>NC_142598.1:10841625-11141625 GCF_965207765.1 Zootoca vivipara
AAGGTGAAGCAACTGCCTCAGGTGGCGGAAGTGGTGATGTGGGCAGGGCGGCAGGAGGCACCTTGGGTGGCGAAATGGGATGGGCCGCCCTTGACTGGAACCAACAGGGGACCACTAGTAAACAAGAGGGAGAAAGATGGGCTTGCTGAGGAAAATCCAAATGTATACAGATGTTTAAAGTGTCAAAATGGGTGGCATAGCTGCCAAGTCCCGGTTAGAAAAATACGGGATCAGCAGCATCGGCACCGGAAGTCGCTTCTACGCATGTCCAGACATGCGTAGAAGCAACCTCCGGTGTCGGCGCTGCCCGATTTCTGGCCAGATATGGGCAGAGCGGCACCGGAAGAAATTCAGGGGAATTGTGGGATATTTCACCATTTGGGATGACAGCAGGAAACGGCTTTTCGCAGGGAAAATGGGAGACTTGGCAGCTATGATGGGTGGGTGGGAAATAAAAGAATCCAGGGAGGACCAAATAATTCTGTAAAGAATTATCTCTGCAATTCTCAGGTCCAGTGGGGAAGTCTATCCCATCATAAGTGCTGAAGTAAGAGTCCTCCGTCAGCCCAGTCAGCTTCTGGAAAGGGAAAGGTGCCATTTTGTGATTTGCCTCAGTCGGCAAAATGTTTTGGGCCAGCCCTGTTTACCCCAATCACAAATCATTGTGTTTCTCAATTAATTGACCAGTTGTCTCGGTTAATATTAAACGGCAATTGGTCTCTTCAATCTGACAGAGCTGCTTTTTACTGTCTCTGTCAGAAGCTCCATGTTCCAAAAACGCCCCCTCGGGTTTGTTCCATGTTTCTAGATGTTAGAATTAGCAGGACTTTTTCTTCTGCCTGCTGGTGAGAGCTTCAGATTTCATGAGGAAATCTGGGGAGCGGGCAGGCTGGCGAGGCCCCCCCCCCTAGATTTAGAGGCCCTAGGCTTCAGCCTACTTAGCCTATACATAAATCCGACACTGTCCGGGGGTCCTCTTTACCTTTACCTTTTTATTGGCTATCGAAGCCTAGCCTGGACTGTTGCCTTGTCTTGCACTTGATGTCTCAGTCCTGTTCTCTGGTAAGAAGATGCAGAGACCTGAATCCATTTGTTCTCTCGCTCTCAGTCCCTTTCCTCCTCTTGACCATTCACTCCCTGCCTGCCTCTGGCTGCTGTCTTTCCCCCCATGCTAACTCTGTTCCCCTTGCCAGTCCCCAGCAGCTCCTTCTTGCTGTACAATGAGAACCGCAGTCATTGTGTGACTAGGAAGGAGCCCAGCTCTCTCACGCAAGCGCTCTGTGACCCTGGGGACCGGAGACAGCATTTTCAGTGGTTCTCCACAGGCCTCCTCTTTCACGTGCATTCACTGCTCTGCGTGGCAGCACCCAAGGCCAAAAGAAAGGAGACCCTCCGTCTGGAGCCCTGCAACGGGACGAACCCGCTCCAGCGGTGGGGATGCCGCGATCACGATCTGCTGGCCCTGGAGGAAGGCAAGGATCTGTATTTCAACTACGGCAACAGTCGTGACCGGGTGGTGATGCTGCATGATGGCAAGGGGCCCTGGAGTCGCTGGCTTACCTACGGCACACGCAAAAACATCTGCAGCAGTGAGTCCTGGCAGGGTACCTCCCCGTTCGAGAGCCCAAGGAGGAGGGCATACCCTCCAGCGTTTCTCCAATGAAAATAGGGATATCCTATTCCATTATTATTATTATTATTATTATTTTATACCGCACCCTTCTAACTGGGTTGCCCCAGCCACTCTGAGCGGCTTCCAGCATATATAAAAGCACAATAAAACATGGAACATGGAAATAAAAAAACCTTCCCTTTAGATGTCTTCTGGAGGCTGTGTAGTTACTTATCTCCTTGGCTCGGCAGTCGCATAACTCCATACCCTCCAATATTTCTCCGATGAAAATTGGGACATCCTAAAGGAAAGCGGGCCATTCCGGGATCAAATCAGAAACTGGGATGGCTTCTGTAAATCCGTGACCGTCCCTGGAAAATAGGGACACTGGGAGGGTCAGGGGTGGGTGTGTTGGGACACATTGTCAAAGGCGAAGAGAACAACTTGGCTATGGGATGCTAAGAACCCGACAGCTAAACAGGCTGTTTGTGTCCTTCCCATCCCGAGACACGTACCCTGGGCTTGTGCGCTGCAACCATTTCTGTCTGCAGGCACTCTGCCTCTCTCAAAAAGCTCAGCAAAGAAGGATGCTAAAACCCGTCAGCATCTGTTTTGGGGTTGGCACGGCTCAGTTGTCTTTTCTGCTATGTGGTGTTACGTTAGCATGAACTCTGAGTACACTGGGGGTGTACTTAGGGGTTGGCCAGGTTGCCCCCTGCCAAGGACACAGGTCTGGGGGGGAGGGAAGGGTACAAAAAGCATGCCTCTCTAGTTTGGCTAAGAGTGGCTAGGAGCCCACCTGCACGATCACACATTCCCTGGGTTCCTCCTCCTCTGCTCTGAGCAGCCGGGCGAGATGCACAGGATCCTCTGGGTGCTCCTTGCCAAGGGTGCAAGGGATGAGGGGAGCCACCAAGGGGGCAATGGAGTCTAGGCGCTCCTCTGTTTGGCACATGGACAGCTCTTCCTAGCCCAGAGGACATAAGAGCCAACAATACACAGACATGGTAGGTAAAGATCAGGAGAGAATCGGGGGCTTTGTGGGGTCTGCAGGTGTAGCCAAGGGGACTGGTGTGGTTTTTTTCCCCTGGAAAGGCTTCGTTGAAGCACTTCCGCCCCAACCTCACTCTGCCCTTAGCCAGCCCCTTCTTCCTGCTTTCTCCCTTACAAGTACTGTAGTCCAGAGGGTGAGACTGGCTGCCACTTCCTCCTCCTCAGCGCTTATACAACTTACTGGGGAGGTGGATGGAGAGAAGAAACCCGGAATTAGTTGGCACTGCTTATCATTAGCTCTGGCTGCACCAACTCTTGGGACTCAGCTACATTAGTCCAAAAGCAGTAAATAATAACAATAATTTTATTATTTATACTCTGGGTTTCTCCAGCCACTTACAGCACATCAAAAACTGTAAAACATAAGAATTTCCTGATACAGGGTTGCCTTCAGATGTCTTCTGAAAGTCAGGTAGTTGTTTATTTCCTTGACATCTGATGGGAGGGCATTCCACAGGGAGGGTGCCACCACCAAGAAGGCCCTCTGCCTGGTTCCCTGTAACCTTACTTCTTGTAATGAGGGAATTGCCAGAAGGCCCTCGGAGCTGGATCTCTGTGTCTGGGCTGAATGATGGGGGTGGAGACGCTCCTTCAGGTATACTGGACCGTTAAGGGCTTTAAAGGTCAGCACCAACACTTTGAATTGTGCTCAGAAATGTACTGGGATGCAATGTAGGTCTTTCAGGACCGGTGTTATAAGGTCTCAGCAGCCACTCCCAGTCACCAGTCTAGCTGCCACATTCTGGATTAGTTGTAGTTTGCGGGTCACCTTCAAAGGTAGCCCCATGTAGAGCGCATTGCAGTAGTCCAAGCGGGAGATAACTAGAGCATGCACCACTCTGGGGAGACAGTCTGCGGACAGGTAGGGTCTCAGCCTGCGTTCCAGGTGGAGCAGGTAGACAGCTGCCCTGGACACAGAATTAACCTGCACCTCCATGGACAGCTGTGAGTCCAAAATGACTCCCAGGCTGCGCACCTGATCCTTCAGGGGCACAGTTACCCCATTCAGGACCAGAGAGTCCCCCACATCTGCCCGCCCCCTGCCCCCCCCAAAACAATACTTCTACCTTTTCAGGATTCATTCTCAATCTGTTAGCCGCCACCCACCCTCCAACTGCCTCCAGACACTCACACAGGACCTTCACCGCCTTCACTGGTTCTGATTTAAAAGAGTGGTAGAGCTGGGTCTCATCCGCACACAGTGTTATGAATGTGTTATAAACATGCAACACCAGATGGCGCTGTAGAGGACAAAACTTTTCTATGCGATTTTTTACATAGCATTTCTTTCCTTTGTTGATTTAATTTATGACTTTTTTCCCCCCTGTGTGTAGATCCACCCTTGGTTTCCCCGCCTTCTGCCCCACCAGTCCAAAGGGCCCTAGGCACCACTGGGCATGGAGGGCATCCTGTAGCATGAGAGGGAGGAAAGGTAGGCAACCTAGTCAAACTGAGTCTTTCTTCTTTCCAGCTTCAGTCCTGTGGTCCAGATTTACATATAAGCTAAACAAGCTATAGCTTAGGACCCCACTCTCTTGGGGCACCTCCAAAAAAATTAAAGAAAAAAACCTGGATGTACATTTCAAAAAATATATAAGACAAAAAACAAATAAAATAAAACCTACGGCAACAGTGTTTTGTGTTGTGTGTAGGCTTCTGTGATGCAAGTCATGGGCCCCGCCTGCTAGCCGGCTCCCTAAAATATCACTGGTTTGCTCATTTCTATATAGAGGATGCCTCCATTCTGCTATTTGCACCATATATTGACACCTATTATTATTTCATGTTATAGCAAGTTTCTAGAGACCAGATTATGTGTCTTTGTAAATTGTGTTTCTAAAGGAACTTTTGTTATTGCCCAAATCATTTTAAGTTAGAGCTTAATCATTATTTCGCTATTAATATACTACTTTCTTAATTGTATTTCACTTTTAATATACTTCTTAATTGTATTTCAGTTCAACAATTACAGTGGTACCTCTACTTACAAATAACTCTACTTACGAATGTTTCTACTTACGAACGGAGCTCCGTCCGCCATCTTGGATGTGGTTTAGATAGGTTTTCTACTTACGAATTTTTAGATAGAGTTGCTTCTACTTAAAATTTTTTTCTCCCAATGCATTCCTATGGGATTCAACTTACAATTTTTTTCAACTTACAAATGTGCGTTCGGAACGCATTTAATTCGTAAGTAGAGGTACCACTGTACTTTGAAAAAATACATACTTTGTTATGTGCAAATGGCTTTAGATACCTACTAGGTCCATAAATTACCAAATAGCACAGGCATCCCCAAACTTCAGCCCTCCAGATGTTTTGGACTACAATTCCCATCATCCCTGACCACTGGTCCTCTTAGCTAGGGATCATGGGAGTTGTAGGCCAAAACATCTGGAGGGCCGCAGTTTGGGGATGCCTGATATAGCATATATCCAACACAAAAAAACAGTGAGAATTTGTTGTTGACAGCTGGACATATAAAGGGCCCCATTACCTTTAGTAGCTTAGGGCCTCATCAAACCTAAATCCGGCCCTGGTCCTGCCACCAAGTGGATATTTCTGGCTCCTCAAGCAAACAGTCCTCTAATGTTTGGGATGTTATGTGGCCCGGTGTACTCCTTATACAGGCAGAGTGACATTGCACTTGGTCATGGGCAGAAAAACAGGCTACCCCCCCCCTAAAAAACCACACACACAGTGATTTCACTTAATTAAACCATTTGAGTTGTTGCTTTACTGAAACCTTAATAGTTTTGAGGAATCGTTGGTGTGAGTATCTAATGTGTGATGCTCTTGTGCTTGGGTTTTTCTAGCTCTTGGCAACAAAACGAGTCCAATTGTGGAGATATGAAGAATTGTGGCCTGGTGGGAAACGTCTGTGGCAGGACGACCCCTTGCAGTGACTGTCACTGTCATCTCTGGATCTGTGAGTGACAGCTTCTGTTCAATGAGGTGCAGTCGCCAACTTTGCCATCCTGCCCCCAGCTTTTTCGGCACCACCAAAATCACTTCCCGGCTCACTTCATCTCCTGAATGAGGGGTGCTAAAAAGTTGTGACATGACTTGGGAATTCAAAATCTATTTGGGTAAAATTAATCTCTTTTATTGTGTGTAAAATTGCATAGAAATCTTTAAAAATGATTGCCCAGTACTTGCAATTAAATTCATATTATTTCTATATATTATATATTGTTTCTATTGTTTCTTCTTATTTAACATTACCGGACATTTTCAGAAGGTAAATTCTTTGGTTTTTCCAAAGCAGTTTATGTGCTTCTTCACCAGCTGTAGACTTAACCAAGCTAAATGTTGTCCACTCACAAAAATAAGATGATTTGAATTCCTCACACCCAAGAACATATTTTTAGGATTCCTCAATGAAGAAATCTGCTAAAATTAAGTCTCACCCCTCCCCTTAAAATGACACACCCTAGTCTCTCAGTCAAAACGGAATGCAAAGAAAACTAAAGAGTTTTCAGGCAAAATAAGTTCTGAAGCACTCCGGGAAATGAATGTGAACTTGCTTATTTCACAGAAACATGCTCAGTGCGCTGCTACTGTCCTGTTTATTCTTCTTCTACAATCTGCACATGACACAGCTTAACCTTAATTTTATTGGCATGATAAATTTCTGAATCTAGGGATCTGTAAAATGTTTCATTTTGCTTATTTGCACATCACCGTCATCTGTGGAAATTGTACTTTAGGACAGATCCTGTCTCCCGACTCAGCTACACAGCTGCAAATAAAACGTTTTAAATGTGCTGTAAAGTGCAATACAGTGGACCCTCGGGTTGCGAACGTGATCCATGCGGGAGGCACGTTCGCAACCCGCAGCGCCGCGTCTGCGCACATGGGTCACAATTTGGCACTGCTGCACATGCGCAAAGCGTGACTTAGCACATCTGCGCATGCGCAAGCGCCGAAACCAGGAAGTAATGTTCGGGTACTTCCAGGTTCATGCAGTGCACAACCCGAAAAGTCGCAACCTGAAGCGTCTGTAACCCGAGGTATGACTGTATACAAATGTGTCACTAGCTATGCCAAATGCAATGTATTTTTCAAAATGTTTGTTGTAAAAGCATTTTCACAGCGTTTTTTTTATGTGTGTGCAGATTCCACTTCCATGACATCCAATATCAAAGTCATTATTTTGTGAATGCAGTACAGTTTTCCCCCCTACGTTTTGACCATCTGCATAATCTGAAGTGGTAGTGATGTGTATTCTACCACATCACGGTGTGTTTTTGTGTGTGTTTACTTTTTAATGGGGTTAAGAAAGGAACACAGGACTTCCCTCTTAGAGAATTAAGGGTTTTGTGGTATGGAAGTTGGGTGGTTTTATATTTAGTTAAGCCAAGTGCTGGAATGGCGGGAAACGACTGTTGCGCAAAACAGGATTGAGGCCCCACACGTGGGTACCCCACACTGACGTAAACAGAAACAGCCAGACTTGTACATTCACAGATATTTAATTGTCCATAAGGACATACAAATATTTTTTAAAAAACACCCACATCTTCCGTACCGCATTTCTTCATTAGGCTGGCTATGGCTTTGTGCTCCCGAGTTGTAGAACGTGGTCTCCTATCAGCTGAAAACTGCACCACAAAGGCAGCATTAGGGGGAAACCGAAAAGGATGTGGAAATAACCAACAGACACACAGCATTCTGGGGATTGTGAAATGGAGTTCACATTTCTCAGCTTGATTATGGCCTGGCACCATACCTGCCAAGTCCCGGCCTGAGAAATAAGGGACTGGACCGGAAGTAGCAGCCATTTTGGAACTGGGCAAAGCAGCATCAAAAGTCGCTTCTGAGCATGCTCCGCCCAGTTCCAAAATGGCCGCCGCACCAGAATAAACCGGGGGGGGGAACAAAAAAAAATCCGTTTTATCGGCTGGGGACAGCTGGAAAAACGGGGGTTTCCCGGGGAATACGGGAGACTTGGCAGCTATGCCTGACATCCTAAGGGTCTAAAAACTATTGCAGGGGACACGTATTGCTGGCACGTATCTTCTGGCGTTGTTTGGTCAAAGGAGCGCATGACCTGCTCTCACACCCCATTGCAGTTCTGTGGCTCCTGCTGGCAGGGGAGGTGCCAACTGCAATGGCATCTCGGCAAATGGGGAGATCTCAGAGGCACAGGCTGGGGCTGCCTCAGCCACATGTAGTTAGGCCCTCTGAGACACACCTTGCCCCATCGCATGCTTGCCCCACTTGAATGATAAAAGGTTTAACCAGGCCAATAGGGAGAGCGTCTTGGCCTAGCCCAGGCACCCCCAAACTTCTGCCCTCCAGATGTTTTGGACTACAATTCCCATCTTCCCTGACCACTGGTCCTGCTAGCTAGGGATCATGGGAGTTGTAGGCCAAAACATCTGGAGGGCCTCAGTTTGGGGGTGCCTGGCCTAGCCCAATACAGTATGGCGGACTAAGATGAAGCGAGTGGCTGCCATTCTCCACTGGAGAACTTCCTCCTGCTATGAAAGGGAGGAGCTAGCCAACTAGCCGGTGCCGCAAAGGATCACTGGAAGCTGAGGTGCTTCTGAAGAAGGTGCGCTCAGGTAGAGTCAGACTCGCACTACCTGTCACACAGGGGCACATCCCATGTTGGGGGGGGTGGCGGGCGGGCTACAGAATCATTGGAAAAGAGCTTGAATATAATACTGCCAATATCGCCGTGCCATTACAGAAGGCCTACGGTGCAGCCACACTTGAAACACTGTGTAAAAAGTCCTGGTTGCGGAGCTTCAGAAAAGATATTGTAGAGTTGGGGGAAAGTTCAGGAAAAGGGCAACCGGAATAAGCAAAGCCTCCACGAGGTTGTAACTTGGGAGGGGTGTGTGTGTGTATAAGATTGTGCATTGAGAAAATGGGCAGGGAGGGGTTTGTCTCCCTCTCTTGTAATACAGTCGTACCTTGGAAGTCAAATGGAATCCGTTCCAGAAGTCCGTTCGACTACTAAAACTTTCGGAAACTGAAGCACGGTTCCTGATTGGCTGCAGGAAGCACCTGCAGCCAATCGGAAGCCACAGAAGCCCCATCGGATGTTCGGGTTCCAAAAAGAACGTTCGGCAACCGGAACGATCACGTCTGGGTTTGTGGCGTTCAGGAGCCCAAAGTGTTCGACTTGCAAGGCGTTCGGGATCCAAGGTACCCAACGAAACTGACCGTTGAAAGACTTGGGAGAGACCAAAGGAAGTCTAGTGAACAGCTAAACGTGTGGAACTTGTTGCTATAGGAGGTAGCGATGCCCACCCGCCTTGGTGGCTTTCAAAGGATATTAGGCAAATTAATGCAACATGAGGCTATCAATAGCTTCTATCCATGATGGCTCCATTCTGGCTCCACCGCCAGAGGCTACAGGCCAGTCACTGGGAATCACAGCCTGGCCAGCCCAGTGGGGAGCCTGGCCAGCCAACACGGCCCTGGGGCCATCTCAGGACTGCCAGGGGGCTATGAGAAGCCAAATGTGCAGCACCCTCTTAAAAAATGCACCCACGGCCATCGCCCTGCCACCCCCCCCCCACTATGCCCCTGCTTTCTCCTGCATTGATGCCTGCCTTTGCCCCCCCCAACATATTTTCAGTGCTCCAATCAGCACTTGGAGTTCTTGTTTTAATTTCCCAGAAAGCTCCAGGTTGATGCTCCTTCAGGGGCATTGTGGGAAATTAAAATGGATGCTCTTGGCTGCCCAGACCACTGCCTCTGGCAGATAACCCCACCCAGAAGATGGCCTGGAGGACACTTTGCCATGGGCGTCCCTCAAACCTGAGCAAGCTCGCCGAGGAGCCCAGCCATCATTGGCAAGCGACAGCTTCACAAACTTGGCTCCCATCTATAATAAAGGGAGGGTAATAATACTGGGTTTGTTTGAAGTGCTCTGGATGATGAGGGGAAATGTGCTACTTAAATACTACTGATTCAATGTTATCAAAGCAAAGAAAACAACATCTTGGTCAGCTCCTCTCTTCCTCGAAACCGCCGACACGCAGGGGCAAGAAACACTTCCTTCCTGTCCCCGCACTGATCCCAGTTCACGGTGGAAATGTAGGAGGCTGAAAGCGCTCTACAAACTGCACTCTGGTAGCCAGAGTCCCAGCGAAAGCACCTCCCAGCTCCTCGCCCTTTGGGAGAAGACATACAAAAACAAAACGAAAGACGGACCACTTGGTTCACAGTACCGTGATCCGAAAGAATACTGATAAGGAGGCAGGATCAACCGCCTGAGCTTGGCTTGGTCCGAAGGGCCCGGCAGATGCCCACTCCACCCTTCCTTAGGCCTCGCAATGTTCTGCCACAAGAGAACAGCTCACAGGCAGACATTGATTTGCTTGGAAAGCTCTCGCTCGAGGTCCAAGATGAGGGCATCAAAGTCCTTCAGGTTGAGCCTCGCGCTGAAGGGAGCCTCGGGGTCTTCCACCAAGGCGAAGTCCCCTACGAAGACGGCTCGGTTGTGGTGCGGCAGAGTCACCTCTCTGTTGTCCTCTTCGTTGTCGCTTTCGCTGCCAGCTACCTCGTCATAGTCGGTGTCGCCGCCCGGCCTTGGCCCCGCCGAAAACTGCTGCTCACAAACACTCCAGTCCCCAGCGTAGCGATTGCTAGGAGGGCTTTCCAGGCCTCGAGGGCGGCTCCGAGCCACGACGGTGGTCTGCAGCAGCGGCAGGTCCAAGGGAGGGCGGCAGTGGCGCTGGGGTGGCTTAATGGGCAGGGGGCACTCGCCCTCCTCTTCGGTTACCCCGCGTGGGGCTGAAGGGAAAGGGAAAGCAAGTTAAGAAAACCAAATGCATCTGGTTCACTAAGGCCTGAGGCACAGACCCTCCAAGTGTCCCTATTTTCCAGGGACAGTCTTGGATTTATAGAAACCATTCCAGTTTCTTTTATTTTTGGTGAGCCACTGTGGTGTAGAGGTTAAGAGCAGTGGACTCGTAATCTGGTGAACCGGGTTTGCTTCCCCGCTCCTCCACATGCAGCTGCTGGGTGACCTTGGTTAGTCACACTTCTCTGAAGTCTCTCAGCCCCACTCACCTCACAGAGTGTTTGTTGTGGGGGAGGAAGGGAAAGGAGATTGTTAGCTGCTTTGAGAATCCTTCGGGTAGTGATAAAGCGGGATATCAAGTCCAAACTCTTATTGTTATTATTATTATTAATCATTTCTCTTTGATTTCACAAATAAAAAATTATAACCATACCAAATACACATCCATATAAAGAGATTTCTCTGAATCTCAAGACTTCCCCCCATCCCCTCCATGGGTCCTATTGTCAACATTTTCAACTGCATATTATTTCGTAATCTATATTTTATATCTCTCCATATTGTCCATAGTATTTGTTACATTACAAGTGAGATTAAAATCCTGCTAATGTTTTCATCTGCTTACAGTGGTCTCCTAAATAAATTATACACTTTTCCCATTCTTTCTTGAATTTTTTGTCTGCTTGGTTCCTGAGCTTTCCGGTCAGTTTTGCCTTTTCAGCATAGTCTCACAGCTTAGTTTGCCATTCCTCTCTGGTTGGGACTCTTACTTCTTTCCATCTCTGGGCTGGTAACATCCTTGCTGCTGTTGTCACATACATAAAAAAATCTTTTCTGTTTCTTTGGAATGTCGGTACCTATAATTCCTAATAAAAAGGCTTCTGGTTTGTTTGTTTTATACAAAAGTTATTTAAAACATTTTTTTCATTTCATTATATATCATTTCCCAGAAAGCCTTTATTACCTTACATGACCTAAGCCATTCCGGTTTCTGATTTGATCCCAGAATGTTCCGCTTTTCCTTAGGATGTCCTTATGCAACTCCAGAGCCAAGGAGATAAGTAAGTATGCAACCTTTGGAAAACATCTGAAGGCAGCACAGTATAGGGAAGTTGTTCAATGTTTTATTATGTTTTTATATATGTTGGAAGGGGACGCTGTGGGTTAACCCACAGAGTCTAGGGCTTGCTGATCAGAAGGTTGGCGGTTCGAATCCCTGCAACGGGGTGAGCTCCCGTTGCTTGGCTCCTGCCCACCTAGCAGTTTGAAAGCACATCAAAGTGCAAGTAGATAAATAGGCGGGAAGGTAAACGGCGTTTCCGTGCGCTGCTCTGGTTCGCCAGAAGCAGCCTTTACCTTTACCTTTATATATGTTGGAAGCCACCCATAGTGGCTGGGGCTACCCAATCAGAAGGGCAGGGTATAAATAATAAAATGATGATGAAATAGGAAGTATGTTGGAGGGTATGGAGTCATGCATTCAGTGGTCAACTGTATGTTCTTCTGTAATGTCCCATAGCTCAGCTGACCCACTACTTTGGTGTTCATCTTTTAGAAGGACAGGACAGGATTTGTTCTTTTCATACAGTATTAACATTCCAGTTGTAAAAGAAACTGCTCAAGAAAGTAGCTTAGATACTACAGAGCTGAATGAACAAAAAATTGCGCCCCAAAGGAGAAGGCTGACCACTCGTAAAGGACGTTGAAATAGAAGAATAAGAGATGGAAACCTCAAAAGATGATGACTCTTCAAAATAGCCTAGCAGTGAAGATATCGAGAAATCAGATGATACACCTATTGCTTGATGTTTTATTGCGTTTTTAATGTTTTGTTAGGAGCGGCCCAGAGAGGCTGGGGCAACCCAGTCAGATGGGCGACATATAAACAATAACATTACGGTCGTACCTTGGAAGTCGAACAGAATCCGTTTGGGAAGTCTGTTCCGAAATGTTCGGAAGCTCCTGCAGCCAAACGCCGGACGTTTGGCTTCCGAAAATTGTTCGAAAACCAGAACACTCACTTCTGGGTTTTGATCGTTCGGGAGCCGATTTGTTCGGGAGCCAAGGCGTTCGAGATCCAAGGTACGACTTTACTATTATTATTTAATCTATTATTACTGCAGGGTGAGCGCTGGCAGGTGCCGGGCCCTCCATGTCACTGAAACCCATAGCACTGCATGCCTCCAGCCAGCCCCTTCCTGGGCACCTGCCCTCTCTTGCACCCTGGCCTCCCCAACTTGGCACTCACCTGGCCAGGCCTGCAGGAGGTAATGCAACACTTCGATGTGGTGCTTGAAGTCCATGGTGCTGGCAATGGTGCGGTGGTGGCGGCGGCTGGGGCCACAGGGGCCCGGCCCTGCTGCTCCCTGGCTCAGCAACACAGGACCAAAACACACAGCAAGGTTCTGGGCGTTCATGCGGTTGAAGGCATGGAAAGCAGCGACCTGGCTGAGGTGATCCAACAGCATTGTCAGGGTGGCCTAGAAAATGGAAGAAGAGGCAGCTTGCTTCAGATAAACCTCATAGACGCTGGTCGGAGGCTGAGGCTGATCTTAAATTGGGAGGGGGTTGGGGAAAGGGGAAGGGAGGCCCCGAAGCTGCAGGGATACAATGTGGAGAAGCTCCCTCCCCTGAGATATATGGTTATCCCCCTCCTTGGTACTGTTCAGGTGAGCCCTGAAGTCAAGATGGCTTGTCGTGAAGGGTTCTGTCTCTTTATCAGCTGGGATGGTTTTAGTAAAGCAAGGTACAATGGTTCCTTGGTTCTCAAACGCCAAAAACCCGGAAGTGTTCCAGTTTTCGAACATTTTTTGGAAGCCGAACATCTGTTGGCTATTGTTTCCGGGGCACCTGCACCAATCATTAGCTGTGCCTTGGTTTTCAAACATTTCTGAAGTCAAACGGGCTCCCGGAACAGATTAAGTTTGGCCCTTTTGTTTTTGCTATTTATTTTGTGTTCTTGTTTTTTGAGGCTTTTTTGGTTAATTTGTTTTTGTGACTGTGTGGAACCCAGTTCAGCTACTGATTGATTGATTGATTGTGTGACTGCGGAAATGGATAAAAGCCCCCCATCCAAAAAATGACTATCATCAGTGCAGATAATTTTAAATTTTATCATCTACAATACTGTCTTACTTATTTTATGGTACAGTACATTGATTATGGCTTTCATTTTATGGATCCATGGTCTCGTTAGATAGTAGAATTCATGTTAAATTGCTGTTTTAGGGGTTGTTTTTAAAAGTCTGCAACAGATTAATCTGTTTTGCATTACAGTGGTACCTCTACTTACGAATTTAATGCGTTCCGAACACACATTTGTAAGTCAGAAAAAATTGTAAGTCGAATCCCATAGGAATGCATTGGGAGAAAAAAATTGTAAGTAGAAGCAACCCTATCTAAAAATTCGTAAGTAAAAAAAATCCTATCTAAACCGCATCCAAGATGGCAGACAGAGCTCCATTCGTAAGTAGAAACATTTGTAAGTAGAGTTATTCGTAAGTAGAGGTACCACTGTACTTTCTATGGGAAAGTGTGCCTTGGTTTTGGAACGGTTTGGCTTTGGAATGTTCTTCCGGAACGGATTAAGTTTGAGAACCAAGGTATATAGATATTTGATGGTCTTCAAAATGGCACTAGCTGCTGGAGGAAGATAACTGTTTTGAATGGAATGGTTCATGCATTTATTAAACGAACAACAGGTACCCAGTCCTGGCGCTCCGATCCTTGGAGCCTAGTACCCATTTGCCCATCATGCACAAATCTCTTGACTTTATGCTACTTTCTTAGCCAGAATGCCAGTGGCTTACCATTGGAATTTCAACTCACCTCCTTCCCAAAAGTAGAGGACGTTGCACTGTCAGGACATTTGACATAAAAACGGAGATGGTCCTTAATAGACCACTTTTACTCAACTAGGTATACATTTTTCCACAATGTTAACTCATCTGCATAGCCCACTAAACCCCCCGCTCCACAATAAATACTGTATGTGGCAAGGCTTTAGCGAGAACTAATCAGGCACTCTCAGTGGTCTCTGTGTTTTCCCCTCCCCCCTGTATTCTCATTTTATTTTTCTATTTGCATTTTTTTACATTCATTACTCTTACTACGTTTTGAATGTGCTTATGTCAATAACCATTCTGTATAAAAAAATGGCGACAATAATAATAATGATGATGATGCTTCTTTTCAAGACAACAACAGTGACAACAACCTGGGGGGAATTTGATGGGCCTGGTTCTGATGGGAAGGAAAGTCCTTTTCCTCCAATGGGGAGTCCAAAATTCCTTCAAGGGCCACATTGTGGTCAGCCTGTTGAGGCTAATGCACTACTGGGTATACTGGGATGTGGGTGGCGCTGTGGTCTACCACTGAGCCTCTTGGGTTTGCTGATCAGAAGGTTGGTGGTTCGAATCCGCGCGACGGGGTGAGCTCCCGTTGCTCTGTTCCAGCTCCTGCCAACCTAGCAGTTCGAAAGCACGCCAAAGAGCAAGTAGATAGATAGGTACCACTGTGGTGGGAAGGTAAAACGGCGTTTCCGTGCACTCTGGTTTCCGTCACAGTGTCCTGTTGCACCAGAAGCAGTTTAGTCCTGCTGGCCACATGACCCGGAAAGATGTCTGTGGACAAACGGTGGCTCCCTTGGCCTGAAAGCGAGAGGAGCGCCGCAACCCCAGAGTCACTTTTGACGGGACTTAACCATCCAGGGGTCCTTTACTCTTTTTTTTTTTTTTTGCTACTGGGTGTGTCACCCTTGGCACAAGCAGAGAGGCCTAGCTCAGAAGAGCTGCCATCCTGGGGGGTCCTCACCTTCTCGGCCTCTGGCAGGCAGTCCAGGAGTGCTGTCGTCGCTGCCTCTTTCGCCTCCTGCCCAGCCGCCCGATTGGACATGGCTTCTAGGACCACTTGGTACAGTGGGTCAGTGATGAGAGGTGTGGGGAGCTCACGCAAATAATCCTTCAGGATTCCTGGGGGGGGCAAGTGGGGGGAGGAAAGGAGAAAATACCTCAGTCCTTTTAATCATCACCGTGGGTCCCCTCCCAGAGTCATTCCTCAGTCCTTACCAGAGAGGGCTCTTGTCATCATGGTTCTGAGAGAGCAGTTCTTGCCACACCTTAAACCAGGCATAGGCACCCTTGGCTCTCCAGGTGTTTTGGAACTACAACTCCCATGACCACTGGCCCTGTTAGCTAGGGATCATGGGAGTTGTAGTTCCAAAACATCTGGAGAGCCAAGGTTGCCTATGCCTGCCTTAAACTGCCCTATCCCATCATCAGGGACATTTTCAGGCGAAAGCTTCCTTCAAAGAGGGAGGACTGTGAGGGTGACGGATCCACAGGCTGAAACACAGGGCTGGGTGGGGGGAGGCAGGAGGGCTGGAAAGGGGCCAGGCCAGACCCCTTTATTGCTACAGACCTACACAGCTGCTCTTCCAGACTGAAACAGAAGGACGATATGGTTCTGATTTATTTTTATTAAAACTATTTTTATATATATGCACTTCAAGGCACCCCCATTTCCACGGGGTTTGCCAGTTCCTGGCCCTCTGCTCATAAACCTCTCAAACTCTCCCTCTCTCCCTGTGCCAGGGAGATTCTTGCCTCACGTCTCACCTCACCATCTCTGGAGCTCCAGAGAGCGGGAAGAGAACCAACAGGTGGAAATGGCAGGGTAGCAAAACCAATGGAGAAACCGTCAGAGAAACCATCCAAAACCGTCCGGGTTGCTTGACATAGGGGGGGCGGAAGGGGGGGCTCCCCTTCGCTCGAGGCGCTTAGGCAAAGCCTGGATGGCCACCAGTCAGGGATGGTGTAGTTGCATCCTGCATCGGGGCTGGGCTGGATGACCTCTATACCTGCCAAGTTCCTCTCTGAAAAATAAGGGACCGGGCCGAAAGTAGCATACCGGAAGTAGAGCTGCCGCCATTTTGGAACTGGGCAGAGCATGCTCAGAAGTGACTTTTGATGCTGCTGTGCCCAGTTCCAAAATGGCCGCCACACCAGAAGTCGCGCTGCAGCCATTTTGGAACTGGGCAGAGCAGCATCAAAAGTCGCTTCTGTGCATGCTCCACCCAGTTCCAAAATGGCCGCCGCGCCAGAATAAACTGGGGACAGCTGGAAAAACGGGGGTTTCCCGGGGAATACGGGAGACTTGGCAGCTATGGACCTCTGAGTTCCTTTCCAATGCTTAGGATTTGGAGCTTGCCTCCCCTTGCCCCTTCCCATGATCCTAATGAATGGCAGATTCTGCCTTCTCAGAAAAGCCCCGCCACACTGCAGGCCTGCCAACATCTGCCATGAGACCACTTCTCCAACATCACATGCACACCGCCCTGAGCCCTTGGGAGCACTTGAGGTTCGGTCAGAAGTATTAAGGGCTGCAGAGGAATGCGGTGCCCATGAGGACTCCCTCGTTGTCCCTTCAAAAACACCTGCCCCCCAGAAGTCAAAATCCATGCAAATAGGGAGCAAGGCAATTTTGCGGATAAAGGACCATTATTGACTTTGGAAGCAGTATAAAACCAGGAGTGCCTGCCAGTATCTCCAGCCAGGAGCAGATAATAATAATAATAATAATAATAATAATAATAATAATAATAATAATAATTTATTTATACCCCGCCCATCTGGCCGGGTTCCCCCAGCCGCTCTGGGCGGCTTCCAACAAAATATTAAAATACAGAAATCCATCAAACATTAAAAGCTTCCCTAAACAGGGCTGCCTTGAGATGCCTTCCAAAGGTCTGGTAGTTGTTCTCTTCGACCTCTGGTGGGAGGGCATTCCACAGGGTGGGTGCCACTGCCGAGAAAGCCCTCTGCCTGGTTCCCTGTAACTTGGCTTCTCGTAGTGAGGGAACCGCCAGAAGGCCCTCGGCGCTGGACCTCAGTGACTGGGCAGAACAATGGGGGTGGAGATGCTCCTTCAGGTATACTGGACCGAGGCCGTTTAGGGCTTTAAAGGTCAGCACCAACACTTTGAATTGGGAGCCAATGTAGATCTTTAAAGACCGGTGTTATGTGGTCTCGGCGGCCACTCCCAGTCACCAGTCTAGCTGCCGCATTCTGGATTAGTTGTAGTTTCCCGGTCACCTTCAAAGGTAGCCCCACATAGAGCGCATTGCAGTAGTCCAAGTGAGAGATAACTAGAGCATGCACCACTCTGGCGAGACAGTCCGCAGGCAGGTAGGGTCTCAGCCTGCGTACCAGATGGAGCTGATAAACAGCTTCCCTGGACACAGAATTGACCTGCACCTCCATGGACAGCTGTGAGTCCAGAATGACTCCCAGGCTGCGCACCTGGTCCTTCAGGGGCACAGTTACCCCATTCAGGACCAGGGAGTCCTCCACACCTGCCCGCCTCCTGTCCCCCACAAACAGTACTTCTGTCTTGTCAGGATTCAATCTCAATCTGTTAGCCGCCATCCATCCTCCAACCACCTCCAGGCACTCACATAGACAGGAGGCACAGCTGCATAGATGTGTCTCTTCCTGTCCCCCAAAGAGACTGCAGAGCAGCCAGAGTTTGGTATCTGCAGGGCCCACAGGGAAGACTACGAAGTTGGGGGTTAAGGGCACTGACCTGTAACGACATTGATGTCTGGATAGAGGTCCTCGGAGAGCACCACGGCAGTGCTGTCCCGCTCAAAAGCATCACGCAACTCCTTTTTCACTGCCGCTGAGCCACACAAGCGATACAGGCCCACAACCTACAAGCAGGACACAGCCGGTCACTTGGGCAAAAGGGCCCCCTCTCCAGAGGGCTGCTCCATAGCCTGGGTGACCTGGCTGCAGGAAAGCCTGGGAGAGAGGGAGGAGGTCTGTGGCCCATTGGCTTAAGACATTTCCCCGGCAGGTTCAGTAGTGCATTAGGGCATGCCGAGTTTTTCATCTTTCAAATTCCAAATGTGAGGGGTGCTAAAAAGTTGTAACGTGACTTGGGAATCCAAAATATATTTCGGTTAAATCAATTTAGTTTCATTTGGTTAATAAAATGTGTATCGAAGTACAGTCGTACCTTGGATTTCGAACAGCTTAGTTCCCAAAGGTTTTAGCTCCTGAACGCCACCAACCCAGAAGTGACTGTTCTGGTTTGCGAATGGTTTTCGGAAGCCGAACATCCGACAGGGCTTCCTGCAGCCAATCAAAAGCCACGCTTTGGTTTCCGAATGTTTTGGAAGTCGAACGGACTTCCGGAACAGATTCCGTTTGACTTCCAAGGTACGACTATACACAGAAATCATTAAAATTGCCTAATACTTGCTATTATTTCATATTAATATTAGTATTATTTATAAAGCATACTGTATTTTACATTCCCTGGCACTTTCAGAAGGTAAAATCAAAATCCTTCAGTTTTCCAAGAACAGTTTATTTGCTTCTTAATCAAATGTAGACCTACCAAACTAAACATTGTCCAATCACAAAAATAAAGCAGATTTGATTTCCTTACACCCAAAAACGTATTTTTAAGACTCCTCACTGACAAAAATTTGCAAAGATTAAGTTTCTGCCCTTAATAGCCCATGCTATGCCTTCTGGGAAGAGCCTAGGTCGAGTGGAGATGGGTGGATGGGGAGAGAGAGAGAGAGAGAGCATTTACCTTTAACCCTCGTTTTTCAATCTGGGCAACACACTTCTGGATCAGCAGTGGCACTTTGATGGCAGCTCCTTCCCTCTCCACCAGCTGGCTCAGCTTCACGCCGAAGACTTGGGGCTCCCGTTCGTTGCTGGCTGGATCCCACTGGTCTACCAGGGTGAGTTTGATGTAGAGGAGGCCTTGTGGCTCCAACTGCATGGCAAGCTGTTGGCTTCTGCAACCTGGAAGGAGGGGCAGCCAAGAGAAATGCTGTGAGGATGGTCTGGTCTCTCAACTCCACCCCCACCCTTCCTCTTGGCAAAGCCACACCATCAGGTCAGCTCCATTGACATCCGTCTTTGTCAAGCAACAACCATGGAAGAGGCCTGCCCAGGCACTTCAGCACCTTGGACAGAAAACAGGGTCTCTGCTCACATCTGGATCTGCCCTCTCCCCCTCCTGCCACATAATCTGCCACCACTCCCCACCCGGTCATGTTTGGCCCAAACTTGGACCTTCTGTGACCCAGGCTAATCATCGCCTCCAGCCAGCAAGGTGATCTCAGCCCACATACAGGGGCAACACATTACCTGGTCTGGCTTCACCAGTTCAAATCCACCCTCCCCCAAGCCCCACAGCCAAAATGTCAGGCTTCCAGGAATCCTATCCCTCCCACAGAGGCAGCCAAGAAGCAGATAAACAAGGAGAGTTCTTACCAAGTACATTATTCAATATTCACAGAGAGAGATGAAGGAATGCAGTCTCTCTTAGAAAATGTGTTGCTCCGAGTAAGTCCCACCCCCTCCGTCTCTCCTATTCCACGTCATCAATGCACCAGCTGTTCTGCCTCTGAGTTCTCTGTTCTACTACTCTTAATGCACGCCTGGTCCTGGGAGAAGGGGGATCAGGAATGCTTTCTAAAGACACCGAGTCTGTCAGCTGTCTCTCCCCTGGTGCTGCTTCTTCTTCCTGCTGTTCCTCTCCCAATATTTCCCAGCTTCTCCCCTCTACAGCCTTTGAACTATGCCCTTCTGCAAACCACTGTTGCAAATCTATACTGCCCTCCTGTTCTCAGGAAGATTCAGGAGAAGAGGGACCCAGTCCCCACCATTCCTCTTCAATCTAGCCCTGAATTATTTTCTTTTTCCATTTTCTTACTTTCTTATTGTCCCTTTTTTGGGGGGGGGGTAGGCTGTCACTGTTGAAAATACAATGGAGAGTTATTTGCAGGAATTATTTTGCTGGCCTTTGTTGAGGGTCCTGCTCTATATAAATGCAGTATATCAATGCCAAGGGAGGTACAAGTACCTCTCTGCTTGCCCCCCTAGAAACAGACTTATCCGCCTGCCGCTGAATAACAATAATTATTTGTTTGTTTGTTTGTTTGTTTGTTTGTTTGTTTATACCCCGCCTATCTGGCGAGGTTTCCCTAGCCACTCTGGGCGGCTCCCAACAGAATATTAAAAACATGATAAAACATCAAACATTAAAAACTCCCCTAAACAGAAAGAACCACTGTGATGTAGTGGTTAGAATACTAGACATGGGAGACCAGGGTATGGACCCCCCACTCAGCCATGAAACTCACTGTGTGAATCTGGACTAGTCACCATAGCTGCCAAGTCTCCCATATTCCCCGGGAAACCCCGTTTTTCCCACCCGAAAAAACGGATTTTTTGTTTTTTCCCAGTTTACTTACCGGCCGGGGGAGGCTCCTTCTGCGCATGTCTGGAGTCTCTGCACATGCGCAGAAGCGATTTCTGGCGCGGCGGCCATTTTGGAACTGGGCAGAGCAGCATTGAAAGTCGCTTCTGAGCATGCTCCGCCCAGTTCCAAAATGGCGGCAGCGCTACTTCCGGTCTGCCGATCCCTTATTTTTCCAGCAGGAACTTGGCAGGTATGCTAGTCACTGCCTCTCTGCCCAACCTACCTCACAGGGTTCTTGTGGGAGTTAAATAAGGGGAGGGAAGAACCACACAAGCCACTTTGAGCTCCTTGGAGAAAAAAGGCTAGGTTATAAACTCAAGCGGGGGGGGGGGAGAAGAGACTAAATCACCTTGGAAAACATGGGGCAGAAGGATGGAGCCGTGGCAGCAGACTCGGTTCTTGCCCGCCGCAGGGTCACATGAGAAGACCACGACTTTGAGGAGCTGGGCGTCCTCGAGCTCCAGCTGGAAGGAATGGTTGAGACTGAGGAAGGCTGCTTGGCAAGGCAGCAGGGCAGTGCGGGCTTTGTTGACCGAGTCCACCTGTAGGACGCAGAAGACCTCCTTCGCTTCAGCCTTGGGGGGCCTGAAGTCCTGCACCCCCAGAAGGTGGATACTGACCAGGCCGGACAGGTGCTGCAGGCAGCCGGGCTGCTCGGTGAAGCTGTACGGCCGGAAGGACCCCCCTTCGAGACCCAGGCAGGCCTCAGACTTCGCCAGGAGGTCTGGGGAGTCACCGTCGCTCAGGTAGCCCCCTTTGCTGGTGGCCTTGACCCGCGCCAGGGTCTGCCGGGAAGCCACGCTGCTGTCAAGGTGGTAGCGGCTGATGACGTTGCCCGACTCCTTGGGAGAGGGGCCTCCGTCTGGCTCTCTGTGGCGGGAGCTGCGCAGGCTCAGCTTCCGCCTCAATTCCGGAAGCTTCTTCATCTTCATAGAGAGGCTGCGCACGGGGCCCGGGGACTTGGCCTTGGAGAGAGAGTGGCCCTTCTTGGGGGCACTGGGGCTCTGGGCCACTGGCACGGCACCCGCGGCGGCCCTCTCCTCAGGCTCCACACTAGCGACTGCCGCTTTCCCTGCGGAGAGAAACTGTATAAGATAGGTCAAAGCAAGTGCCACTCACCCAGTGGGTACCACCCCCGAGGCACTGAGGGGGGCGGGGAAAAGAGTGGCAGCTGGGCTCTGGGGTTCTGTTCTGACTGGGGCTGGTGGAAGCCATAGTCCAAGACCCCTAGAGGGTACAACGCGGGCAAAGTCTCCGTTACAACGGCACTGCAAAGAAGAATATGCCAAAGCCAAACACAACGCGCACTAAAGAACCCACAATTCAGCATCGCAGGACCATTTTCACGGGCAAAGGTTATTATTGACAGGTGCATCAGCTGCTTCTCAATAAAGATTCATTCAAAGAAATGCACAAATACAGTGGTACCTTGGTACTCAAACACCTTGGCCTACCCAAACGCTGAAAACCCGGAAGTAAGTGTTCCGGTTTTCGAACGTTTCTCGGAAGCCGAACGTCCGATGCGGCTGTCGGCTATTGTTTCTGGGGCACCTGCACCAACCAGAAGTTGCGCCTTGGTTTTCAAACATTTCCGAAGTCAAACGGACTTCCGGAACGCATTAAGTTTGGCGCTTTTGTTTTCGCTATTTATTTTGCACGTTTGTTTTTGAGGCTTTTTCGGTTAATTCGTTTTTGTGACTGTGTGGATCCCAGTTCGGCTACTGATTGATTGATAGATTGTGTGACTGCGGAAATGGATAAAAGCCCCCCCCCCCCCATCCAAACAATGACTATCATCAGTGCAGGTAAGGGAAAAAATTTAATTTTAAATTTTATCATCTACAATACTGTCTTATTTCTTTTATAGTACAGTACATTGATTATTGCCTTCATTTTATGGATCCATGGTCTCGTTAGATAGTAGAATTCATGTTAAATTGCTGTTTTAGGGGTTGTTTTTAAAAGTCTGGAACGGATTAATCCATTTTGCATTACTTTCTATGGGAAAGCGTGCCTTGGTTTTGGAACGCTTTGGTTTTGGAACGGACATCCGGACATAGCTGCCAAGTCTCCTGTTTTTCGCGGGAAACCCCCGTATTTTGTTACTGTTTCCCGCTGTTATCCCGAATTTATTAATATCCCATAAATCCCCCGGATTTAGAAAGCAGCTCCTGCCAGCGGCCATGTCCCGGCTCCCGGCTGTCTGCGCAGAAGCAATTTCTGGTGCCCAGACATGCAGACACAGGCAGCCCGGCACCGGAAGTCGCTTCTGAGCATGTCTGGACATGCATAGAAGCAACGTCCAGTGCCGGGCTGCCCATGTCTGGGCACCGGAAGTTGGGCAGCGCCAGCACCGGAAGTCACTTCTGCGCATGTCTGGACATGCATAGAAGCAACTTCCAGTGCCGGGCTGCCCATGTCTGGGCTCCGGAAGTTGGGCAGCGCCGGCACCGGAAGTCACTTCTATGCATGTCTGGACATGCGCAGAAGCGACCTCCAGTGCCGCGCCACTGCTGATCCCAGATTTTTCAATCCGGGAGTTGACGGCTATGATTCCGGAACGGATTAAGTTTGCGAAGCAAGGTACCACTGTAATCCAAACCAGAGACTCCCAAACTATCTTGAGCCACCACGCCCTTGGTTCCATAAACTCGTCCCTAGGGGCCCCTCTGCTACGCCACAAGAAGCATTATTCGGAGAGAGGTCTGCAGACACAATCCACTATGGAAGAAAGCAAACCAATACAAGCAGCATCAACAAATTGCACATTTGTTCAAAATACGACCAGAACTAATTAATTCAGCAGAAGTGAAGGAAGCTGACCCAGTGATACCAGCTTTTCAAAGTCTGGTAGTCATTTACACCTCCAGTCCCGCCCCCCGCCACCCCCTTGCTTCTTAGTGCCCCCCCATAAACCCCACCTCCCCGCAGGAGGCAGTCCCAGCCACTCTGTGAGCCACTGATCTAAACGGACAATAAAGCAGCCTATTAAAATCTGCTTTAGATTGAGTTGGCCTGTAGCTCAATGGGTGCTGTAAGATGTAAACTGGCAGCTGCCAGGCTGGGACTGTGGGGAAGACACAAGGGCAGTAGGGCAGCTCCCTGGCAGTGAGACATCAAGCCGAAAGGAAGGCTGGGAAAGGGAAGCGCCAGAGGGGCTGAGCAGCAAAGCCTTCCTGATAAATCAGGGCAAGTGATTCATCCCAGAGCGGTTCCACGTCAAAACCCTGGTGTGGGATTCGCCAGTGTCAGAGGAATGAAACTCACATGGTGCCCTGAGGCTACCTGGCTAGCTGCTCTGGGACAACTGTGCCGGAGGGGCAGTTAATTTGGCCCTGATGATGAGAAAGGAGAAGTGCCATAAGAATGGGGCTGGGAGGCCATGGGGCCAGGAGAAGGGGGGAGGCGATGGGTGAAGCACAGGGTGGATAAAAATCAATGATTTTTTAAAAAAATTAAATAGGATTTATCTATATATAAAGTCCAAGTTGTCCCTGCGTCCAAGCTGCCCCGTGTGTCCCTGGGGTACTGCGCATGTGCGCCAGGGACACAGGGATTGGACGGAGAGACAACCAGGGACACAGGGAACAGCCAACCGCCGCTCCGCCAACCGCCGCTCCGAAGCCCAGTCTCATGCTGGAGGTGCACGGTGAGGCGGCGGGGGAGAGAAGCGCTCCCCCCCCCGGCAGCCTTGCCGCACACCGCCGGCATGGGACGGCGCTTCCTCGGGGAACCCGAGGAAGCCGAAGCGGCAGCGGGCGCCGAGGGAAGCCGGCTTTGGCTTGGCGGCGGCGGGAAGAAGGGGAGGAATTCCTCCCCTTTTTCCCGCCGCCGCCAAGCCAGTCCCCGAGTCGAAGTGCGGCGCAGCGGGTGCTTTTCGCCGTTTGCCTCCCCCTGGGGGGAAGGCAAACGGCGCAACCCCCCCCCCCCCCGTGGACTGGCTTGGCGGTGGCGGGAAGAAGGGGAGAAATTCCTCCCCTTCTTCCCCCCACCGCCAAGCCAGTCCCCGAGCCGAAGTGCGAAAATCCCCCCCCCCCCGCGCCGCAATTCGGCTCAGTCCCCCACGCGCTTTGGTTTGGGGATGCAGGCAGGGAGACAGCAACAGCCCGGGAAGCTGCCTGCTTCCCCGAGCCGTAGCGCATCGGGGGACAGAGCCGAAGATCGGCGGGCACTGTTTGCCGGGGTTGGCAAGCCCCGGCAAGCAGCGGCCGCCGATCTTCGTGTGACAGGCGGTGGGGAATGCAGGCAGGCAAGAGAGCAAGCGCCTGCCTGCCTGTCTGCCTTCCCCGCCACCAGTCCCCCGGTGCTTCGTGCAGCGCTGCTGGGTGCCGACCCGGCAGGCCGCTTCCTCTAGCGCCCGTTTTTAAACGGGCTGAAATCCACTAGTTTATTTAATAAATCGGACCCAGGTGGCGCTGTGGGTTAAACCACAGAGTCTAGGGCTTGCTGATCAGAAGGTCAGCAGTTCGAATCCCTGCAACGGGGTGAGCTCCCGTTGCTCGGTCCCAGCTCCTGCCCACCTAGCAGTTCGAAAGCACATCAAAGTGCAAGTAGATAAATAGGGACCACTCCGGCGGGAAGGTAAATGGCGTTTCCGTGCGCGTCTCTGGTTCGCCAGAAGCAGCTTTGTCATGCTGGCCACATGACCCGGAAGCAGTCTGCGGACAAACGCCGGCTCCCTCATGATTTCAATCGATTTGATTTAAATCAAATCCACCCTGTAAGGCAGCAGGGGGGAGGGGGAAATATGGAGAAGTGATGCTGTAAACCATCGGCCAATGCTTGCAGGCTCCGATGGGGGCTGGAATCTGACAGCTCTCCTACCCCTATGGTAAAAACATGGGGATGGTCTTAGAAAAATGATCTCTCACCAAAGGCCCGGGACTGGTGGCTGCTGTTTGGCTCCTCTGCTTGCTTTGCTGGCCTTGCATGGCTCGGCGAAGTCCGCAAACCATCCCCACCTGCCTGCTGCGAGCCAGCCAGGTGGAGACCCTCGCCTGCAGCCTTGGCCTCCCTTGGCTTCCCCTTCCTGCTCCTGTTCTCAGCGCCGCTGCCCCACCTCTTGCCAAGGTTGGGGAGCTGCAGGTCCTCATCCTCCGGGATGGGATTGTACCAGATATCCCCTTCGCTGCTGCAGAGCACGCTGGGCTCCTTCTGCTCCGTGCTGGAGCCGGCCGTCGGCTCTTCTGCCCCCTGCGTCTTCCCCGACGAGAGCACCCAGTGGCGGCTGCTTCTCTCCAGGCTCTGCAGGTAGGCCCCCTGGCCACTGCACTTGGCGCCGATGCTGGAGGTGCGGGCCTCTGCTTGGCCGACCAATGGTTCAGCGGCGGCTTCCTTGGGCCCAGTTGCCGCTGAGCCGATGTGGGGGTGGCTCTCCGGGGACAGCGCTTCGCCCAGGTCAGCAGGTGCCTGTGCAGCACTTGGGGAACTCTGGCTCAGCTTCCTGCTGCGAGGGTCTTCCTGGCTGCTCCAAGCAAACTTGGCCCAGGTTTGCTTCCTCGACACGGTGACGGCGGCCCCTCTGGCGCATCCATCACCCGGTGGGAGAAGCCCACACTCTGTGGGGGACCCCAAAGCAGCTGGAGCCTCGGAAGGAGAATCTGTGGAGAACAGAAACCAGCACGTTGGGACTGTTTAAATGAATATTTAATGAAATCGGACATGGGAAATAAAACATGGCTATGTTTAGACCAGGCATCCCCAAACTGCGGCCCTCCAGATGTTTTGGCCTACAACTCCCATGATCCCTAGCTAACAGGACCAGTGGTCGGGGGAGATGGGAGTTGTAGTCCAAAACATCTGGAGGGCCGAAGTTTGGGGGTGCCTGGTTTAGACTAACCTTGTAAGACGGAAAAATTAAAAGCACAGATGTGTAGAGCAGTATACCGGTTGGATATGTACAAATATATGGAAAGACAGGAAATTTAATGATTATAATGTCAACTACTGTGTGGAAGGTGGTGGAGGTTCATGTTACGATATGATCTTTATTTTGTGTTCGAAAGTAATGTGTTATACCTTTATATTTCTTATCAGCTTTCTTTTCAATACTTGACAAATGTATTCTAATGTGTTAAATTCTTTTTTCTTTTTTTCTTTTCATTTAAATGTGTACATTTTAATGATTTCTTTTCATTGTAATAAAATATTTAATAAAAAAAGAAAGAAACCAGCACGTTGTGTTTGTGTGTGTGTGTGTGCCTGGTTGTAACGCTCGAGTTCAGAACACACGGAAGTTGTTGCATTAGGCAAGGCCTTGTTTAACAATAAGGCAGTTCGCAACTGGAAGGGAGCAGAGACTTGGCACAGGAAACTCTTAGGGAAGCATTAGGTGCCAAGCTATCCTGTTTGGGGTGGAGCAGAACAGCTGGCCCATGGACCAGGTGCAACCGACGGGGTCTCCTCATCTCCCTTTTTCAGGCTACCCCCCCCCCATGCGGACATAGGGCAGACTGCTTTGAAGCCTATCTGCCACATGGGGGGCATTTTCAGGGGGGCTGGAGGAGTTGTGGGGAGGGTTAACCCTCCTCATGTACTGTGACTTCCTCTGCACTGAATGCGTGCGCACACAGACGCATAGGAATTAGTCTTGAAAACAGCCTCCCATTGGAGCTACCCAATAAGAAAGGGTTCTGCCAACTGAGCTCTGGGTCTCTCTTCAAAGTCCACTACAGTGGTACCTTGGCTCTCAAACGTCTTGGTACTCAAACACCTTGGTTCCCAAACGCAGAAAACCCGGAAGTACGTGTTCCGGTTTTCAAACGTTTTTCGGAAGCCGGACGTCCGATGCGGCTGTCGGCTATTGTTTCCAGGGTGCCCGCACCAATCAGAAGCTGCGTCTATGGTTTTCGAACATTTCGGAAGTCAAATGGACTTCCGGAACGGATTAAGTTTGGCGCTTTTGCTATTAGTTCTGCGGTTTTGTTTTTGGTTAATTTGTTTTTGTGACTTTTTTGTGACTGTGTGGAACCCAGTTCAGCTACTGATTGATAGATTGTGTGACTGCAGAAATGGATAAAAGCCCCCCCCCCCCCCAATCCAAACAATGACTATCATCAGTGCAGGTAGGATTTTTTAGAAAATTTTTAATCATCTACAATACTGCCTTATTTATTTTATTCTACAGTACATTGATTATTGCTTTCATTTTATGGATCAATGGTCTCTTAGACAGTAAAATTTATATTAAATTGCTGTTTTGGGGGTAGTTTTTAAAAGTCTGGAATGGATTAATCTGTTTTGCATTCCATTCTATGGGAAAGTGCGCCTTGGTTTTGGAACACTTTGGTTTTGGAACAGACTTCCGGAACGGATTAAGTTTGAGAACCAAGATACCACTGTACTCTGCTCCCTTCCAGCACTCAGCCTTTCTCCACAGACTGATGCTATTAAGGGATTCAGGGCTGCTGAGGTGACCTGGCTAATATGCACGAATGTTCCTAGGGATGAGCTCACTGAGCCTTGAGTGCTTCTGTTTAAACTCTAGAGAAAACTTCCGAAACCATCCAGACAGCAATGGAGCCCCCAGCAGAAGCAAGCAGCAGGCACAAGCAGATTTCGGAGTACTGCATCCTTGCTCTGGATCGAAGCAACCGACAGAAGCCTTGGGTGAGGACCAAGTGGGGTGGAAGGGGCGGAGGAAAGGTGATGGGGAAAAGGGTCCTGGAGGGGTTCAAGCCCACTCCTACTGGGGCTTGGCCTGAAGGCATGCAGCCCAGGCCTGCAATGCAGCTGAGGCCGGGAGGTCCCTCCCATCTCCCAGCTGCTCAGACCCGGTGCCAAGTTGGATTTCCTGTTGTTTACTGCAGCGTCCCCTCCCCGGCCAAGACACAGAGCTCCCTTTGTAGGTCCGCGAGTAACTCGGCACACGAATAGCCCCATTGATCAGGGAGCAGCCCAAGAACGAACATACAAGCCACAGAGGAGCCAGCTGGGGGAGCAAAGGGTGATGTGGAAGGAACAGCAAATGACCATAGGACATAGACTCATAGAAGGGACCCTGCGGCTCACCTCGGCCAACCCCTGTAATGCAGGAATATGAAGCTGTCCCAGACAGGGATCAAACCTGCAACCTTGGCACTATTAGCACCATGCTCTGACCAAATGAGCTACCCAGGTGCTGCTTTGGGATGCGTTGCTCCCAAGGCGATGCATTAGAGAACCTTATTTCATTTCATATAACTTTATATCTGAATACTTCTTTTTCTTTCCCCCAGAGTTTTTCCCTGCCACTGAAAGACAAACTCAGATGCACAACTGGGAGTGAGAAGGAGACACTATACTATGCCACATAATCAACAACCCAAGGGAAAGATTCCAGGAAACCTACTTTTTTAAAATAAAAACAACAACACACGATTATTATAGTTTTTTTTTTAAAAAAGTTATTATCCAGCCCCCCCTGTTCCATTAGAATTTTCAGGGAGGTTTATAGTCATAAAATAATACATTAAAAACATAAAATTACAGTACAAAGTTAGAAACAGCAATTAACTTAAAGGGGAAGGGAGAAATCGGCAACTATTACAAGAACTTCAGAAAGAGATTCCCAATGCCTGGGTAAGATCTTTGCCTGGCACTGAAAGGCTAGTAGACCCCAGCAGAGCTCTGCAAGCAGAGTGCCACCGCTGAAAATACCCTTCCCCTGAATGCCTTTGCATCTCAGCCCTGCAAGTTTGATTTTTGTTCTCATTTTACAGGAGGAGAACTGAGGCCAAGAAAGTGCAACTTCCTCCATGGGCTTTTCCAGAAAGGAACAAGGTGAACTCAGATCTCCCAGAATGTTGAGCCCGTGGGACTGAATGTTGTAGGGATACCGAAGGAAGGTTGTTCCCATTTGTATAGTTACAGGTAGGTAGCCGTGTTGGTCTGAGTCAAAACAAAATAAAAAAATTCCTTCAGTAGCACCTTAAAGACCAACTAAGTTTTTATTTTGGTATGAGCTTTCGTGTGCATGCAGGTATCTGTGTCCATCAGGTGACTAGCAGTTACGTGCACCATCCCCTCCCTGTCTGCCAGGTGCTCACCTGGATTGGGACTGCAGTGCACAACTCTGTCCTTGGGCTAAAGACACCATACTTCAGGGACGAAGCACTCCTTGTATCCCCCAGGCTGCCTGGCCCTTGCCTGACTCACCCGCCTGCCCGTTTTCTGCCTCCCCAGCCCCTGCCCTCTAGCTGCCACCTTGGGCCAGCCCCTCCACTTTGCTCACGGAATGTACTACTCAAGGCCAGCAGGACCACTGGGTAGAGGGAGCCTAGCACCTCAGGCAGCAGTTGCTGAGGGGCAGCACCAGCTCCGCCTCTTCTCCTGGAGGGTACACAAGCAGGTGTGCCAGGCGGCCTGTCCTGCACCCACTAAACCAGCCAGCAGTCCTCGGGGGGGGGGGTTCATGGAGTGCTGCTGTCGTCCTGTTGCCCATGCTGAAGATGGAATCAGCTCTCAGCCCAGTCACCTTCAGAACATGGAAGCAAGGAGGGGACCATCTTTCCCCCCCATATAATTTTATTTTTATTTTGACAAAGTGTTGTTGTTGTTGTTTAGTCGTGTCCGACTCTTCGTGACCCCATGGACCATTTACTTTGACAAAGTAATAATAATAAATAAAAAAGAATAAGAATGTGCACCCCACTCCCGAGACCATTCCATGGTAACTATCCAACCTCCCAAAATTTCAACACCTCTTGCGATGGTTTCGCCCCTTTCCGTTTCAACAGTACAAATTCTACAAACACACTCCATATCTCCTGCATATTCCCCGTCTTACCTTAATAGCACAGCTTAATTTATCATTAATAGCTATATCCCACACCTCTTTATACCATGGTTCCATTTTGTATTTTTATATTCACCTTGCCCCTTCCACTTCTTAGCTAGAAGAACTCCTGCACAGCTGTCAATAAATTTGCCAGCAAGTTCTTCATAACCTTCCACCCCATAGTAAATTGATAGTAATGCTACCTATGGACTTTCTGTCAGCTTTAACCCAGTGATTTCTGTTACCTCCTTAAACACCCTTTTCAAAAAAAAAATTGTACATTTTTACACCTCCACCACACGGGAACATAATTCCTGGTTTCCTGGCACCCCTTCCTGGGGACCACCTTGCCCTTAGCCTCAGGCGGCAAAAATGCCTTGGGCTGGCTCTGGCGCTGCTGAGCCCAAACAGGCGACTGAGAAGTTGGCGGGGCGAGTTTGTGGCATGGGGGGGCCAAACTCTGACCAGGGCCTGTTAGGGTGGGAGCTGGAAGGATCTGTGACCTGTTTGGGGGGTAGGTGGGGGAGATCCCGGCAGAAGTGTCCCTCCATCTGGAGAGGAAAGAGCCCCCTCCAAGGAAAGACGGGATCCGCCGCCCATCCATCCTTGGCAGGTCCTTCCTCTCGCTTCCTTTTGCCTATTTTAGCAGCAACGGCAGAGGAAATGCCGGAGATGCCTTCTCGCCCCAGCCCTCCAGCGGACCCCCCGCCTCTCGCCCGCGCAGGGTGGGGTGGGCTCCCTGGCGGAGCGCGCAACCCCCCTCCCCGGGGCGCCGTTACCTGGCTCTTTGCGCTGCGCCGCCTTTTTGCGCCCCAGGCGCTCCTTGCCCCGCAGGCGGGAGAAAGTTTTCCGCAGCAGAGGCTGGGCCATCACTCGACGGGGCGTCGGCGGCGTCCTCCTCCTCCTCTTCTTCCTCCGGCCCCGTCGCCCCGCCTCGCCCGGACCCCGCGACGCGCTCGGCGGGAGCGAATTCCTCGGATGCCTGCCGAGCCCTGAGCTGCTCCCGCGGCCGCGACTCGGGGGAGGCGGGGAGGAGAGCCGCCCGCCCCGTCGGACTCAGCCCGGAGCCCGCCCAGCCTGGAGGGTCGGCCAGGCCTCTTTTTCGGGCTTCTAGCCGCCCCGAGGAGCGGGCGAGGGGAAGCCACTTCCGCTGGCGTCCCAAGGGGCGCCCGGTTCCTTCCCAGGCTCCATGCGAGGCGGGAGGGTGGCCCGTCGTCCTGGGCCGGGGAGGAGGAAGAGAGGAGGAGGGCGGTCGCAGGACTCAGGACCCATCCCTCCGCCGCCCGCCAGCCCCGCTGCAGCCCACCCACAGTTGCAGAGGCAGCAGCGCCCAGTGGGCGGATCCAAGCTACCCTCGGAGAACGGCGGGAGCCCAAGCGGGATGGGGCTGCCCGGGGCAAAGCGTGCCCAGCTGGCATCACCTCCGACCGTGCAGCTCGAAGGGGCTGCCGCGCCGGCGACCCATCCGTGGACTCACCCACGGGCTCCCACCCTGTCCGCCTGCTGCTTGGACCGGCGCTTGTGGGTTTCTTTCCGAGGGGCTGGTGCGATGCGGCCGCCCGCAAGGGTAGATCTGCAGGCTAGATCCGGGTGGGGCAGGGAATCCGCAGAGAAAAGTGGGGGGGGTGCTGGGGGGTGCAGACGGGGAAGCGGAGAAAACCCACTGTGGAGACTGAAGGAGACACACATAAGCAACTGGCTGAAAAGTAATTTGTATGGTTTTAATAGATCAACAGATCGATAGAAATAAAACTATCAATGTTTACTTATTTTAAGTTTCCCCCCTATATTTTTAGTTCATACTTTTATCTGTAACTGGCTCTGAGTCCTGCAACCTAAAAAGGTGGCATATAATTACTTAGTTGATATTATTATTATTATTATTATTATTATTATTATTATTATTATTATATAAGAGGGCTTGTTCACACAGGCACAACACTTTTTCCTTCCCTTTTGCAAGCAACCTCAGGTTCAATTCCAGGCATCTCCAAGTGCGACTGTATAATTTCGATCCGGCCACAGAAAATTTGCACCATGTGCGGGGCAAATCCACACTTGTCTCAGTTCATATATACTTAGTGGATCATTTTCATGCCAGCAACACCCCTCGCAGAACACTTGAGTGGTGGGGAGAGACTTGCCTACCACAAACATTACCCAAAGTAATGTTAATGGTATCTGAAGAAGTGTGCATGCACACGAAAGCTCATACCAAAATAAAAACTTAGTTGGTCTTTAAGGTGCTACTGAAGGAATTTTTTTTATATTACCCAAAGTGCAATGGATGAACACACCAGCATTGAAGGAGCCAAAAGAGTGGCACCTTTCTCTGCCAGTTGTGCAGAGGCGCAATTCTGGTGTAGGAAATTCATGTTATGGACTCCGTCTATGTGCCCAAGATTTTTTTGACTCCAGAGGGGCACACAAATGGGCAATTTGTGGCAGCATGGAGAAAACTTCCTATCTCGGCCGTTGCACTAGCTTGATTCATACCACTGCTGTGGCAGAGTTAACACTTTTCCATAGCAAAACCCTACAGCACACAAACTTCTTTCTTGGGACGGACATGATGGGAAGTCTATGCTTTCCATTGGTGCTCCCAAAAAAGCTCGGCTGATATGAAAAGTGTACCCATTTCACAGAATTCAGATGGCATTGATACCAACTGGGATCCAATCATAGGAAAGCGACCACCACCACTGTTCTGGTAAACGTGAACTGGGCCATACGGTTCCCTCTGTAATAAAAAGCAAGTAAACTAACCTACACAAAGACCCAGTGATATGCACTCTGGCCCACTTAGCTGCTCTGGGATGTGGCCAAACATTGCACACACCATAACCATATTATCAGCACTCCACTCGGCAGTCATGAGAATTTTTGCAGGAATGATGCCCAGATTTGGCATGCAGCAACTGATGAGGCTGTGTTTGGGGGACACAGAAAGTGGAGAAAGAAGATACTGTAGAAAGTTTTTCCCTCTCTATTTTCAAGCACAGCATCCTCCAAGAACTGCTGACAGGCAGGAGTCAAAATGATAGGCTTCTGGCTGGCATCTTTTCTCAGGAGACAATGGAAGAGTGTGCCTTCGGGGCTGAAGTCAGACCTTTGCAGAGTTACAGTGCCTGCTGTGGCTGCAGAGACCGATATGGGAGAGACATGTTTTGTTGCAGAAGGGGCAGTTGAAGGTATCTGATTGTGCCAAAGCAGATGCATTCTCTCTGCACTCCTCCCATTGGTCATTCTTCCACTGCTCACTGCTGCAGATACACAAACAGGTGCTGTGTTCGTCTGCAAGGGATCGCTAGCTGGCAGGGTTAAGGTTGCCAGCCTTTGTGTCACACCTGCAGACGTCTTTGTAACGCAGAGTTGGTCTGCCAACAGGTCTGATCCCCGTACAGCATGTCCTTGAGGGTCCTGACATCTTGCATACTGTGGACATGACCCAAGCCAGCGTTGACGCCACTGAGTGAGGAGTGCAAACAAGGCGGGAATGTGGGCTTGGGCGAGCACAGCTTTGTTTGAGACTCTGGCTTGCCATGCGATGCCCAAAATCTTCCCGACGCAGTGCGTGTGGCATCGCTCCTGGCGGATCTAAGTTGCCCATGTCTCGCTACCAGAAAGCAGCATGTTCCAAGGTGCAAGCCTGCTAGACCTTCATTTTGGTATGCCTGTAATGAAATTCACAGCTACGAGATGGTGACTGCCACTAGTTCAAATTAAAGGGGAACTGGATAAATACATGTAGAATAAATGTGTGTTGGTCTGCCGTAGTTGAAACAAAACAAAACAAAAAATCCTTCCGGTAGGAATTTTTTTATTTTGGATAAATACATGTAGGAGAGATCTGATAAATGGCTACTAGTCATGATGCTTATATATTACCTCCAGTATCAAAGGCAACAAGCTACTCCCAGTTGCGGGACAAGTTGTGTTCCTACAGGTGCTCTTGGAAGCATCGGCTTAACGACTGAAGGAAACAGAATGCAGGGCTAGACAGGCTGTTTGGGACCAATGGTAGGAATTGGATAAAGCCCACCTCGCTTCTTGCCAGCCTTTCTGCACCCGCTCCACAAGGTGAAGCTGACAGACTGCAAGAATTAAGTAGAAGAATTCATTTCTGCGATTTGTAAACTATGTCCTATTAATACACATTAGCATATTGGCAGCTGCATCACACTGCTGGCTTCTGTCTGACTTTTCATCAACTACAATCCAGAGATCCTCTTCACACGTACAGTATGACAGCCAAGCTATGCCTCCCACATCCTATAGCTATGCAGTTGTACATGCATACACAAAGAGAGCCAAATGCTGACAAGGCTAGGATTGTGCTACAATAAATATATTTGAACCTGTATAGACTAGCCACCAGGTGAACCTTAGCTCATGTTGCTTGTGGGCTAAGTTGCCTACCGCTGAAAAAAATGTCTTGCTCTTTGCTGGGAAGACACTTGCAACCGACACATTTTGCTTTTCATACGGGATAGATGTTTTTCAGAAAGCACTAGCACCTGAACTCTCCGTGTGTTTTTTAATCACATAAACACCCCTGTGGCGAGCTCCCCTGCCCATTAGTAGGGCATGATCTTTCATGCATTTCCCTGAATTTGAGCCTCTGAGACAGTTTACATTTGCTTTTCACATTTCAACAGAATCTCCCTCTCTGGACATTAAAAGGTAAGTAGCTGTTTGTGCATGCTGTAATCTCACAATTATGAGAAACCAGCCAGAGGCCAGAAGGAAACAGAAGTGCTTCCTACATTTCAACCAAATGCTCTCCACGGAGAACTAGCTGGTATAGCAGCAGCTGAGAATTGCCTCTTCATCCTCCTCAAAGACTGTACTTGCATGGAAACCAACCTCATAGCATTCAGAGGATTATAGACTCTCCTGGCATATTTCCATCACATTCTCATGGCTTCAGTGTGTCTGGTTTGTGGCTGCCTCAGAGAGGTATTTTAATAGTACGTTTTGGCCTCTACCCAGCTGCTGCATGTGCATTAGCACTGTAAAAAAATTCAACAATTGTACCAAACAGCTGTTCAGGGGGTGGAGGTGGGGGAGAGAGAGGAGACAAATACACTAAGCCCCAGCACTTTGCCTTCTGATCTAGTAAATACTAGATCAGAAACCCCAGCATCATATTTTCATATTGATTCCATTCCACTGAGCAAGTTACAGGACTGCAACTAATTCACTGGCGGGAAGAATCTCAGGGTTGTTATAGGTTGTTCTTGCTCTCTCCTTATCCCAGTAAGAGGACCTATTTGGAATTAAATTCTACTGTGTTTGACATGGTTTGCTTCTGAGTAAACATGCACAAGATCATTGCTGTAAGACAAATCGTTTCCCAAGGACATGCCGGCATCAGGCCTGCCACATGTTCCAGAGAGATGGCGAGCACTTGTGAATTCACTGATGGAAGAACAGCTCCCTAGCGTTGATGCAAAGCTGGAACAGACAACACTCCAAAGGTAGCAAGAATTATATTCCTTTATTGTATCGCTGCAAAACGCTGCATTGTAGCTTCTGCAGAGACAGAGGCAAATACAGCAGTCCACAAAGTATTACTGGACACTCACTCATGTGTTGCCTGCTGCCCCCTCCCCTGAGAACGTTTGCCAAAGTGGCAGGGAAAATTAAGACTTAAATAGATTTGGGGGTACAGTTTTAAGAGAAAATTGACCACAGGATTAACACTGCCCTGTAACAGAACATGAGCAATTGCTGAGGCATGAAAGTAGTTGTGAGGATGGGACCAGGATTACAGGCCTATATGGCCCTAGGGAATGTAAGGGTTAGGACTTAGAAACCTGTATTATCAGCTGAATTAGCATGACTAGATGGTCACATGCACTAAAGATGAATGAGCAAAAGGACCCTTCTGAGGTCCAAGGTGGAAATCGAGGTCCTCATCCGTGGTGGGGGGTAGGGGGACAGCAGAAAGGTATAGTTTCTGTTTCAAACCAAATAGTATAGATTCACTTTTGCACCTCCTTTGGGAATGAAAAGTATCTACTGGTGTTGAAAAAGGGTGCACCTAAATCCTCAGATGGAGGAATGGCAAACCAGAGAGACGTGTGTTCTTTTGTCCCAACTATGGTTATTAATGTATCAGCTGCGTCAATTAGTGAAGCCAACCTGTTAGACATAATAACCAAAAGGAACAAGTCAAAGTGATTCACGAAGAACTGCTTTGCTGCTCCCACTTTAGACAATAGCCATGGTGTAATGGGTGGAGGTGGAACACGAGCTAGTGCTTCAGCAGCAAAACAAGAATTGAAAAGTGGAAGAACCCAGCTATCTGAAGAACTACCCCAAGGAAGCCCAATGAGGGAGGGCACGGGATAACAGCCCTAGACCTCAGGACTGCCAAGGCCCCATCCCTTTGCTTGTGATCAATTCAGATGAACCAGATCTTCCGTGCAAAGCAGTCACTTTTCTGTCCAGCCAAATCCCACATACTTGCATCTCCAAGCTAACCCCTACACGGCGATGGAGCCTTCACGGAAGTCTGTTTTCCCAATGAGGACGTTGAGAAGGACAGGGTGCCCTTGCCTGCATTCAGACTGTGCTGTCCTGATAAGTTCCTCCGTTTGATCCTCATTCTTGCGGCTGAGCAGGAAGCCTTTCCCTCCTAAGCCTTTTGCCACCACATGGTAATCTGCAAAGAAAAGCAGCACATGAGCAAGGAGGAAAAGCATATGGAAGGGGAGATGGACTTTCTTCCTAAAATGAAAGGGGCTGGAGTTCTAGGCTGCTGCTGCTGCTGCCCCTAGAAGCCCTTCTGGATTTACCCTTCAACAAGAAGTATGCAAAAGCTCTCTTCTACTTTTTATATTCCAGAGCATGTGACAGAACACTTCCAAGGTCAGGCAATGGTTCACTCAAATTAATAAGCTAAGTTACCTACCCTGATCTTCATGGGCTTGTAGCAGGTGACCTCCTTGCCTGCTCCTTCAGTTGGACTCAAAATTCCTGAATGCTAACAAAATGTGTGTCTCCTTTTCTCATCTCTTATCCTTACAGAAAATATAAATTAGGCCTGTGATATTTTCCACTGATTTTCTACAGGCTTTCGCTTTTCATACATCCCCTTTTTATTGTAGTAAATTATATTTCTGGCTAGCAACTGTGTATTACAGGTGTAAATAGTTTGTTTATGGAGGTTTGCAAATCATGCGGGTAAAAATAGTAAAGGTGAAGGATCCCTGGACGGTTAAGTCCAGTCGAATTTGACTATGGGATGCAGTGCTCATCTTCGCTTTCAGGCCAAGGGAGCGGGTGTTTGACCACAGACAGCTTTTCCAGGTCATGCGGCCAGCATGACTAAACCACAACGGGACACCGTGATGGAAGCCAGTGCGCATGGAAACGCCATTTACCTTCCCGTCGCAGTGTACCTATTTATTTACTTACACTGGTATGCTTTCAAACTGCTAGGTTGGCAGGAGCTGCAACAAAGCAATGGGAACTCACCCCATCGCGGGCATTCGAACCACCGACCTTACGATCGGCAAGCCCAAGAGGCTCGGTGGTTCAGACTACAGCGCCACCCGCATCCCAATAAATCATTAAAATCATGCTGGACCCAGATGAAGCAGCTAAGCCAGAAATCAGTAAAATTACTTGTGAGTTAATTTTTAAAAGTTTTCTATTTAAAGGCTAACTGTTGATGTGGATGTCTCCAAATTCAGCTTCTGGGAAAGGGATATACCAAGTTAACATTAATGCATTTGTCAATACTCTCTACTGGTCCAAATATGCAATGGTTCAAATATGCATATATTTCAACCAATGCATGCATTCTGACTTTCAGTACAGTATAGGAATGAAGTTCGTCTAGAGGTTAACTATTTATTTATGGCATTTTATATAAAATGTTCTCTGGGCAGCTAACACACAGAAATGGAAAATACAATATTAAAATAATAATCAATTTGCAGCATAAGAATTGTTGACAGATGAAACCAGTTATGCTGACATTCGACGGGGATGTCTTCATAGACATCTCATATGCCATTGTAAACAATGCCATCGATGATGGGGTCTGTGTAGCTTGCACAGCAAAGAGGTTTAGGAACAGATATGTTTGATTAATATTCCCCGTGTGATTGATCTTTTACCATAAGGATGCAACCTAATGACAACCCTAATGTAGGCTGTGAGAAAGTGTATCACATGGATGATTTGCAAACTAATTTACACTTGAAATACGCAGAAAAGCACATACATGCACTTTAAGTACAATGAACCACGTTACACTGTGCTCTGTTCAAATGAGCCATGTTTGCCACTTGTTTGGCGGAGCTTAAACCCAGTTTTGTATCTGCAGCAAAAATCCAGTGTGCCCGGCAGTGAGCAGACAGTCCCTATAATGTCACAAATACCAACCCCCTCCCCCCCCCGATGCAGTTTTGCAATTCTTTTCATGGCACTTAAAAAAACAAACAAACCCCCAATGACATGATGAACTTTAACACAATGCTTTAATAATAACTTTTGAAAAGGGAGATAGTGGGGGCAACCTGTGGATCTGAGGTGCAAGTGTGAAAGTCTAATCGGATTATGATCCGTTTAAATTCCAATTGGGTGTGCTCACAAGAGAGGAGCAATTGCATCTCTCTGACACAAGAGCATGAGGGGGAATTGCCCTACAAGCAGAATCTGCTCTGTCCCAGAGGCCAGGCAAGACACTACCTTCCTGACCCTGCTTAAAAGAACAGCCAAGCCAAGCTTCTTTGCTTCAACTTTGCCAAGATCCACTTAAGAATTTGTGTACAGAATGCCACATCCGGCACTACGGTAATAAGGCTGTTAACTTACCTATATAATCCAGGCCGCAGGCTACATTGCTGCCAAGCATGGGAACTTGCTCCCGGGCAATCTGGCTCCAGCAAGCATCGTTCCCCACCAGGGCAATGACAGGTGTCTGGCAGAGCAGAACAAAATGTTATAGAACTAAACAGGAATTAAGAAAGGGTACTCAGAGTCTTCTACCCTACCTTTTTATATATTAGGATGCACACTGACAAAAAGGACAGTAAGAAATTATGGATGAGGCCATTATCCAGAGCCCCTACTATGAGAGAGAAGGAAGAGAGGCTATACTGCAATCTTGGCTGTAGTCTGCACTAAGCCCTCTCCACCTGTTGCCCAAATATGCAAAGAGAGGGAATTCTCTGTCATGTGGCTCATGGGCCCAGTTCAGCCTGTTATCCTCATCTCTCCACACTACCTAAAACAGGAGAGCTGAGAAGGCTGAAGAAACAGAAGCAAGAAGGAAGGAAGCCCTGCCTATCTATCCTATTCCTGAGACATATTGGGGTGGGGGGACAGAAGGGGGGAAATATCTGTGCCAGCAAGTAAGGGGGCAGTCACTTATCACTCAGTCTTGCTCTAGCAGCCCCCCAGGAAATGCACAGGTTAATCTCTCCTGTGACTTGGGAGGGGGAAGTTGGGCAGAAAATGTGCCTGGTTGGATTTTCTGGCAGGCTACGATAGGTAACGGAAGAAGAGACTTTGACTCTACTATTTCCTCCTTTCAAAGCAGCCCACCCCCAAAACTGGCTGCCAGACAAAATCTACAGTTAAACAGAGGGATTCTGACCGGTAAAGTGATCTCTTGGCAAAGCTGCCAGTAGCCACAGCTTTCCAACTCTGGCCATCTCCAGCTGCTTTCAATAACCCCGCCCACAGATGCAGAGAACACACAAATTGGGCAGAACTAGGGTTACCTTGTGTCGCACGAAGGTGTCAAATTCCATGATGCTGAACCCAAGGGAGCCATCTCCATATATGATCCAGACCTGCCAAGGATTTTTTTTTAAAATTAAAGAGTGGGGGAGGATAGATGCAGCAGCCAGTGAGGTGAAATGCAACATCACATGTTCTTATCACCCTATTAATTTTCCTACAAGTAAGCAACCATCACTGAGGAGGAGGGCTTATCAATCTGATGCAGGGTCATATAAGCAAAAAAATAATTATTATTGTTATTTATTACATTTGCATACCGCCCTTCAACTGAAGACCTTAGGGCAGTTCACAACATAAAAATACAAAATGAGAACACAAAATACATAATAAAACAAAAGCAAACCAATAACCCCCTTCCACAAACACATTTAAAAGGCCTGGTTATAGAGAACTGTTTTCACCTGGCACCTAAATATATGCAATGAAGGCGCCAGGCGAGCATCCCTGGGGAGAGCATTCCACAAATGGGGTGCCACAGCAGAAAGGCCCATTCTTGTGTTGCCACCCTCTGGACCTCTCGTGGAGGAGGCACACAAAGAAGGGCCTCAGATGATGATCACAGGATCCGGATCGGTTTATATGAGAGGGGGTCCTTGAGGGCTGGCTGATAGGACAACTGCAATTCCCCAAGTTGGGGGAGGGGCTGGCACATGGCACATTCACTAACTGCCTGCGTCGTATGACCCTTACCTGGCCTGCCCCCCCCAGGAACCACTGTGATTGGGGCTCCCCTTGTTCTCCCCGGTTCCTCTCTCCCCAGGCACATCTTTCAATTAAAAACAACAACCCGAATTTAAAATCACACAAATAAAAAAGCAGCTTAAACAGTCTAAATCGATTGGGGCAGTAATAAAAGGAACAAAACCCACTACGCAATAACCCAACGGGGACTCAGGCAATCATCCCAATGACCTCTTTGGGGTAAAAGGAGTTGTTTAACCAGAGGTTCTATCCTTGGCTTCCCAATACTATGCACTAACCTCTGAGTCTGGCCTGCAGAGCTTGGCTCCCAGTGCGAAGCCTCCACCAACCCCTAAGGTCCCAAAGGCTCCTGAAACGAGCAGAAGTAGATAAACAGTGATTGAAGGAAGCCAGTAGATTGCCTTGCTATTCCAGCAGCCCACAATCTGACCAGTTCCTGCATTGATATATCCTCTGGCTTTTTCAAAAGCAGACTTTGTCTATTATCTCTGTTAATTTGTTTTTTATTATATGGTTGTTGTTAAACTTTGCTGTGATTAGTCACCTTGGGCATCTCAGACATGAGACAGAAAGGCTGAATGTTAATATTTTCATAAAACAAAGACAAGGAGCTGTGTGCCAAGAAAAGAAACACAAAATCCAAGCAGTCCTGATGATAAGAACCTTTTTTTAAAAAAAAGTCTCCTAAAGGAAGCAAGCAGAACTCTTAAAGGCATCTTGGCTCAATGCAGAACAATTCTTGAAGTTAGGAAACTCCTTCTGGTATTTTCCTCAACTCTGATTTCTGGAGGAAATTGCTCTTTCCAAAACTGTTTTAAAATTAAGTTCTCCAGATGGTGCCTTCCACCATGGTTAATACAGGAAAGCAAAACAGCACAGCCTTCCTTAGAGGTATCCATCCCACAGCCTCTATGAAGATGGGCTGGAGCAGGCATCCCCAAACTTCGGCCCTCCAGATGTTTTGGACTACAATTCCCAGCATCCCTGACCACTGGTCCTGTTAGCTAGGGATCATGGGAGTTGTAGGCCATAACATCTGGAGGGCCGCAGTTTGGGGGTGCCTGGGCTGGAGTGTCTATTCCACAAGGCTCATTTCTATGCAGCTGTGAAATTGGATCTGTGTTTAGCAAAACGACAGGTATCTGCTCAAAGGAAGGAGACATTTTTGCTGCTTCATATCGCAGCAGAACAACAGCAGTTCAGAAGCTGTATAAGACAAGTAGATACCAGAATCAGCAGAATCAACCCCCTACCCCCAGAATACATTACACTTCCTAACCCAACGCTTGTGTCTCGCTAATGTCATATTACCTGGATCCAACCAGGTCAGTGGCCCCCTGGGCTTTACAATGTAGGCGGCACTTGCAACAAAGTCACCCCCATCGGCGATCAACAGGCTGTCTTCAGGAAGCAAAGTATCCAAATGGTGCAGCAGCTTCAGTGGGTTGAGGTGCTGCTCTGTTGGTTTTTCTGCCTTCTCCCTGGGGAGGAACATGGCTCACAGACTAATTCAAGACACACCCAAGGCCAGCATTATTCTCCGAATGTCAGTTATACAAGGGCAAGAAAAAGGAACAGTGCACATATGTGTTTCTCACCTGTTTGCCTTCTCCTTTATGCGATCAACCTCCTTCAGACTTGTTACCCAGTCCTGGGGACATGAATAGCCCTTCAACGCTTGGCACAAGCACACCAGGAAGCAACCAGCATCCCCTGTAGGAAAGGAGTTGCAGGAGGCCTGAAAAGCGCAAGGCCCTGACCAGGAAGGGACGCACAAGCAGCCAACATATCCTCTTCCTCATGGTCACTGACTTCACCAAGCCACAAAGCACATCCTCTCTCCCTCCAGCAATAGGACCACCCCCTTACAACCCCCATATTGCAGGCCCTGGCAGGCCCCTCACCCTTAATGGCCACGGTGGGTTTCCACAACACATCTGCGTTCTTCAGCAGCTGCTCCTGGTTCCTGTTGACAGCAATGATTTTGCTGCTTTTACTTAGGACCCTTCCGAATGACAGGCGGAAATCACAGACTGTGCCTGGAAAGCAGAACAGAAATTATGGGAATGGGACAAACTGCTTGCTTGCTTGCTTATCTATCTCTCTATTAATTTACCGCCCTTCATCACAAGATTGCAGGGTGTTTCACAGGATAACTAAAGACACCCATCACACACCCAAACAGGCCAACTACTTTCAGGCAGCTCCCCCCCCCCCCCAGCAACAGGTTATCACTGGCAGCTACAATGACCATCTCTACCTGCTAGAATGACCACATCTGCCTCCTTGAGTGCATCACGCCGGTTTTGACGGATGTGCAGTGGACTATTTTTCCCCAGCATGCCACGAGCCATGCCTCCAAGAAAACACGGGATCCCCAGTTCTTCTATGGCATCTCTGGAAGGATAGGAGGATCTCACTGTACAAACTCCAACAACAATGTTCCATTATCGGCCAGCAACAGCACAACTTTATCCGGCTGTGGCCCATAGCCTCAGTCCCCTCCAGAGCCCCAGCTTTACCCATTACACCAGACTCCTGCCCAACCCCAACCCCACGTCCTTACTGGCTTGGCTACCCCATCCCAGACTACTTCACCTAAGAAATAGTGGCACTCCTCAGCTTTAGGGGTAGCCTCACTAATGACCGATACTGATTAGTGTGCCACAGACAAATGTAAATGGGATCTGAGGGGAGCCAAAATTGCTGTTAGAGCTCGTATGGAGGGAAAGGTACCACCCCTCACCTGAGTATCTTTACTGGTGTTGGCGGTAGGGTCACTTGACTACCAAGGAGGATGACTGGCTTCTTAGCTCGGCTGATGAGCTCCACACACTGTTGCACCTGCACAGAGGCATGCCCAGGTGAGCGTCAGTCTGAGAAAAATGACCAAGTTTTCAAAGCAACAACATAGCTATTACTGGGGGCAGGGGAGGGGGGGGGGAAGAGAATAGCTTCAAAAGAGGAAAATGGCAACTCCTCGTTGGGGTGAGGGGACAGTGACTGTGAAAAGGCAGTAAATCTAGGACTTTGCAGGTAACAGGATGGAGGCTGCGTCATTCAGTCTCAATTTGCCCCCCTTTCCAGAGGAATAGTGACTTGCTCTCTTTACGGAAGACAGTCAAGGCCAGCGGAAGTAGAGAGTCAGAAGATATAGGAAGTCATGAAACACAGTAGGGATACATTTAAATTTGCAGATCAGCATAGCAGGGACAGCACTGATATAGCAGCAATTAAAATATATAAATTAGATCTTACTCACTAAAATATAACCTGAAGTTGTCATTTAAAACCTTAACCATGATGATATCACAGCTTGCTCCCTAGGTTTTATGGCAATTGCAGAGAATTTGGCCATAAAAGGAAGGTAATATTTGTCTGAAATGTAGGACTTAATTATAATGGAGAAGTAGGATGTTCCTAGCTCCACACATTAACTTTGCTAGCTACATTCAGTTGGAGTTGGGACTCTATGGATTCTCACCTGTCCCTTTGAAGCTTTTGGCAAGTTCACTGGCAGAGGTGAAAGGTCCTGCATCTCCCATGCCCCAGCAAAGATGTTCCTTATGTAACTGTGCGCATACCTGGGTGACAACAAAAAGAATGTGGTCTTGAAGGCCAAGATCTTGCCATGGTAGTGATGAGGAGGAGGATGTAGCCTATACCACAGAAGGCAAGAACCACGGGTGTCAGTTTGCTACCCAAAATATGAGCGCCAACCAGCCACCAAGAAGCTCAAGGTCTTCATGGTGGCAATCTGTCAAATACAGCAGAAGAGCAAGAGAAATCTTCCTTCCCGAAATAGAGGACCAGATCGAAGAATTGGGGCATCTTGTAATTAAGGAGCAGGTGAATCAGTTTAAAAGGAGGGGGGGAGGGTAAGAAAGAGACCTATAAAATTCTCCAGGGCTCCATCACTAAACAGAACATCCCTCCACAGAACCGCTCACCAGTTAATACCTTTGCTGATATGGGAGGGTGGAAGGCAGCTCACTCACCAGTTAACAATCGTTCCCAAAAGGCCTTCAGAAGTAACGTTCTTGAACATCTCTCTCTCCACTAGATGATAGGGATACAGGATATCCAAGGGGAACTCTACAAACACAGGCCCTACAAGACAAACAGGAAGTTCCATAACCACCTCACTCTGTAAAGAAAATCCTTGTTGGCAAGGAACTGTCCAAAGAAATAAAATCTAGTTAGAAGCATGCACCGAGACCAACCCACTTGCTCACTCATGGACCTTGCAACCTTTTTTGGCACAAAACCACTAACATCTTGAGCTCTACCTCCCGCGTGGCACCACCCAATTAGCAGGAGGATCTCCCATATCAGAAATGTCAGCCCTGGATTCCTGTATCCACCATTCCTCATCCATCAAAAAGTAAGTGTCCTACCATGTCAGAAGAGAGCCACAGTGCTTCTCTAAAGCCAGCCTCAGAAGCCTTTGAAACTCAGACATAAGGCTGTCGAAGCTGATAGCGGCCTATCAGTGAGCTCCCATGCGTCAAAAGATAAATTGGCTTCATGTGAGGAGACAGGTTGACAAGTTCTACAAGTCTAGCATCAGAGCCAGGTGGGCAGGTAAGAGCCAATAAGATACTCAAAGATTAAGCTGCTTTTCCCACACTCCCAGCCCTGAGATCTTGCACATGGGCATTAGAGTTAGGACGCTGGGCAGATACCTTCAGGGGGTGGGGCTGGAAAAGATGCCTCTGTGACAAAATACTGTTCTACTGTGGTGAAAGCATTTTGTTCCAAAGTGTAGGCAAACAGCCTACTGGGTGTTGAGAAAATTCACAGAGAGAACTTTTTGCTCTTCCATTCACAGTAAAAATACAGTACTGTACTGTAAATAGTTAAAAAAAAAAGCCTGACTTTTTTACTCAAACCTAACCAACCTTTCAAGGCTTATTGGACAATAAAACAAAGACATCTATAGCCCACACTGAGCCCTTGAACTTTTATTACAGTGGTACCTCGACTTATGAACGACTCGACAACCGATTTTTTTGACTTACGAATGGGGCAAAAGGCCGCGCGCTTACGAATGTCTTGACATCCGAAAGGAAACTGCGGTGGTTTTAGATAGGGATTTTTCGACTTACGAATTTTTAGATAGGGTTGCTTCGACTTACAAATTTTTCCGTTTCCAATGCACTCCTATGGGAAATTGCGTTTCCAATGACGCTTTTTGACTTACGAATTTTTCGACCTACAAAGGTGCCTTCGGAACGGATTAAATTCGTAAGTCGAGGCACCACTGTACTTCCTTGGCTTAAGTACAAAAGCAGCCACAACCTAACAGCCACAATCGTGTGTGGGTGGAAGATACTTATACTTGTTGCAAGCCAAAGGCACAGCAGCATACCTGGAGTGTCACACTGGGCAATGGCAATGGCCTTTCGCAACACAGGGGCAATCTCTCGGACAGACTTCACGGAAGCACAGAATTTGCAGAGTGGTTTAAAGAGGGACAACTGATCAATGTCTTGGAGAGCTCCTCTGCCCTGGGGGTGGAGAAAGGAGAAAGCTTGTTCACAATCCCACACGGCTGCAGCTCAATTGCCCTCAAAAATATACATGCAGAAAAATTGCCTGCTAAGCTGCTGCTGGGGGGAGTCAGTGTCAGTGAACACAGAAAGGCCAAAGCCCTACTTAAATCAACCAGGAGCAGCATCAAGTTCTAGCTACTCTGTCATTGTCCTTTGATTCTAGGGCACGGGTGTCAAACACAAGGCCCGGGGGCCAAATCCGGCCCGCCAGACCTTGTCATGTGGCCCGCCCTCTAGAAGCAGGGCCGGCGCATCCACTATGGCCAGGACCCCGGCGGAGCGCGCAGCCGTGGGCAAGAGGGCGAGAGCGGCGCCCACCACTTGCTCCGGGGCTTTCAGTTCAGCATGTTTCAGAGCGATCCTCCGGCGGCCCGCGCCCGCGCCGCCTCCCCACAGCCCCGACGTCAGGCGCTGGGCAACCAATGGCAAGCCAAGGCGCCCGCGGCCGCTCCTCCGGAAATCAGAAGAGGAGCTGAACAGAGTGCAAAAGGGCCAGAGCCGCCCAGGGTCCAGGCGGAGGGGAAGTCGTGAGCTGGGCAGGCGGTCAGGGCGCCGCGCTCCCAGCCTCATGCCCTGCCGAGCTCGTGGGGATTCCCCTCGGCAGGGAAGGCGCCGGAGCCCGCAGAGCTCGCCAACCGAACAGCAGCAGCAGCAGCCGCCACTGCCGCCAAAGCTGAGGCAGGAGCAGCAGCTGCGCAAGGTCTCGCGTTCTCTCAGAGCCTTGCACTGCTTCTCGCGTTCTCCCTCCCCCTGGGTGTGGGGCTGGCTCCCTCTCTCTGGATGGATGGAGTATGCAGCTGCCTCTCGTGTGTGTGTTTTTAGAAAGATTCAGATTTTTTTTTTGAGGGAAAAAATGCGTGTCCACTCCACCCTTTTGGGTGGAGTGGGGTGGCAGCCGCTCTTTAGGTTGTGTTCCTAAAGTTGTGTTCCTCTAAGCCAGGGAGGGGCTGCGAGTTTCTTCCCACCGCCACCAGTACTCTCCCCCCCCCCACAAAAAAGTGTGGCGGGGTCAATCTAGCAACGTTCCCTCGCCCCCAATGCTGCAGCCTCCCCGCTTGCCAGCCTTCTCCCGAGCAAGGAGTCTTGCTCGCAGAGCAGGATATTATTAGGATTCGCAGTGAAGCATCCTCCTTGATGTCAGGTCTTTGCTCTCCTCTCTCGCTCTCTTTCTCTCTCTCCCCCCACCTCCACCCTCGCGCCACAACCAGTCTAGCAAACGGGAGAGGGGAAAACAAAAGCGTCATGTCAAATTGGTTGCGCCACAGCAGCTTTTTGGCTAGTACTCCAAAAGGAGCAGGGGGGGGGGGCTTCTCAGAAGGAGGACAGGAAGGACTGCAAGAGCCCTTTAAAAAGGTGCTTTGAAGCGTTAGCACGGGGGGAGGGAGGGGTATGTGTGCAAATCTCAGACTTGGGCCGTGGTTTTAAGAGTTTGGTCAAAGTGTGCGCGTTTCAGACTCCCTCTCCTCCTCTCTCTCCCTGCGCCTCTCCCTCTCCGGAGGTTTAGTATGCTGGCTGACAGGTACGCTCCGAACTTTCCCCCTTCTGTTTGTAGGTCCGATCTTTCCCCCTTCTGTCTCCTCCCCCCTGCTTTGATGTCTGTTACCAAAAATCATTTTTCAATAAATTGTACAATAATTGTACATTTGAATATCTACTTGCCATTATTCTGACTATGTTTCTGCTTTCAGAGCTAGTTATTACTTACATTCTTACAAAAACCAGTAATAATTGAATGCAGTGACAATAATTTATGATAATAAAGAGTGGACACATAGTCCTACATATACAACCGGCCCTTTGAGGGTGACCAAACTGCTGATGCGGCCCCCAATGAATTTGAGTTTGACACCCCTGTTCTAGGGCCACCGGGCGGAGCAGCCTACCTTCTGCAAACAGGCTGCTGCCCCTCCAATCAACAACACGGGAGACTCTGCCATCTGGGCATTTTTCATAGCTGTCACAGTGTTAGTCACTCCTGGTCCTGCTGTGACTGCAGCAACTCCCACTGTTCCTGCAACAGAAAAATGCAGAGGCAAGTGTCACTTTGTGCCCCTCTCTCTTCAGCAAGCAACAAATGTGGGGAGAAATGTGGTACCTGATAGCCTGGCCACTGCGTCTGCTGCAAATACAGTCGTTGCCTCATGCCTCGTGTCCACAATACGAATGCCCAGCTTCTCGCAGGCCACCAAAATGGGAGATATATGTCCACCCGGCAGTGTGAACACAAAGCGCACACCATGAGCTTTCAGCACTTCTGCCACAGTTTCTCCGCCATGCCGAGTGCTCTTCGTGTCCACCTGGAACAGACAAGCCTATCTTTTGGTGCTGGCTTCCCATGAACAATGCAATAAAAGGTCAGGGGCTTAGAAACATGGAAGGTGCTAGGCCCCTCAGCTCCTGGTACCTAGTCCTGCTCAAACTGCTTCTGGTGCATAAATCCTTAGCATTCAGTGTCCACAGCCAATGAATTCTTGTCCTAGAAACAATACTATTTTCAGTATGAAAAGCTGAGGTGCTCAAATGCAAAATCCACTCACATCCTAAGTTATGTGCACAGGAAACTGCTTGATGCAGAGTCAGACCGCTAGTCCAGGATTTTTGATAGGGTTTTTGCCTCAACCCTCCCTGAAAATGCCAAGGTTTGAAGCTGCGACTTTTCCCCACACAAAGCATACTACAATCCTTCCTCTACTACTTCTTACTGTGCCTTTGATACAGAGCCAATGGGACTGAGGTGCAAGAAAGCAAAGGGCACCGACAGAACTAACTGTTGTTTAACATCCAGGTGTCTGGTGAAAGACACCTGCTACAAACGTTTCACCACCAGGTTCGCCTGAACAGAAATCGATTAATACTGGGCCCCAAAAGCAATACAGTATACATCCCTGCAAAGGGAGGTTGGGAGACATAATTCCATTTCGGACCTAAGCTGTTCAACCCCTGCCTACTCTCTCTTAAGGCCTTTGGCTCCCATGTAACAGAGATGGAGAATCTGTGGCCCTTCAAGTGTTGTTGGGACTCCAACCCCTACCAGCCCGGTGAATATTGAAGGATGGAAATTGTAATCCAGCAGCATCCAGAGGGTTGTGGGTTCCCCATCACTGCCCTACGGATAAAGAAGCCACATCTAAAGGCAGCCACTGATCTATGCTTTACCTGATGCCACAGCTGATAGATGAGCCCCAGTTTGTGAGCTATCCCAAGAAGAGTCACTGCAAGGCTTCCCAGCAGTGCCAACAGCCATGTCGAGGAGCCTCCTAGGGCTGAGGTGGCAGCAGGCATGTCAGGATTCATTTGAGTCAGCTAAAGATGCACTCCTGTCCCAAAAGGAAGACAAAACACAGAAGTACCATTCTGTAACTTGTTTGCCTCAGCTGCACACCAGCAATGCTGTACCATTTCTATTCTATAACACAAATACTTAGTTTATTTCTAGTTTTCTTGAGGTGACAGACAAGGGATGTTTTTTTTTATTTAAAAAAAATGCAGGGCAAATTCTCTCAAACTGTGATTCATTTTTATTTAACATACATTGTTATGAACCAAGAATTTGTAGCAGTTCAGTCTCTGGGAAGGCAGCAGAGAGGGTTGAAGAAAAAATGGCCTAGGCCAGGAGGCGGCAGCTTATTGTCCAGAGGTAGGAAAGAAAAAGCCAGGTGGAGTTGTTTTTAATGAAAATTGGAAGAGAAAATATTAAAAAACCAGGAGCTTCAGAGATAAGAGAAACACGTTCACATGTTGCTTTGAATAACCTACCCCAGTGTTTCTCAACCAGTGTGCCTCCAGATGTTTTGGGACTACAACTCCCATCATTCCTGACCACTGGTCTTGCTAGCTAGGGATGATGGGAGTTGTAGTCCCAAAACATCTGGAGGCACACTGGTTGAGAAACACTGACCTACCCAATCTTTGACTGCAGCCTTCAGTTCTGTAACTTTGCAGCATGAATAGTGTGCAGGAAGCTTCCTTGCTATCTAGCCAGATCCCAGAAGCGAGATGTGTACTTCTATTTACTGGTGTCTTACTGGGCACTAGACCTGGACAATTTTTCAATATATCGTTCAAAACTGGTTATGAAGTCCACATCACCACAAGCTTGCCCTTCACATCCACTTTGTCCAGAGTAAGCTTGGTGGAGACAGACATTTCACAGCAGGTGCAAATGGACTGCAACCTCTTCCTTGTTCACTGGCAGCAAGAGCAGAAGTGAGTTTAGTTGAACTGAGTGGGGGTTACTCATGCATAGAATTGGAGTTGGCCCTCTGAGTGGGGAAGGAGATGCACTTGACACTAGCAAATTACATAAACTACTCATAAATTAGTAGAAAACCGATTAAATTGTTAATCATATGCAAGTTTAAATAATATTTTTACTAAATCTACTACGGTACTTTTGTAAATTTGCCCCCAAACTGCATAGAATATTAATATATTCTCCAGAAATATTTAATGGTTTAGTTGAAGCATGCTATCATTGAGTTAATTTTCATGAAATTATATGCACCAAATTTAGAAGAAGAAAAAACCCAGTATTTTCTCAGATTATTTGTGTTCACTATGACTCATTACTGTATTTTGGATTGTCCTGGACCTGAATACTGCCATTTGGTATCCAAGCCCCAAACCAAAGTCCTGTTTGGATGCATTTTGGCTTGCCTGCTGATGAAAGTGATGATTTCATCAGTGTGTGGTGATTCAGACCCGCTACTTGGTAGCAGTTGCCAGGACATTACCATGTTTGCCTCTATGTAGCTCCATCTTATTTCAGATATCGTGATATATCAGTATATCCCAATGTTTAGCTGATGACATATTGTGATACTGAAAACCAGATATCGCCCAGCCCTACTGGGCATGCCTACACCTTTGCTATACATGAAAACTGAAGAAATTGCTGATAGACAGCATCTACTCCACCATCCCCTTCCTTGAGCCTTCCTCCCCACCTGTTGAGCAGGTTTATCCCATCCCATTCTCACTCCATCACCACACATGCACACTGTTGCTCAACTGCGGAACTGTGTCGGAAGAAACCAGAAAGAATGAAATCCCAGCACCAGATATATTAAATATTGTAGATTTGTTAAAAACATGAAGCTGAATCATATACTAAATGGGGAGTAAGTCCTGTTGAACTAAAATGTGCTTATTTTAAGTAGACTTGCATAGAATTGTACTGCTGTGGAAGAGAGAGTCATTCTGTTACTTCAGCAGTGCCATTTGCTCAAGTGGCTTGAGCTCTTGAATATGTCCACTGCACAAGTGTTTTTTCCACCCTATTTTTGAATTAGTTGAGTTTCACACTTTTATTCCTGAAACTCTGTATTACTAGGTAGCTGGTTTTATACAGATTGACCTTTCTACATCCTTAGAACCCCACAGTATCTTCATACTTGTTCAAAATGTTGGTGCCAAAAATTCGTAATTCAGTTTCTAAAGAACAAGACAAATAAAAGAACTAGGAGGATCTTACCAGGAGGTGAAGCAACATAACCAAAGCAGTTGTGCAGTATCTGTAATCATAGCAGTGAGTCCAGAGTGCAGTCAGGGAACTCTCTCCCTGATAGGAACAAACTTTACTCAGTGGCAATATTCAATCATTGCTTAATGTGGTCTAACCTTTGAACTAATTTAAACTAGTATCATTCCAAATGGATTTTTACTTCAGTCTCAATATATGCCCATAGACCTCTGTCTTCCATGTGCACCTCTGCACCCTAAAATAAGCTTTGGGCAACCCAAATTATGCACTCCACTTACCACAGAACGTCCCCTATGAGCTGTCTCAGCATCAGCTTCATTTTAGCACAACACACTAAATGGATGAATGAAACCCCTGCCTAATACATATGACTAAGGAAATGGCGTTTCCTGTCCTTCCATTCCCCGTTTATAGATTTTTATTAATATATAAATATTAACCTTTTATCTCACTCTCTTTCCCTGCAGAGGAAGATCATCCTTCCCCTCCCTACCCAACCCCCAACCCCCCCACCTTCTTTGTCTCCGATCCACCTTTACTCTTCCTCTTAACGTGCTAAGAGGAAGGCACGTTTGGCAAACCCTCACTGTGATCAACTCTCGCCCGGAAACCTACCGGTATGTCCCCACAGTGAAAGGACGTGTGGATCCAGAATTGGCCTCCACAGCATAGCTGCCAAGTTCTCCCTTTTTTTAGGGAAATTCCCTTATGCTGAATAGACTTCCTCGCGAGAAAAGGGAAAACTTGGCAGCTATGCTCCACAGTCATTTACGGACTCACTGGTAGGACAATCTTACTCGGCTAAGAGTGATCGCCAAAGGAGGAGGTGGATAGGCAGGGCTGCGAGAGGCGACGACTGCCCCCCCCCCGCCCCGGTCGCACGAGCTCACCCGCCCAGCAAGCTTCCCTGCGGCTCCTGAGCTGCGAGGATTCGAACCCCGGTCCTAGCCCAGCTCTCTAACCATTGCGTCGCACCACCGCTTCCCATCCCTGGCCACCGACAAAGTTTGCCAAAGCGACCCCCCGCCCCCCAAACTTACAAAACCAGAGCGAAACGTCACCGCCACCGTCGGGAAGCCAGGAGAGAGCAGGGCCAGGATGGAGGAGTGAGAGGCAAGGGCAGGCAGGCAGGCAGGCAGACGGAAAGCGGCCCCGCCTCCGCCGTCGGGCCCCGCCCCGCCTCCCACCAGGGAAGGGCCGCGGAGGGAACGCCAACCGTTTCTCCCTGCAGGCGACGGGACCAGGCGGCTCCGGCAAACTTTGCCTCAGGGCCAAGGCGGGGCACTGGGGCAGAGGCCGCATTCACACGAACACGTAACCCACTTCAAGCGCCCCTCGGGGCGGTGAAGGCCGCCAGAGAGGGCAGGGAAAGAAGAGGGCTACGCGCTCGCATCCACCCACCCCTCCTCACGGGCTCGAGGTCTTGCTTCTAGGAAGCAGAAACGGGCTGGCTCTTCCCCACAGACACAAACACACACGCGGGACTGCGCGTGCAGACGAGCGCCCCCACCCCAAAAATCCCCCCTCTCGCCGGCTGTTACCTAGCAATCCGCGCTGTGTCACGAGGGGGGGGGCGACGGCGTGACGTCACGCAGCGAGCGAACGATTCCTCGAGAGGGCAGCGGGTGAGGAGAGCCGTGAGGTAGCTTGTCCCAAGTCGCGACTCGTAGTGAAACGCCGTCTGGTAATCCACGGAGGTTGAAAGGGAAGGATATAGAGTAATGTCTGGGTAGCGATCTTCCGGGTTCGCATTTTTTTTATTAGCTCTGAAGAAGTGAGATGTATTTGTATATCTATATCTGTCTATCTATATGAGCTTCTTTATTGCTTAACTGGTTGCACAAGCACTTTTCTATTATATACAAGTTGTTGTATATTTCTTCTTTATCTCCTTTTTTAAAAAAATCCATAATTTTTCATTAAGAACATCCAGTTAATATCAAATCAAATCATAATTCAAGAAAAAAAACCAAATTACAATCCTAATTATTAAATTTCAAACGGACTTCCCATATTCTGGACCTCTGAAGAATCATCTCACATAATTATATTTCTGCCACCTTCATGTTGATCTCATAATTTCCACATTCCGATCTTAAACTCTCAAAGTCCCCAGTCCCCAGCTAATCAATTCTCAATCATGTCATGTATCCTTTCATCTGACGAGCACAGCTTAGTTTGTGTATATTCCCTTGTCTGTTTGCCAGCACAGCTTTTCATGGCTTACAGTTATCTTCCAGTCCGGGCTGTTGTCCAAGTCTGCCATTCGAAGTTTTATGACACAGTAAATTCCAGAGGTGTTAAGTTATTATGCATACTGTTTGCAATATATGTTGCATTTGAAAGTCCTCTGCCCCCACATCTTGCTGCAGGGGCCAGATAATGGATTCCACGGGTGAGACAGCCCTCTCCTACCCTGGAGAGGTCAGCAGGACTAATTACAGTGGTAAGGTAAAGGGACCCCTGACCATTAGGTCCAGTCGTGACCGACTCTGGGGTTGTGCGCTCATCTCGCATTATTGGCTTCCAGGTCATGTGGCCAGCATGACAAAGCCACTTCTGGCAAACCAGAGCAGCACATGGAAACGCCGTTTACCTTCCCACTGTAGCGGTTCCTATTTATCTACTTGCATTTTGATGTGCTTTCGAACTGCTAGGTTGGCAGGAGCTGGGACCTAGCAACGGGAGCTCACCCCGTTGCAGGGATTCAAACCGCCGACCTTCTGATCAGCAAGCCCTAGGCTCAGTGGTTTAACCCACAGTGCCACCTGGGTCCCAATTACAGTGGTACCTCGCTTTAAGTACACAATTGGTTCCAGAAGTCTGTACTTAACCTGAAGCGTATTTAACCTGAAGCAAACTTTCCCATTAAAAGTAATGGAAAGTGGATTAATCTGTTCCAGACGGCCCACAGAGTACTTAAACTGAAGCGTACTTAACCCGAAGTATGAGTGTATTTGGTTCTGGAAGTCCGTACTTAACCTGAAGCGAACCTGAAACTTTCCCATTGAAAGTAGTGGAAAGTGGATTAATCCGTTCCAGACGGGTCCGCGGAGTACTTAAACTGAAAGTACTCAAACCGAAGTGTACTTAAACCGAGGTATGACTGTACTCTCATATCAGTCCTGAATTTCAGGCACGACTGGGGGTCCAATCTAATGGGAAGCAGCCATTTGCCTCTCTATCTCTCCATCACGGTATAATCTTAGTCCAGTAATTAACAACCCTGACACAGCAAAACTCACAGTATCAGCAGCACACATTGTCTTACTTCCAACCTTCTTGTCAGCGTGGGTGCTAAGCCATGGGCGTACCCAGGATCAAAACTAGGGGGGGGGCAAGGGGAGGGGCCAAGGCACGGAAGGGGAGGGGCCACAAAGTGGGCGGGAACAGCGAACTCGCGCTCCGCCGGGCTGTGCCCCTCCCTAGAAGCAGGGCTGGTGGGCGGAGGCGGAGCCCAGCCCAGCGGAGCGCGAGTTCAGCGTTCCTGCCCGCCGCGCCGCGCTCTCTGGTTCCCCGCCGCGCTTGGCCTTGCCAGAGGGCGCGACGGGGAGCTGGAGGGAGGGCGCAGCGCGGCGGGCGGGAACGGAGAACTCGCGCTCCGCCGGGCTGTGCCCCTCCCTAGCAGCAGGGCTGGTGGGCGGAGGCGGAGCCCAGCCCAGCGGAGCGCGAGTTCGGCGTTCCCACCCACCGCGCCGCGCTCCCTGGTTCCCCGCCGCGCTTGGCCTTGCCTGAGGGCGCGCCGGGGAGCTGGAGGGAGGGTGCGGCGCGGTGCGGTGGGAATGGCGAACTCGCGCTCCGCCGGGCTGTGCTCCGCCTCTGCCCACCAGCCCTGCTTCTAGAGTAGGGCAGCTGCCCTAACTTGCCGCATGGTGGGTACGCCCTTGGTGCTAACAAGCATGTGTGTGTGCTTTCATCATGTGGAAATTGAAACCTGCAACTTGCTTTATTTGCACCTCCAGCTGACACCAATCAAGCCTAAAGTGCCACTCCTACACACCAAAGAAAATTCTGGAACCCTCTTTAAAGCTTCCAGGAACTTTTATCTCTTTCTTAAAGAATGTTTTCCTAACAGCTGCTAGTCTAGCCAACTGACCACTAAAGGTAAACGTGGTGCTGTGGTCTAAACCTCTTGAGCTTGCCGATCAAAAGGTCGGCAGTTCAAATCCCCGCGACTGGGTGAGCTCCCATTGCTCTGTCCCAGCTCTTGCCAACCTAGCAGTTCGAAAGCATGCCAGTGCGAGTAGATACAGTGGTACCTCGGTTTAAGTACACAATTGGTTCTGGAAGTCTGTACCTAACCTGAAGCGTACTTAACCTGAAGCAAACTTTCCCATTGAAAGTAATGTGGATTAATCCGTTCCATACAGGTCCGTGGAGTACTTAAACTGAAAGTACTCAAACCGAAGCGTACTTAAACCGAGGTATGACCGTAAATGGGTACCTGTGACGGGAAGGTAAATGGCGTTTCCATGCACTCTGGCTTCCATCACGGTGTCCCATTGTGCCAGAAGCGGTTTAGTCATGCTGTCCACATGACCTGGAAAGCTGTCTGTGGACAAACGTTGGCTCCCTTGACCTGACAGCAAGATGAGTGCCACCGCAACCCCATTGTCACCTTTGACTGGATGTAACTATCTAGGGGTCCTTTACCCTTACCTTTACTTTACTGACCACCCTTTTGCCTAGTAGCATCCCTGATCCAGCTGTTGGAGGACCTTGAAACTATAATCCTGGATGACTTCAGTGTTCATGTGGAGGCACTGTCAGGCCAGCTCAAGACTTCATGGTCTCCATGATGGTAAAAGGTAAAGGACCTCTGGGCTTTGCATACAAAATTCTTAAGAGCCATACTCTCTAGTGTTCCAAATGCAATAATATGACTGGAAGCAGGACTAATTTCAATAGAATCTCAAATATGGTTGCTTAGGTTCCACTTTTGTTGAAAATGTTGTATGTGCCTGTGGGACTAGTTCTCTTCACAATGACTAATTCTTTTTACGCCAAGTTGGGGGGGGGGCGACAGTTAAATACCAAATCATTAAATTTGGGTTTTCCCATCAAAGATATCCTAAACCAAGAATATGATAAAGCAAACAATGAATATTTCACAGAGAATCTGAGAAATCAAACTACAAACCACTTAGCCCAAGCTGATTTATATCCCATGCTCAGGACCAACAGATTGGCGCTGGTACTTCCCAAATATTTTACAAATTTGACCATCCCCAAATTTAGAAAGGCATTTGCACAAGCTAAGTTTAATGTCTTGCCATCCGCTCTATTGGAAGGTGAAACTCGGAAAATTAAAATATTGTCGAAAAGTGCATTTATAAAATGCTGGAGAGGATGCACCTCAACAGGCACATATTTCCACACGTGGTAGGAGTGCCCCCAAATCTAACTATTCTGGAAAACAACCATAAGAGAAATAGGTAAAATAACCCAACAAACATTAGAATTTACCCCAGAATTGGCCTTGCTAAACATCTTCCAGGACAATAATGCCCACCTGCATCACAAAGAACTCATAACCCACTTACTCTCAGTAACCAGAAGCACCACAACCAGACACTGGAAAGACTATCAGGAGTAAACATGGACCAATGGTACCAAATAGTATGGGAAACAGCCTTACTAGAAAAATTAACCAATAAGTTGAAACTGAGAAGAAGACGGCTTCACCCTGGTATGGTTCCCCTTTATCACATACACAGCCCAACAAGACAATGACAAAAATCCACCAACAGCATACGAATCAATATGGTTAACCTGACCCAAAACACTCACCCACCCCACTCACACACAAAACACAGACCATCACAGCCAACCACAAAGGAACAACCACATCCTAGGCCAACCCCAACATCTCTCACCATCAAAGGAAAACAAGCGAACAACAGAGAACCTACACAAGCGCCACTGACAACCCCCCCACACACACCTATTAAGCAAAATAAAAACATCGTATCATCACCCCACCCTCCCCCCATCTACTTTCCTTCCCCTCTCCTCACCAATGTCTCAACAAATGAAACTGATTTGTAAAAATGCTAAGAGAGACATTGCACTTATCTTTGTAAACCAAGAAAACCCTTAATAAAAATATATTTTAAAAAAAGAAAAGAACGCAGTAATGCAACTTAAAAGGTGAGACCAATATATGAGATAGATGCATGACATGCAAAGCAAGATATGTCAAGCCTTTATTTGTTGCAATTGTAATTATTTGTCGTTAGGCAGGTCAATTATAAATGGAATGTAATTAATGAAATGTAATAGTGATGCTTGTTTTTGTATTATTGTAACTATTTGTTTTATTACTGTGGAATTTCCAAAAGAAAGCATTTGTAAAAATTAAAATAAAAAAGTTGCATTACTGAAATAAATGCACTTTTCGACGATATTGTAATTTTCCGAGTTTCACCTGTAGAAGGATTCCTCACAGCAATCGGATCTGTCCATGTAAGAGCGGTCAAGTAGAAACAGTGAGCCATGTTCTGTTTCATTGTAGATTTTATTCAGATTCCAGAGCCTCTCCCATAACCCAGCTTGTACGAAAAGTGCCAGGGAGGACGGAAGAATACCATTTAAATCACCTCTTGTCCGACTAGGATTTGTATGTCACTAGAAATGTAGCTAGATTTTGTGCAACGGCTGTAAGTCAAAGCAGCTTACCCCTCATAGGCTCGCTAAAATGTATAAAGGAAGAAATCCATACTATCATATGTGGTGGACTTGTGAAATGATCAGAGATTTTTGGAATAACATCTATAATAAATTCAAAAAAAATTATTTAAAATGACTTTTTTTTTTTAAAGCCAGAAGTATTTCTACTCGGTATATTACCTCTGGAGATTAAAGAAGAAATAAGAGTACTGTTTATGTATGGGTTAACAGCAGCTAGAACTCTTATAGCAAGAAATTGGAAAAATGAAATGTTACCGGAAATTTATTGATTGGCAGATACTTATGTTAGAGTATTTACAACTGGCAAAATTGACGGGATCAGTCCGAGGACTGTTGAAACAGAAAACATCTAAAGAATGGATCATGTGCAGATACTTAAAACTTTACTGTAAAAACAACTCCATGTTATCAGAAATTGAATATTTGCGAAGAAAATGATTAAAAGATTCATTGAATGGACAAGGGGGGAAAAGACATGATATAACATAAACCTGTGAAAAACCAATGATATAGCACAGGGTATAATGAGAAGGATTGGAAGTACTAGGTATATAAACATGTTAGCTTGCTTTTCCTTGGTATCTGTTTTAATTCCTATTTTCTTTTTTCTCTCTCGTTTTTTTCTTTTCTTTTTCTTGCTTATGTTAAAATGTTTGAGCAAGTTCTGTCTTATAAATTTGTATTTTAAATTAATAAAGTACAATTTTTTTTAAAAAAAGAAAGCAAGCAAAAGATTACACCGCTGCATAAATCATCATAAATCGCTTCAGTTCTTACTTAAATCTCTTATTCTTTTAATCTTTTATGGTGTTTTATTCCTCTGGACAGATCGTGAAGCTGAGGCTCCAATACTTTGGCCACCTCATGAGAAGAGAAGAATCCTTGGAAAAGACCCTGATGTTGGGAAAGATTGAGGGCACTAGGAGAAGGGGACGACAGAGGACAAGATGGTTGGACAGTGTTCTCGAAGCTACGAACATGAGTTTGACCAAACTGCAGGAGGCAGTGCAAGACAGGAGTGCCTGGCGTGCTATGGTCCATGGGGTCACGAAGAGTCGGACACGACTAAACGACTAAACAACAACAACATTCCTCTGGACATGTATTTCAAGTACATTCAGTTAGTATATTGATTGTTAAATCCCATAGCGTTTGTATTGCTTATGTAGAGAATTATGCAGAAATTATGGTTTAATACGCTGGCTGTTTGCCCTAATAAACATTGATTGATTGATTGATTGATTGATTGATTGAGCTAGCTCGTAGCCTCACTAAGCCATTGCCCCCTCCCATTCTTACTCTTTCTCATCAGATCTTATTTTTGTCAATTGCACTGCATATCCTAAGGGATGCCCTCACAAACATTTCATCTTGAACATGCTAGTCTACCAGCACTGAAGGCTTATGAGACTTCAATCTAAAAGTCTGAACTAGCTTGATGATGATGATGATAAATGTTAGGAGAAAGCAGGTTGAAAACATACCTGAAGTACTTTGTGGCTGGAAACAACAAAAGTGGAGAGTGCTGTTGTGCTCGAATCCTGAATGCAAGTTCCCCACTGGCTGGCCACGGTAAGAATAGGATGCTGAATTAGATCCGATATTGACCTGATTCAGTTGGCAGATCTTAGGTTTTTATCTTCTGAAGAGGATTAAACAACATCAATGAAGCAACCACTTCATTGTGTCAAGGTGTTTCAGGTGTAGCAACTGCTTTGATCTCCTTGTGTAAGGGCATTCCCCCGCATTCTTCCCTCCGTTTCAGTGCTCTTACTACATATTAAATTCCAAGCATCTTCTGTGCTGCTTACGCAACTCTGCAAGATGCCACTTCCACAGATGCTGTAGTGCAGGAGTCAGCAACCTTTTTCAGCCACAGACCATGTGGGGGGCCGGACTATATTTTGAAGGAAAAAACGAACGCATTCCTATGCCACAAATAACCCAGAGATGCATTTTAAATAAAAGGACACATTCTGCTCATGTAAAAACATGCTGATTCCCGGACCGTCAGCGGGCCGGACTGAGGCGGCGATTGGGCCGCATCCAGCCCATGGACCTTAGGTTGCCTACCCCTGCTGTAGTGTAAACAGCAGTCCACTAGCAAGGCAGGTGGTGTTGTGGTCTAAACCACTGAGCCTCTTGGGCTTGCTGATCAAAAGGTCAGCAGTTCGAATCCCCACGACGTGGTGAACTCCCGTTGCTCTGCCCCAGCTCCTGCCAACCCAGCAGTTCAAAAGCACGCCAGTGCAAGTAGAGAAATATGTACCGCTGCGGCAGGAAGCTAAACGGCATTTCCATCATGGTGTCCCATTGCACCAGAAGCAGTTTAGTCCTGCTGGCCACATGACCCAAAAAGCTGTCTGTGGACAAACACTGGCTCCCTCAGCCTGAAAGCGAGGTGAGTGCCACAACCCCATAGACACCTTTGACTGGACTTAACCATCCAGGAGTCCTTTACTCTCCCCCCCCTTTTTTTCTTTTCCCCCTAGCAAGGCAACACCAGAAAACCTGCTGGGGAGGCAAGTGCCATTTTGCTAGCAGTAACAGAGTGCTGGGGTGGGAGTGGGGCTTCCTAGGTCATTTCTGTCACTAACTAACTAACTAACTAACTAACTAACTAACTAACTAACTAACTAACTAACTAACTAACTTGCCCATCCTGGCAGAGTACCTTAGCATCACTAAGGATTTAGGTGAAAGGGAACCGCTGCTTTTTTTGCATATGTCAGAGTGTCCAGCGAATGCTTTTTGACGTTTATCTCTTTATTAGTGGGTTGTAGTTTTATATACAAGGTTAGGATACCAGACTCAGAGGTTTCCTTCCTTCCTTTTTGCTGCATTCTAAGTGTGTGCCCCGTAGGCAAATGGAGGCGGAAGAAGAACAACAGGATATTTCTTCCTTAGTTCTCTGGGGTAAGAGATAGAACAGCCAAGACAACAACAGGGCAACTTACAACCATTCCATAGCCACTTAACATGGCCCAAACCAGCAGGATAACTTTTTTTTATTAAACAACTTTATTTTGAAGAGGGGGGGAAATCAGTTTTTGGCCCAAAGAGACATAATTTAACGGCATCATCAACATAAGCTCACATACAAGGATATACAGTGCACTTGTATGTCTGTCTAAAGACACTGAACTTATACATGTACACTGAACGTATACATTTCATGGGGGATGGATTCCAGACTAGGTTAGTCTCAGCCCTCAATAGCACTATAATGAATTAGATCTGTCTTTCCACCACTTTTTATCAGCATCATGAAGGACTAAGTGGTCAGTATGAAGGTATTAGGAGGACCAGCCCCTGGGTGTGGAGGCTGGGACATAGAAACGGGCAGGTTGGAGTGAGCATCGCAGAGAGAGAAAACAGCACAAAGGTGGTGTTTTCTTTCAAAAAGAAGCCACTGACGTTCTCCAAAAGAGCTCTTGCCTATCTCTGTCTTCATATCTCTCCAGTTCTAGTTCTAGCAAGACCTTGGTGGAGGGAAGGGTTGTTTCTATGGGTTTGGCAGCCTTGATTTTGCACAGATGCAACAAGGATTAGAAGGGTGCGCCTCCTAATCTTGTGATGAACTACTTTAGGCTACAGGGTGGAAGTAACTGTACTTTGTTATCATTCTAGGTGCTCAAGAAGATCCAGCCACTCAGGCACCTTGGCATATCCGTCAGGTTTCCAAATCAGTCTTTGCCTGGGCAAGAACCAGATTTGGTTTGGGTGCCAAGTACTAGAACACCCCTGCTTCCCTGTCTGCTCCTCAAGTCTCCTGGTCTACCTGCTAGCCCTGCCTAGGTTTCCTCCCAAGATCTGCCACAGCATTTCCCTTCAGGGCCCCTGCTGGGACTTGAAACGCCCCCCCTCCAGCCCCCTGCTTGACCCATGGCTGCTCATACCCCACTACTGGCCGCTGGGGCAAGATAACCAAAGGACTTCAGTAGACGGCCTTCAGCACCATTGCCTTGATGGCTTTGGGGGTGCTGTTCCCAAGTGACACGCTAGCATTAGGCCCCTCGTGCTGGTGCGATGAGCGCTCTGATTTGCTGGTGCTGCCCTCCAGTATGGGGAGACCAAAGCGCTTGGCACGGCTCTCCTCCGTGCCGGGAGTGACCACCAGCAGGCAGCAGAGCAACTTGAGAATGGCCCGTCTCATGTCCTTACTGGTCAGGGTGTAAATGATGGGATTCAGGAGGGAGTTAATCATCGCCAGGCCCAGGAAATAGTCTGCTTTGTAGAGCACGCTGCAGGCCTGGGCCTGGCAGGCAACGTCCAACAACAGGAGGAGGAAGAGGGGTAGCCAGCAGGCAATGAAAGTGCCCACCACGATGGTCACCGTCTTCAGCAAGGCCATATACTTCTGGGACTTCTTGAGCATGCCTTTGCGGAGGCTGCCCAGCCGCTGCCCGTTGAACTTGACCATGCGGTAGATGCGGGCATAGAGCACCACAATGGAGACCAGGATGGCCAGGAAAACGGTGATGCAGAAGAGGATGTAATGCTTAGAATAGAGGGGCAACACTGTGGAACACTCGGGGAGGTTTTCGATGCAGTTCCAGCCGAGGATCGGCAGCACCCCGAGCAAGATGGAGGCCAGCCAGCTGGCCCCCACCAGCAGGAACATCCGCCCTTTCTTGTCCCCGTGGTAGAGTCTCATGCGGACCATCGTGACATGGCGCTCAATGGCAATTGCAAGGAGGCTGAGGACGGATGCCGCCAGCGTGACAAAGACCCCACCTTCCCGCAGAAACCACTGCACAGGGGTGAGCTTAAGGGTGTTGGGCCCGGACATGATGATATTGGCAGTGTAGGCCACGCCAGCAAGCAGGTCCGACAGGGTCAAGTTCCCAATCAGGTAGTACATGGGCAAGTGAAACTTCTTGTTCCTCCAGATAGCCAGCAGGACCACAAGGTTCTCCACCACAATGAAGGCGCACACCACCAGGAACACAATGGCATCCGCCTTGAGACTGCCCTTGTATTTGCTGCCATAGAGCTTGCCCGTGTAGTTGTAGTGCAAAGAAATCACATTGTTGTTGTGGTACTCTCGGTAGATCTGGCCCAGAGAGCGTGGGGCCTCCATGCTGGCAAATTCCATCCCACGGACACCTCTCCGCCTTCAGTTTCATTGGTAGCACGGCATAGTCCTTCCCATCATGCTGTGCCAGACTTGTGCATGCCCCATGGCAGAGAAGTTGGCATTTCACAAATGAGATTAATTTTCGTCAGTAGTTAACACGTCCACCGGTGGCCGTTTGGGAGACACCATCACAGCACTAGCAGACTCTTTCCATTCTGACCAACCAAGAGGGAGCCTAGAAATTCAACAGAAAGACTTGTGAGTGGAATGCTTGAAAAGCATGAAACCAACCCAGCTTTCCAGGCAGAAGCATAGTGTGGGGAGGACCAGGCATGATTTTGAGGGGGTGCAAGCCAGGGGCCCCTTGGCATGGATCTCCATCCTACCTGCCACTAGGGGCCTTGCGGCCATGCCCCTGGCCCCCTTACTGAATGTCACAGTTGGGGGATGCACCCACCATGGGCCACGTCTAGCCAGGCTCCTCCCATGAACCCTCTGTGCCCCATGCCTACCCAGAGGCAGCGGTGGCAAGGGTTGGGCTGGCATGGCAGGTTTCGTTTACCCTCCATGCCCATCTCCTGGTCCTGCCTGGTGCGCATGTGTATGCGCCGTTTCCAGGTGATGCCCAGTGAATTGGAAAGGGTCTATCACAGGCACCCCCAAACTTCGGCCCTCCAGATGTTTTGGACTACAATTCCCATCATCCCTGACCACTGGCCCTGTTAGCTAGGGGTCATGGGAGTTGTAGGCCAAAACATCTGGAGGGCCGCAGTTTGGGGATGCCTGGACTATCATAACAGAAGCTGGGCGATAGGAGTTTTCTTAATCAAAGTTCATTTTGCCCCTCTACAGTGGTACCTCGGTTTATGAACACAATTGGTTCCGGAAGTCTGTTCATAAACTGAAGCGTTCATAAACTGAAGCAAACTTTCTCATTGAAAGTAATGGAAAGTGGATTAATCTGTTCCAGACCGTCCGCGGAGTACTTAAACTGAAGCGTTCATAAACTGAAGCGAACTTTCCCATTGAAAGTAATGGAAAGTGGATTAATCCATTCCAGACGGGTCCGCGGAGTACTCAACCTGAAGCGTACTTAACCCGAAGCATGGGTGTAACTGGTTCCGGAAGTCTGTTCATAAACTGAAGCGTTCATAAACTGAAGCAAACTTTCCCATTGAAAGTAATGGAAAGTGAATTAATCCGTTCCAGATGGGTCCGCAGCGTTCGTAAACCGAAAATTCATAAACCAAGGTGTTCATAAACCGAGGTTCCACTGTACTGATCACAGTTCTCCATGATTTTCTGCCGTTGCCTTTTGTACACACAGCACGGGGTTTATGAGCTATGTCCGGGGTTCCAGTGGCGGAGGAAGCCGCTCGGGCACCTGGAGCAATGCGCAGGACACTCCGCTGGGCCTCCGAGGAGTCTGCCTGCCTCCTCCCCTACAGCTGGGGGGGAAGGCAGCGAGCGGACCGTTTGGGCAGCGCGGAGCCTGCATGGGCTCAAGCCACCGTGTCACTTCCAGGAGAGACGCATGGCTCGGGTGCGCTGCAGGCCCCGCAGTGAGTGCCGCCTGGCATTTTGTCACCCCCCTTCAGTGGTGATACCTGGGGCAGCCCACGTCCACCCAACCCCCTTCCTCCGCCCCTGGGGGGTTCCAGAACTGTAGCCTGTGCACTGATCTGCAAACTTCATTTAGGTGGCCCATGACGTTTCTGTAAAATTACCATTCTAGCACAACACATGACAGTTGCTACAGCAGGCGGAAAAACCATTATGTGGCCTGCCAAGATCCTCAGCAATTTTCAAGTAGGGGAAAATGTTTGAGGACCACTGAGCTATATCATTAAGACGTGACTCATTCCTGTAGTCCTTTGCCTGATGCAGAAAGGAAGCACAAGCCATGAGAAGCCTGCATTAAGAGGTTCCTTGCTCATGCCCAGCTGAAGCAAATTCCTCCAAGCAATTCATGCCTCCAAAAGCTAGCAAAGCAAAGTATATTTCAGTCTATTTTTGCCTTCTCCTTCATATGGAAACTCTTCCGCAAGCTAACACTTGGGACTCCATTTCTTTCCTTCTTGGCTTATACTACTGCTCCAGCTAAGGTTTGTTGGTTCTCTCTCTACAATGTTTCTTAAGTTCAGCTTTTAAAATCTACTAAACCTACTAAAAATCCTTATCTCAGCTCTCACTCTGTCTCACATTAGCTACTGCTTGCCAGTCTTCCTATCTCACATTTCTGAGCACAATTAAAAGAAGAGGAGAAGAAAGAATTGGAGGAAAGTATTGAGATAGAAATCCATAAAAAGTCAAATATTTAGGAATATAGCTAACAGTAAAAAATATAAATTTGTATAAAGATAATTATGAAAAAGTGTGGTTGGAGATAAAAAGGAATTTGGAAATATGGAGCAGAATGAACCTTTCCCTACTAGGAAGAATTGCGGTGATAAAAATGAATGTGCTACCAAAAATGCTCTTTCTTTTCCAGTCAGTCCCAATAATGATTAAGGATGGTGGTTTCAAAAGATGGCAAAGAGAGATTTCTAAATTTGTCTGGGAGGGCAAAAAGCCAAGGATTTAACATAAAATACTTACAGATATAAATGAAAGTGGAGGCTTTGCTCTCCTGGAATGAAAATTGTACTACGAGGCGGCATGTTTGGTATGGATTAGGGACTGGATAAAACTGGAAAGGGAAGAAGCTTTGGATTTGGAAGGTCATGATAACAGGGAAGGTGTCAGGGTTTTATAACCATATAATTAGGAGATAGTTAATGAGAGTTTGGGACAGATATAGAGATTTAATAGAGCAAAAAACACCCTGGTGGCTATCACCAATTGAAGATTCACTACTCAAACCGCTTGGCAAAAAAGAAAAATGGCCTACATACAGAGAGTTATTGAGAGATCAAGAAGGCAAATGGAAATTGAAAGAATATGATGAAATAAAACGCTGTGTTCAGAGTTGGTTACAGTACAGACAATTAAATGAGATTTGCAAGGAGGGTGACAAAAGGGTTTAGTTACACAACCTCCAGATTCCAAAAAGAGGTTATAGAAGAGGATGGTAAATTGTTGAAGAAGGCTTACAGTATTCTATTAGAATGGGAAACAAAAGATGAAGATGTTAAATCAGTTATATCAAATGGGCACAAGACTTTGGACATAACATACGATTTGAAGACTGGGAAAAGTTATGGAAAGTACATTTGAAATTTACAGATTGTTCCTTGGTGAAAGAAAATTATACGAAAATGATGTATAGATGGTATATTACACTAGTCAAAATGGTAAAAATGTATAAAACTGGTTCAAATATATGTGGGAAATGTAAAGAAAAAGAAAGGACTTTTTATCAAATGTGGTGGGAATGTAGAGAAGTTAAAAAATATTGGGAAATGATTTATAATGAATTGAGAAAATGTTTAAAAAGACCTTTGTTAAAAAACCAGAAGCATTTTTATTAGGAATTCTAGGGCATGATATACCAAAGAAGATGAAGAATTTGTTTATGTATGCAACCACTGCGGCAAGAGTATTATTAGCACAAGGCTGGAAGAAGGAAGAAATACCAATGAAAGAACAATTACAAGAGAAATTGATGAATTATGCAGAACTTGCCAAATTAACATACAAACTATGTGACAAGGACAATCGGCAATTTAAGGAAGAATGGGAACTATTTACAAATTATCTGGGGGAAAAACCAGAGAGACTTATATTCACTGGCAGGATTCAAATAAACATACACAATTTTCTTTTATTAAAACAATGTGAACAATTAGGGAAATGATATGTACAATTGTATAACATGCAGAAACAAAATGTAAAAGGATAAGGGAGCTAAGGGAAGTCTGGGGAGGGGGAGGGAGGGAAGGGGGAAAGGAGAAATGTAGTTGATTGTAGTATCGATAATTTGTATTGTTTTAATATTGATAAATAAATAAAAAATTTAAAAAACAAAGTGTTGGTGCTGGCCTTGAAAGCCTTATATGGCCACGACCCAGTATACTATCGTTAAGCCCGGACACTGGGATCCAGTCTAGTGCCAAGGGCCTTCTGGCAGTTCCTTCACTGCGAGAAGCGAAGTTACAGGAAACCAGGCAGAGGGCCTTCTCGGTAGTGGCTCCCATCAGATGTCAAGGAGATAAGTAACTAAACAACCTTTAGCAGACATCCGAAGGCAGCCCTGTACAGGGGCAGAGGAAGGAGATATTTTATTATGCTTTAATAATAATAATAATAATAATAATAATAATAATAATAATTTATTATTTATACCCCACCCATCTGGCCGGGTTTCCCCAGCCACTCTGGGCGGCTTCCAACCAAATATTAAAACAGTACAGCATTAAACATTAAAAACTTCCCTAAACAGGGCCGTCTTCAGTTGCCTTCTAAAAGTAAAATAGTTACTTATTGCCTTGACATCTGCTGGGAGGGTGTTCCACAGGACGGGTGCCACTACCGAGAAGGCCCTCTGTCTGGTTCCCTGTAACCTCACTTCTCGCAATGAGGGAACCACCAGAAGGCCCTCGATGCTGGATCTCAGTGTCCGGGCTGAATTGTGGGGGTGGAGACGCTCCTTCAGGTATACAGGACCGAGGCCGTTTAGGGCTTTAAAGGTCAGTACCAACACTTTGAATTGTGCTCGGAAACGTACTGGGAGCCAGTGTAGATCTCTCAGGACCGGTGTTATGTGGTCCCAGCGGCCACTCCCAGTCACTAGTCTAGCTGCCGCATTCTGGATTAATTGCAGTTTCCGGGTCACCTTCAAAGGTAGCCCCACGTAGAGCGCATTGCAGTAGTCCAAGCAGGAGATAACCAGAGCATGAACCACTCTGACGAGACAGTCCGCGGGCAGGTAGGGTCTCAGCCTGCGTACCAGATGGAGCTGGTAGACAGCCGCCCTGGACACAGAATTAACCTGTGCCTCCATGGACAGCTGTGAGTCCAAAATGACTCCTAGGCTGCGCACCTGGTCCTTCAGGGGCACAGTTACCCCATTCAAGATCAGGGAGTCCTCCACACCTGCCCGCCTCCTGTCCCCCACAAACAGTACTTCTGTCTTGTCAGGATTCAACCTCAATCTGTTAGCCGCCATCCATCCTCCAACCGCCTCCAGGCACTCACACAGGACCTTCACCGCCTTCACTGGTTCTGATTTAAAAGAGAGGTAGAGCTGGGTATCATCCGCATACTGATGAACACCCAGCCCAAACCCCCTGATGATCTCTCCCAGCGGCTTCATATAGATATTAAAAAGCATGGGGGAGAGAACGGAACCCTGAGGCACCCCACAAGTGAGTGCCCAGGGGTCTGAACACTCATCCCCCACCACCACTTTCTGAACACGGCCCAGGAGGAAGGAGCGGAACCACTGTATGACAGTGCCCCCAGCTCCCAGCCCCTCTAGACGGTCCAGAAGGATGTTATGGTCGATGGTGTCAAAGGCCGCTGAGAGATCCAGCAGAACTACAGTAGGAAACAGCTCTCACCTTTGTCCCTAGCCCGCCGGAGATCATCGACCAGTGCGACCAAGGCAGTTTCAGTCCCATGGTGAGGCCTGAATCCCGATTGGAAGGGATCCAAATGGTCTGCTTCTTCCAGGCGTGCTTGGAGTTGTTCAGCAACCACCCGCTCAATCACCTTGTCCAAGAATGGTAGATTTGAGACTGGGCGGTAGTTGGCCATATTGGCCGGGTCTAAAGATGTTTTTTTTTTAAGAAGCGGTTTAATGACCGCCTCTTTCAGTGGGTCTGGGAAGGCTCCCTCGTAGAGGGAAGCATTCACCACCCTGCGGAGCCCATCGCCCAGCCCTTCCCGGCTCGCTTTTATTAGCCAGGATGGGCAAGGATCAAGGAGACAGGTGGTGGGTTTCACTCGTCCAAGCAGCCTGTCCACATCCTCGGAGGTAACAGATTGGAATTGATCCCATACAACATGACTAGACAGGGCTCTAGCACTCTCCCGCCCTATATTCGTTGAAAGGCGCCCAGAGTGGCTGGGGCAACCCAGTCAGATGGGCGGGGTACAAATAATGTCCCAGCTCCTATTATCTGTGTCAGGCATCTTTGGCCTATTCTGCTGCCCCCGCCAATTCCTTTCTTCAAACTTTCATCATATTAAAACTCTAACTTGCCCTCTTTTAACCATTGCATCTTTCCAACCACAGATTTTTTCACCTCTCTTTTTACAAATATGCCCTTTGACATTCACTTTTTGTTTTAGGAATAACTGAGTCACTCACTCCTCCTGCCTCCAAGGCACATCTCCTTTTGCCCCATTGTCCTGGTGACCTGAGTTTACATTTCCCTTCTCAGTTTGGAGGTAGTGAAGGCAATATTTGCTACTGCTGTTTCCCTGATGGCTATCAGAACATTGGTGTTTTGCAAGAATCCTGCTTGCTGGTTTCCCCATAGGCAACTGCTTGGCCACACTGAGAACAGGATGCCAGACTAAATGGGCCACTCCTCTGATCCAGCAAGCTTTTCTTACATTCTCACATTCTTATGCGCAATCCGAGGAGAGCAGTGAAGGTACAGTAAAGGTAAAGGGACCCCTGACCATTAGGTCCAATCGTGACCGACTCTGGGGTTGCGCGCTCATCTCGCATTATTGGCCGAGGGAGCTGGCGTATAGCTTCCAGGTCATGAGGCCAGCATGACAAAGCTGCTTCTGGCGAACCACAGCAGCACACGGAAACGCCGTTTACCTTCCCGCTGTAGCGGTCCCTATTTATCTACTTGCACTTTGACGTGCTTTCAAACTGCTAGGTTGGCAGGAGCTGGGACCGAGCAACGGGAGCTCACCCCGTCGCAGGGATTTGAACTGCCAACCTTCTGATCAGCAAGCCCTAGACTCTGTGGTTTAACCCACAGTGCCACCTGCGTCCCTGAGGAGAGCAGTACATCTTTGCAAATACAACAGAGCTCCAAATGTCTCAAGCAAGGCTACCGTTATTGGCCCACAAGTTACTAGCCCACTTGCCCACACCTAAAGAAATTAGTCATTTGTAGCACATCGATGGTCTAATAACACTGGCATTCCAGTGTTTCCCTGCATAGAGGATATCCTTATTCACCACAGGCAATTGGCAGGTGGCTGTTTACAAGACCAGGAAAATTTTGGGAGCCAAGATTGTAAAACTAGGTTGTAGGAGAGAAAAAGAGAGCAAGACAAGGGAAGCAGCTCTGGTGAAAGGCCAGCTGCCTTTTGTATTATGTTCTTTATATTGTAAGCCTGAGAGCAGGAATTGTCTTCTTTTTAATTGATCCGGGAGCCTTTTCAAAGTGGAGAGCGAGGTTGAAATGGTTTAAATTAATACATTAAATTGACACAAACGTCAGCATCCGTCTTGTATGCAAGTTACAGATGTCCCTTTTTTAAAGACTGAATGAGGGTCTCACCAACTTGGCAGAGGGGTGGGACATGACCAGGTAACCACTTGGCACAATATCAGTCATATCGTCAAGATATCCTGCCATTTATGGGACTTGCCATTTTATACTGATGTTGTGCAGGATACTCAGAACCCGAGCATCCAATTCCAAGGTGCTCCCAGTTTGATGCCGGAACAGAGGTGGGAAAGGATCTGGAAAATGTTACGTGGACGCAATTCACACACCCCACCCTCCCAATACAGCTACAGACATCATCAGGCCAACACCAGTCCGTAATGCGAAAAGAACTGGGAGAGCGTTCCGACGGAAGGGTCATATAGAGCAGTGTTTCCCAACCTTGGGCCTCCAGCTGTCTTTGGACTACAATTCCCATCATTCCTGACCACTGGTCTTGCTAGCTAGGGATGATGGGAGTTGTAGTCCAAAAACAGCTGGCGGCCCAAGGTTGGGAAACGCTGATATAGAGCCACCCCACAATGAAGTTTGGAAAGGTTTGTTGTTGCTTTTGCAAACTTAAAAGACCTCCGAAAGTCAAGAGTACAGCAGCAATGAGATAAAATAATTGCAATCGAGAAACTTTTTGTAATAAAGATAAACTCCTGTCCATTTGCCCAGTCCCCCCCCCCCGCCCTTCCCCTGCATTCCTAAGAATTCTGCTCTGCTGTGTTCAAGACCTTGGTGCACCGCCCCCCCCTCTCTCACACTTACAACAATAGTCTTCTGCTGAGCACACAAAACATTCCAGACAGGGCCCCCAAATGACCTCTCACACTCCAGAGAATGTATTGCATGCGCACACATGCACACAGACACTTCATTGCCTTTAACGTAGTGTTATAAGAATGTGAAGGTCTCAAATATAGAAAAAATATTCATAAATGCACACATATCTAAATATATAAGCCATGTGTCTGAAATAGTACAGGAGAGCAATCCTGAAGTCATTTTGACTCTCCCAATGATCTCAAATACTCCTCTACGATAAGGGAGGCGAATGGGGAAAGCCTTCCCATGTCTTTCCACTTATAAATCCTCTCTTAAGGGCGTAGGGCGTATTTGTGCAAGAATAGGGTGAGCCTGTGACCTGGATTCAGGAACAACCATCACAAAAGAATGGCCAGGCTCCCTAAGTAACGTAATCAGCGCTCATTATCAGGTATCCCGGGAGACCACCTCCTATGATGTATTTATGATGATTTTGGGGTGGTTTTTGGATAAGGGGGTTGGGCAATGTCAAAAGTCTTTAAAGGTTCCTGTACGCTTTTGTTCAGGGTCTCTCCCTCCTTGGAAGGACGAGAGGGAAAACTCTTTTGCAACAGAAAAATAAATATCCGCCTTGCTTTCCACTGGATCCTGCCTCCATCCATCCTTCTCTGGCCAATCATGGACTTAGGGGACTTTGCTGCCTACCAGGCACTAAAAGAATACTAAAAGAAACTCTGCCCTGCTGGTAGGGCGGGGGTGTTTAAAAGTGAGCTAGTGGAGTAAACGGGGGGGGGGGGAGCAGGGCTGTCTGGGACCATGAAGGACAACAGCCCTGGAAGAACTTTTGTAAAGAATAGATGCATCATCCCCAAAGCATTCACACACACTCTCTCTATCACACTCGAACCTCTATCCTAATTTTAAAATTGAATTTTAACATTGTATTTAATCTGTATTTTAATTGAATTGTTTCTTTTATGCTTGCTTTGGTATTTTTGTTGTTAGCCGCCCTGAGCCCGGTCTTGACTGGGAAGGGTGGGGTATCAATAAAATTATTATTATTATTATTATTATTATTATTATTATTATTATTATTATTATTATCATCATCATCTGAACCTGAGCCAAGACTTCATTAGAGAGACAACCCACCGTTATCCAGCCTCAGAACATCTTATCAGTTGTCAGGACTTAACCCTAAAGCATATGGCTAGAGCAGGGGTCAGCAAACTTTTTCAGCAGGGGGCCAGTCCACTGTTCCTCAGACCTTGTGGGGGGGGGGGCGGACTGTATTTTGAAAAAATAATAATGAATGAATTCCTATGCCCCACAAATAACCCAGAGATGCATTTTAAGTAAAAGGACACATTCTACTCATGTAAAAACACCAGGCAGGCCCCACAAATAACCCAGAGATGCATTTTAAGTAAAAGGACACATTCTACTCATGTAAAAACATGCTGATTCTCGGACCATCCGCGGGCCGGATTTAGAAGGCAATTGGGCCACATCCGGCCCCTGGGCCTTAGTTTGGGGACCCCTGGGCTACAGCATCTTTGTGCATGTGTAGAGTTCCTTTTACAAGTAGCTCTAACATAACTCTGGCGAGAGCTGGTCATCTAGCCACGAGCCCCAGAGTTTCTCGTTTTGGAAATTACCGGTAGGCAGAGAGCCATGGAGCAGTCTCAATAACAAAAATAAAAATCTGTCCGCCTTGTCCGAACCAACAATCCTACAAAAATGCCTGACCATTAGGAGCATCAGTTAGGACAGGGTTGATAGGTGCCCTTTTGTTTTGAACTGCTGTTGTCTCCATACTTAGTTTTTGAAATCCAGAGCCCTTCATGCTCCCACACACTGTTCTGCATTGGGGAAACTTCGCCCTCCCTCTTGACAAGTTCTTGCAAGCCTCGTGTGCACACTATCTCAGCTAGTTTCTCACAGTGCTAGCTCTGATGCTATCAATGGAACACCGACCCATGGTGTCCTGAGGATTCCTACACCCACGCAGCCATGAATCGTCTCACTTTTGAATTTCAGCTAGAAGAAACTTAATTGGCACAACAGCTTCCACAACTGTTACACTAATGAGCAAAAAAAAAAAATCCCCTGGCAGAGGCTTCTTTTGCCCCTCCCTGCCACATAAAAGGCAGATAAGTTCCCAGGCTATGTGCAGCAATCCTCCCCCCCCCCCAAAAAAAACCAGCAGCATGCAAGCTTTTGTTTCCATTCTGCCTCGGCAGAGCTCTCTCTACAACATGACTCTCAAAAGTAAGGAACTGATGCGAAGCAATTCAGAAAAACAATACTCAATCCCAGGCATCCCCAAACTTCGGCTCTCCAGATGTTTTGGACTACAATTCCCATCATCCCTGACCACTGGTCCTGTTAGCTAGGGATCATGGGAGTTGTAGGCCAAAACATCTGGGGGGCCGCAGTTTGGGGATGCCTGCTCAATCCCTTTCCCTGCCATCCACATTTGAGCAGCGAATATACTCCGTAGGCTCAGTTGTCTTGTGCAGGGATGGCCAACGTTTTAACAATGAGGGTCTGGATTTCCTCTCTCTGCAAGCTGCTATGGGGGTAGAACCTCAGATAATGCCATCATAACCCCTGCCAGACTGAAGGAGCTTGCGAGCTGCTTCTCACCCAATCAAACCATGAACTGGTGATAGATCTGGCCATTGCCATGACTTCTGGATTCCTCCATTTCTCCGTTGAAAACGGTTCACTGCAGGTCAGGTGCGAAGCAGCAAGGCACAGTGATTTTCAGCCGGCTGGAGCTGCTCCCCACATCACTCTGGGAGGAGGTGGGCTGCTTCAAAAGCAACATGTGAGGAAGAGGTGCAAAATCTGCTCAGAAGGGGATCGTGCAATCTTCCGTGATAATAATGCCCACTCGCATCATAAAGAGCTCTTAACTCTCAGCAGCCTGAAACATCTTAGCCAGACACTGGAGAGACCTGTCAGGAATGAGCATGGAACAATGGTATCAAATAGTGTGGGAAGACATCCTCATTAGAAAAAACTAACCAATAAACTGAAACTGATATGGGGACAAATAGAAGACGACGTCTTCACCCCGGTATGGTTCCCCTTTATCACATACACAACCCAGCAAGACAACAACAAGAATCCGCCGACAGCATACGAATCAATCTGGCTAACCTGATCCAAACACACACACACACACACACCACTCTCACATAAAAACAAATCTCACAACCAAAGACAGCCAACCACACCCTAGGGAAGCTTTTAATGTTTGATGGATTTCTGTATTTTAATATTTTGTTGGAAGCCACCCAGAGTGGCTGGGGGAACCCGGCCAGATGGGCGGGGTATAAATAATTTATTATTATTATTATTATTATTATTATTATTATTATTATTATTAGGCCACCCCCAACCTCTCTCACCACCAAGGAAATACAACAAGTGAATAGCAAGAGAACCCACACAAGTGACGCTGAAACAAAACCCCCACACATATACTAAGTATAAGAATAGAAGCATTGCCACCCCACCCCACCCCACCTCACCCCACTCACCATTCCCCCACCCCCCTCTTTTCTTCCTAACCTAACACTGCATGCAACACTAATGTCTCACAACAAATGAAACTGGTCAGTAGAAAACGCAACTTGAAAAAAGAGACAGTGCACGTAGTTTTCTAAACCAAAAAATCTTTAATAAAAAATCTATTAGAAGAAGAAGGGGTTTGTGCATGCATATGGTGCTTTCAAATACTAGCTCATTCTTGGCTGCTTCTACAAAGCCAACAATCAAGATAATACTGCTTGGACAGGGAAAGGAGCCGGATTAACCCGATCCTCGATGGATGATGAGTTGCAGGCTGTTTCTCATCATACAACACTACTTCTCCAGCAAAACGTGCTCAAGGAGTGGTGCTGGTGAAGCCTTCTCACCTAGAAGGCAGTTCTCTTCTGCCAGAGCAATACAAGATCTTGCCATTCATTTCTCACAGGGTGTGTGGGGTGTGCGTGTGTGCTTGCCAAGTAAGAAGCAGATCTTTCCATGGTAGGAAGGATTTGTGCACAGAAATTGTTGATAGAGGCTCTGTGCGGTCCATAGCTGTGCCACCGATTAGTTATTGCTGCTTAGATAGTAGCAGGCCTGACTCCCCTTTCCTGTTGGAGACCAATAAAAGACCATCAGGGTCCCCATGAAGGCCTGGTCAAACTGGCCAGGCCTGAGCAAAGCTTTTGCTCTGAAACTGGGTGAACCCTACGCTTAGCAAAAAGAGAGAGATGGGTGGAAAATGCAAATCAGATAGCCTACCTTTAAGGCCACGCAGCGTTGGGGAGAGTATGAAAGGAACCAGAGAAGGAGTATTGTGTACGATATGGGGGAAAGACCAAGAGAATTACTGTATGGAACATTTTTCAAGCCAGAAGTTCAGCGGGTAGGGTAAAGATGATGGCTTTGTTCCATCTATTGAGGAAATGTCTTCTTCCACCCAGACACATTCAAAGACATTTTATGGAGTGGCTACCATGAGGCCGTCAGACCATTTTGGCAAACACGGGGGATGGAAAATGCCAGCATTGGAATTGGCGTCCAAGAGCAATGGAAAGATACCACATTGGTTATTCCTGCCTTAAGGTAAAGGGTAAAGGGACCCCTGACCATTAGGTCCAGTCGTGACCGACTCTGGGGTTGCGCGCTCATCTCGCATTATTGGCCGAGGGAGCCGGCGTATAGCTTCCAGGTCATGTGGCCAGCATGACAAAGCCGCTTCTGGCAAACCAGAGCAGCACATGGAAACGCCGTTTACGTTCCCGCTATAGCGGTTCCTATTTATCTACTTGCATTTTGATGTGCTTTCGAACTGCTAGGTTGGCAGGAGCTGGGACCAAGCAACGGGAGCTCACCCCGTCACAGGGATTCGAACTGCCGACCTTCTGATCAGCAAGCCCTAGGCTCAGTGGTTTAGCCCACAGCGCCACCTGGGTCCCATATTCCTGCCTTATATAAACGAAAAAAACAGCAACTAAGTAAAAACAACAACAACAACAACAACAACAACAACAACAACAACAACAACAACAACAACAGACCCTTGTGGGGTAAAATCCCATCCCCACAAACAATCATCTTGCTGCTTTGCAAGTTCCACGGCATGAACTGGGGGGCAAGAGGAGGATGGACTCCCTGCAGTGACAGAATTTGGGGTCTCAAATTTCAGTGCCCCCCTCTGCCCCTCACCTTCCATTCTACATCATAACTGCAGCGCCCCCTTGTAAAAAGGTAAAAGGTAAAGGACCCCTGGACGGTTAAGTCCAGTCAAAGGCAACTATGGGGTTGCGGCACTTGTCTCACTTTCAGGCCAAGGGAGCCGGCGTTTGTCCACAGATGGCTTTCCGGGTCATGTGGCCAGCATGACTAGACCGCTTCTGGTGCAACTGGACACCATGACGGAAACCAGAGCGCACCGAAATGCTATTTACCTTCCCACCCCAGGGGTACCTATTTATCTACAGTACTTGCACTGGTGTGCTTTCGAACTGCTAGGTTGGCTGGAGCTGGGACAGAGCAACGGGAGCTCACCCCGTCGTGGGGATTCGAACCGCCGACCTTCCAATCAACAAGCCCAAGAAGCTCAGTGGTTTAGACCACAGGGTCACACACATCCCCAAGGACTGTGGCGCCTCCAAGGCTCTGCACCCAGTACGACCAAACTGGTTGCTCTCCCCTAAATCCCTGCCTCCCCTCCCCAAGGGCCCCTTGACATTGTGGGTCTAGGAGCTTTTCCTAGTGCAGTGCAGAAGTTCCATGTAGCATCTGCAATGTGCTTTTTTTTTTATCCCAATCTATCAAACACCAGCCACTTGTTTTTGGAATGATTGGAAGCTGGTCATGGAGATGAAGAATTATTTATTTCATTTTATCTGGTTATTCAAATACACACACACACACACACACACACACACACACACACACACATACAAAGATAACATACTGCAGCTTTCCAGTCACAGTTTCCCAATGCTGGGCAAAGCAGACATGGGTGTGTGATCATTGGGCATGGTGAGGTCTGGGGTTTTCTTCCTTCACCCGTGTGTTCCCATGTAGAGGAAGCAGAGTTTGTGAAACAGCTCTCCCCACATTGGCCTCATGGAAGGGAGGGGTGAGGCAGCAATGTAATCAATCTGAGGGCGATCCTCCTGTTCATAAGCCCAGAAACTGGGTTCAGGATGGGGTCATTTCTGAGCGATGAGAGACAAAGAAGTTTCAGAGAGGGATGTGAGAGGAGCGAAGAGGAGAGATTCCCAGGCTGGGAACTGTAACCTGCAAAGCCTGATGGCTTTAAACAGATCAACAGGCGCTCTCTGCTCAAAAGTACAGGAAAGATGGCCAGCAGAAGGCTAAAAGAGAGCTTCAACGTTTGCAGTGATTTGTGGGGGGGGAGCTGCGAAGGCCAGGCTGTTGGGAATTGCCCTTGACTTTGCACTTGATACAAAACGACTGAATGGGGAAGGGAGGGAGTGCAATTGGTACACAAAATTTCCACCCAGCCGTTAATTGCATGGAACTATGGCAGATTCTCACCAAGTGCTGTTAGTGATCACAAACTGAAAGTTGAAATGGGGAGGCATAGACCTATCATTCTTAAGGAAATCAGCCCTGAGTGCTCACTGGAAGGACAGATCCTGAAGCTGAGGCTACAATACTTTGGCCACCTCATGAGAAGAGGAGACTCCCTGGAAAAGACCCTGATGCTGGGAAAGATTGAGGGCACAAGGAGAAGGGGACGACAGAGGATAAGAGGGTTGGACAGTGTTCTCAAAGCTATCAACATGACTTTGACCAAACTGCGGGAAGCAGTGCAAGACAGGAGTGCCTGGCGTGCTCTGATCCATGGGGTCACGAAGAGTCGGACATGACTAAACGACTAAACAACAGACCTACAATTTATCCCCCCCAAAAATCAATTGTACAGTGTGTGCAGCTTAATTTGGCAGCATAATACCCCCTTTTGCATGTACAGTATAGGATCCTAGGTTCATCTCCCATTGGGCTCTCAGGAAACAGCCAGGAATGCCTTCTGTGCAAAACCTTGGAGAGTCATAACATTGGGCTAGTAGAAGGGGATATCTCTATTGTCCTGACATCCTTAGACACTGGACATGAAAATTCAACCTATGGCTGCTACTCTTCTGCACTCATGATGTGGGTCCTGACTTCCAAGAAACATGCTCAAAACTGGGATCTAGGCTAGCTGAGCCTTTTCACACCATCAGAGGGAGGTGCAACAGCTTCTCCACCCAAAGGTCAGTGAGGAACAACTGACCCAGATCCTGGCAGGACAGAAGCAGGGCATCACACTATATGATATGCATGTACACAGGATTGTCACACATGGACAACAACGGTCAAGATATTCAAGAGAAGCCTTTGCCAGCCTCGCAATCAGGGACATAATCCCGGGCAGAGTGATTCACCTGGCTTGGCAAACCTCTCCATCTGTTTTGACCCTACATACATTAAGCATTGGTTGCCTATCTTGTCATGCCCACAATGGAGCCTGAACTGGATGGGACATGCAAAAGCAGGGCAAAGAGAAAGCTGGATTTCCTGAGCTGCAGGGCTGCTAGCAGCCTCCAGGAAAGGCAGGCAGGCATTGGGAAGGGTTAAAGGCCCTTTCTCCTCACCCTGTTCTCTGCTCCCCACTGTCCCCCTCCTGAAGCTGCTTTTCTCTTAGAGAATGAAAAAAGGATTCTCTGCAGGGAAGCAGGTATGCCAGGAGGAGAGAAGGCAGAAGGGGGCTGACTTCTTTTGCTTTCTCTTCTGCTGGCTGCAACTCCCTCTCAGTCTCAATTCCTGCAAATCTCTCTTCAAAGTTGTCCTCTCCCACGAAGTCCATTTGCTGAATTTCCCAGTCCCTTCTCAACGGCATCTGTTTCCATTCTTCCCATGCTACGCATTCTTTCTTTCCCCAGCCAACCGCTTATTCCTGACACTGTCCAACTTTATAGCCTGTAAGCTCATCACAGCAGAGACCAATATTTTCCCCCTTCTCCCTCCTCTTCTTTTCTTTTTCTTTTACTTGTGCTGTGTAAAGCATAGCTGCAGGGTGTTGTGATCAATTACCCGCAAACCTTAAACCTGTAAGAGGGGGAAATAGGGGTGGTGGTGGAGAGAACACCCCACTATCATTTTTTTCCAAACAGTTAAAAGGACTGTGCCTCAAGGTTGACCCCCACCCCACTGCCCCACACGCCCAACCAGGAGATTTACTGCTCAGACTTATGTATATCTATATGGAAGCAAAGCCTTTGGCTTTAACTTCCTGATAAGTGTTTATAGGACTGCAGCCTTACTGCCAGATTGCAGAGGACCCTTTCCCAGATAACTAGGGAAGTTAAAGAAACAGTTCTCCTATGCTGTGTTTAAGGGACCCAGGTGGCGCTGTGGGTTAAACCACTGAGCCTACGGCTTGCTGATCAGAAGGTTGGCGGTTCAAATCCCTGTGACAGGGTGAGCTCCCGTTGCTTGGTCCCAGCTCCTGCCAACCTAACAGTTCGAAAGCACATCAAAAATGCAAGTAGATAAATAGGAACCGCTATAGCGGGAAGGTAAACGTGCTGCTCTGGTTCAGCGTTTCTCAACCGCTGTTCCGCGGCACACTAGTGTGCTGCGAGACGCTGGCTGGTGTGCCGCGACGTGCGGCGACGAGAAGGGCGATTTGCATTGTCACGTGCCTGGCGGCCGCCAATATACAACACTGACCCACCGGAAAGCAATATTTCTCCTCCTCTTTCCCAAAGCTCAGTGCAAACAACTGGAGGGTGGTTTTAGAGTCTAGGGAGGCCCCCTAGGGAGGCGCGCTCCAGATCCACCGCCGGCCCCCCTTAAGCCGCATCGAGGTTGCTCCGCCTCCCCTGCCTCCTTCGCCCGTCCTTCGCCATGGCTGCGCGGCGGACGCTGGGCTTCGCGGTCCGGAATTACTCGCAAGCAGCAGCCAAGGTAACCTTTCACCTTTGAGCCGCCCCGCAGCTCCCCTGGAAGTGTGCGCGCCCTTGTAATCCGGGGGCAGGCAGAGCCTTGCCTGGACTGTACCACTTCGGGCCGCGGGAGAGGAGAATTGGGGGTCTGAAGGCTTCTCCCCTCCCATGGGGCGGCGGGAGGGAGATTAATTTCCTCCTTCCTACTTAATAGGGGGGCCTATACGTATTCAAATAAAATAAAATGCCTAGGGGGGAAATAGCAAGACAGGGAGATAGCTGGCTGAACTATTGTAATATTTGGGGGGGGGGGGTAAAGCTTAAAAAAAATCATAATGTATATAAAACAGAACAGTTATGACAGCTGATGGAAATTAAACGATGAAAAACAAAACTATAAAATAGGCACGAAGTACAGTTGCACATGGGTTAAATTACAGTCATAATTATATAGTCAATATAGGGCGGCACAGAGTTAATTTTTTTAACTTTTTTAATGGTGGTGTGCCTCATGATTTTTTTCATGGAACAAGTGTGCCGTGGCCCAAAAAAGGTTGAGAAACACTGCTCTGGTTCACCAGAAGCGGCTTTGTCATGCTGGCCACATGACCTGGAAGCTATACACCGGCTCCCTCGGCCAATAATGCGAGATGAGTGCGCAACCCCAGAGTCGGTCACGACTGGACCTAATGGTCAGGGGTCCCTTTACCTTTACCTATGATGTGTTTAAGATGAGGCTACTCTAAAAGAAGCCATCCTGGAACAGAAATGGAGCACTTCCATTCAGAACTCATTATTCCAAATTCTGCATTGCTACCTTGGAGGTACCGGTAGCTAATATTATTACACTGATGACCAGCTTTTAAAGTGCCCAACCTATGGAGATGATGCCTCCCTTGCTCTCTGTTGGTTTCCCAGAAAACAGGGGATACTGTTGTTGTTGTTATTATTATTATTTTGTTATTGTTATTAAATTTCTAAACTATCCTTCATCTGAGGATCTCAGGGCAGTTTACAACATAAAAGCAGAAAAATACATAACCTAGTAAGAAACAAAAATAATAAGCCCCCCACCCTGAAGCAGAATGTCGGGAAGTTCAGGACAAAGGAAAGAAAATAATTTTCAATTCAACTGTGGAACTCACTCCCACAAGAGGCAGCAAGCTTGGATGGCTAGAAAAGGTTTAGGCAAATGCATGGAGGCGGATAAGGCTTTCAATGTTGTTGCTGTTGCTGCTACAGACAGCATTTATTAAATTTGCTTACAGCCCTTCATCTGAAATTTGCTTACAGCCCTTCATTAGTGCCAACGTACCTAATGAAACAAGAACAAAACCTTCCCTCCCACATACGAATTTAGAAGACACGGAATGCTAACCAGCCCAAGTCCTGGATGGTGAAAGGTTTTCGTCACCTACCTTGGCGGGGTTGTGGGAAGCGCAAGAAGGAGGGGTGCGAATCCTGGGTTGCGCCCCTCAAAACCGCCGTGCACGTTCTAGCTGGCGATCCTGCCCACGGGGAGCGCAACGCGTCCGCCCCGTCTAAGTCCTACTTGAGTTGCTCTTCTTACTGGTCTGTGACCGTGAGAAATGGCTGGCTACTACCCGAGTTGCTCTTGAGGGGGGACCCGGAGCCTCGGGATCAGCAACAGCTTGCTCTCGTCCGCCGGCGCGCCCCCTAGGTCTTGGCTCCCGACCGCGCCCCGGAGAGGCGGCCCCGGCTGGGCTCCCTTGCGTTTCCCCCCCCCCCCCCACCCAGAAGAGCTGCAGAGAACTTCGGGTCTCCGCTGAGATTCGAGGGGGCGGCGGCCGCTCGCTCGCAGCACCTCCTGCTCCCACGAAGTCGAGGCGCGGAGCCGAGCGCCGACAGCTCGGGGCAGCTAGCAAGCTGCGGGTGGAGCCGGGACCCTCCGCGATCCGGGGTGGGGAAGATAGAGCTGGCTGTGAGCCGCCGAGCGCTCCCACTCCGTCGGGTTGTCTGTCCCGGGCTTAGCGCGCGAGAGAGGCGCTCCCTCGCAGCTGCCCAAGGAGGGACGCCTCTGCCAGCCCAGCGGGCCGGGGCCAGCCGGGACACGTCTGGTGATGATGCCGCGCAGGAATGGGCAGGCCGGGGGAGCGGGAAGGCGGCAAGGATCTGGTTCGAGGGCATGGTCTGACCGGGCCGGGGGTGGGGGATGTTCAAGGCCGCCCGGAAAACCCGGCCCCTGGTGCCACCGGCTGCAGCGAGGGACAGGCACTCTGCGCTCTCTCAGGGGCACTCTTGCTATACCCCAGCTCGCGGGCTGGTCTCTGAGAGAGAGAGACGGCTGACCTTCTGGCCTTCAGGGCTCGTCTGTTCTGGGACAGGGGTGCCAACTTGGATAAAATATGGGGGAGTTGCAGGTAACCCCCGGCCCTGCATAATCGATCACAAGACGCGGCGCATGCACACAATTTGAATGGCAATGCCCATCAACTGGGGGCCCCCTCAAATATTTTAGGGGGGACCTTGGCCCCTAGGAGTTAGCTCTTTATGTTCTGGGATTAAACCCCTGCACTGCAAAGCTTAAGTGCTTGAGGCAGGGCAGCGGGGAGGAAGGTGAGTTCTGCCGCACATTTTCTGACCTCCACTCCCCACTCAAACCCCCTCTGCCCTGCCAGACGCCAAGCTCAGTCCTTCCCAAGAAGTAGCTGTGCTGGCCCACGATACTTCACCCTGCTGCACCTCCTTCTCAGGGGTACAGTATGAGTCAAGAGATCCTTTGCAGTGTTTCAGGGGGTGGTATCCTGCATCACCCTGCAAGAGATCTCTTGGCAGGCACATGGTAGCTTCACTGGTGGCCGTTGGAAAACATGACTTCTCCAGGTGGTTTTGTGTTCAGGGCAGCTTAGCAAATGAATTCGGAATTCCTGGTGGGCAGCTGCCTGTGGTTGAATCACTGAAGCCCACTCCTTTCCCGGAACTGGCAATCGGGGAATGCAGAAGTCCTCCCCCTCCCCCCCTAAAGAGCTGGGAATAATTATTAATAGGCTAGCAAGCAGGGTCATCAGTCCCAGGAGGCTGATGAAACCGTCTGGAGGAAAAGGCCCTGCCTAGAGAAGGAAAAACATGGAAAGTTGGGAAGAAAGACAAAACCCATGCACCACAGGAGGCTGATGAAATGTGAATTCCTTTTCTTGTGAGTATTTGGCAGATATCCAAGGATCTCTTCAGCCTTCAGGGTGGGGTGACTGGCTAGAGGCACTCTCTGAATTACTAGTCAAAAGCCTCATGGATGATGCTATCTCCAAAATGTTGTTCAGCGTAGGAAAGAACTAGTTATAAAGGCAGAGCTGAGTTGCTGCAGGATCAGCAATATTATTTGGAACAAGAGATTGACTTTGTGATATCATGTTAATGCAACAGAACAGATCTAGGCAGGAGACTTTTTGGGCTTCATCTTCAAATCCTTTTTTTTTTAAAAAAAAATGTGGTGCAAACCTATGCATACTCAGAAGTTTACTCAGAAGCAAGCCCTGCTTAGTTCAAGGGGATTTACTCCTTCTGGTTAAATGTGAAACCTTTAACGAGAACCTGGGCTTAGAATTCTTTGATCCAGGTAACAAAAGCAGGTTTGCCATCCAAGCTGATGGCCTTCACACTAACAGGCACTAGGAATATTATACCATCTGAGGGAGCAATTACTTTGTGCAAGAAGCGTATTATGCCTGTTGCCATTTATCATCCTCACCATGGAGTTGTAAGTTTTCTCCCGGGCCCATTTTTACTTATGTGAGAACATGGGGAAGCAGGGACACCCTGAATCGGATCTGTTTATTCGTTTTGTTTCACGTTGCATCCAACCAAGTTCTCCTCGAAGCAGATCCGCTTAATTTCCATTCATTTCAGTGGGTCTGCTTTGAGTAGAACAAACAATGGGAAAGACCAGATAGATAGATGATAGATAGATAGATGATAGATAGATAGATAGATAGATAGATAGATGTCACCTTTTGGGGGTACAGACCACCCAAGGCGGCTTACAGCATAATGGAAACAATTCAATACATTCACATTGGGATGTTCATCGACATAACCCTCATCATTTTCAGTGCAAAATAAAAAAATTCCTTCCAGTAGCACCTTAGAGATGAACTAAGTTTGTAATAGGTATGAGCTTTCGTGTGCATGCACACTTCTTCAGATGAAGTTCTTCTGAAGAAGTGTGCATGCAAATGAAAGCTCATACCTATGACAAACTTAGTTGGTCTCTAAGGTGCTACTGGAAAGAATTTTTTTTATTTTGCTTTGACTACGTCAGACCAACATGGCTACCTACCTGTAACTATCATTTCCAGTGTCAAACTGAAAAAGGCTATTGGACAAGCCTCCCTTGGAAGGAAGTATCATAAGCGACTGGATATCTGCTCTGCATGGCAGGTGAATCTCAGGTGCTGTCCCAATGTTTCCAAGTGCATATCAGCTCTGCCCCACCTGGCAACCCCCTTCTGCTTAAACCCAGTTTCAGCCAGGGTTGGATGGGCTTTTGGTTCGTTCCCTGCGGTTATGCCAGTCCTCAGTTTTGTCGGTGACTTTCAGTCCCCATTCCCAGCTCAGCACTTAGGGATGGTCTGCTGCTTCCACACAGGCATTCCCTTGGCTTCCCTTGGGCACGGCGAACAATGCCCCATTGAGGCAGGCAGAGGGACCAGCAGCCATGCCTAATGCGGAGACAATAAAAGGCCGACTCCAATGCTGGGACCCACGAGCAAGCGACATGGGCTGGAGGACATGGCAAGACGTGGCTGAGAGCCATCCTGGGCTCCTCCTTTGGCCCAGCTCCTTAGCGGCTTTGAGAAGGCAGAAGACTTGAGCCAGAGGCCTAACAATGTGCTGTGTACTTGCTGGAAGGGAGGCACCCCTAAGACATATACAGATTTGCCCTGTGTTGGTTGCCTCTGTCCACATTCTGCATCTGCCAGAGGGGAGATGCTGGGGGCAGGGCAGAGAAATTCAGTTTGGCCTAATTCACACTTCTCAAAGCAATACGTAAACCAAAAAAAAGTAGTTATCCTTTGAAATTCACACCTGTCCAAAATTTGCAGTGCAGCTCTCCAATCACAAAATGTGCACAAAAATATGTACGTTAGGAGAACGTGTGAAAACGCATATCTTGGCGAAAGCACCTTAAAAGTGCATTGTATTAGGGGAAGTGGCTTGCAAAGAATGTGGATATTGGGGGGAACAGCATGTAAAAATGTGTAGCAGGAGAAATGGGCACCACAACTCTGATGACTTGTTTATAGCAAAATTTGCAGACGGCTGCGGAAATGTGACAAAGTGTGCTTAAGAGTGGGAAAATGAGAAACCGAAATCGACGTATTCATCTATTCCAAGCAGCCATGTTAGCCCGTTGTGGCAAAAAACAAAATAGTGTTTTGTAGCGCAGGATGCCTTTGAAGCTCATTTGAAGAACATTCTTTCCCTTGAAGAATTCTGGACACTGGAGTTTGTTAAAAGTTGCTGGGAATTGTGAATCTGTGAGGGGTAAACAGCAGTGCCCAGAATGCTTTGAAGGAAGGAACGTACTTCAAATGTGCTTTAAAGCTACAGTGTGTGCACAGTCTTCCACACATACTATGACATCAACATTCAATTCTGCACCCTATAAGTCAAATAGTTTGGATCCCCCACCCCAAAAAACACCCCACAAATTATGCCAACCAATGCAGTTATGCAAGGATGTATTGCAAAAGCTCACTCAATATGCATAGTTACAGGTGGGTAACCGTGATGGGCTGATGTAGTTGAAACAAAATAAAAAAAATCCTTCCAGTAGCACCTTAGAGACCAACTAAGTTTGTCACTGGTATGAGCTTTCGTGTGCATGTATCTGAAGAAGTGTGCATGCACACGAAACAAACTTAGTTGGTCTCTAAGGTGCTACTGTTTGTTTTGAACCATACTTTGGGGTTTTGCAGAATCTGGGGTGTCTTGGTAGGAACAGAGGTCTGGCTATGTTTGGGGTGATATGTGGCTAAAGTCATGAAGGAGGTTTGACTAAGCCCTGCAGCACCATGATGCTCCTTTTGCAGGCACCAGCTATACGAAGTGTATAGGGCCCTCTGGGATTCCAGATACAGCCTATTAGCATCTCCCAAAATGTTCACAGTTCAAATATTTCAGAGCCAGAAAGCCAGTGCCCTTAAAGCAGAGATGACCTGCCAGTGGCTAATAATTGGTGCTGTAGATTCTGGCTCTCTTTCACAATCCTTTTTACATTTGCAAGACTTCAGTGCTTGCAAGTGCTTCAGTAAGCACTTCAGTAAGCTTCAGTGACCATTAGGTCCAGTCGTGACCGACTCTGGGGTTGCAGCGCTCATCTTGTGTTATTGGCCGAGGGAGCCGGCGTACAGCTTCCAGGTCATGTGGCCAGCATGACTAAGCCCCTTCTGGCGAAACCAGAGCAGCACACAGAAATGCCGTTTACCTTCCCGCCGGAAGGTAAACTATTTATCCTCATGGACTATTTATCTACTTGCACTTTGATGTGCTTTCAAACTGCTAGGTGGGCAGGAGCTGGGACCGAGCAACGGGAGCTGGGACTGAGCAACGGGAGCTCACCCCGTCGCAGGGATTCGAACCGCCGACCTTCTGATCGGCAAGCCCTAGGCTCTGTGGTTTAACCCACAGCGCCACCCACATCCAGTAAGCATTATTACGCAGTAAGCATAATAGACTGTAAAACCTGCAGCTGAAGTAAGGCTAGCAGCTCCACAAAACTTCTGTTTTAACGCTCATGCAGTCAGATTCTGCAAGAAGTCACTTGCTGAGTGTGTGCTTAAAATGCTGTGAGTGTTGGAAAAACAACCCCCAACCCTCTTCTTCCAGCATCAACAGTGTTGCCTTGGGGGGGAAAGGAAAGGTTTTCCAGATCCCAGCAATAATGGCACAGTAATTGTCCATTTATGATGCAGTTATTATAATTATTCCCTGGGACGGCTCTTAGAAATGAATCCCTTGACTGACTGTGGGCAGATTAATAAGAGCAACAGGGGAACTGCAAGACGCCCAGAGCAGAGGTGGTCCAGCCAAGATGTATGGCTTGGGTAGTCAGGTCAGGACCAAGCCATTTTGCTGCCTGAGGCAAAACACAGGGTGGCATGTTCCCCATTCTGTGCACACAAAATCTGACCAGACAGTTGGTGGATCTTACTTCAGCGCTGGTGATGGAGCAGAGGCCTCTACCACACCCTAGGGCAGCAAGCCAGCTTAGGAGCTGCCCTGGTACACATTTCCAGCCACCTTCTGCCCCACAGAATTTGCCACCTGTGGCTGTTGCCTCGCTCTGCCCATTGGACTATCCTGTTGGTAGTCCTCACAACTGGGACACTAGAAGAGGGGGAAGTACAGATTTGGGGGTGTGACGAAGAAAAGCAGTCTCTTCAGTATACCTGAAGGAGCGTCTTCACCCCCATTGCTCAGTTCGGACGCCGAGGTCCAGCTCCGAGGGCCTTCTGGCGGTTCCCTCATTACGAGAAGTGAGGTTACAGGGAACCAGGCAGAGGGCCTTCTCGGTAGTGGCACCCACCCTGTGGAATGCCTTCCCATCAGATGTCAAAGAAATAAACAACTATCTGACTTTTAGAAGACATCTGAAGGCAGCTCTGTTTAGGAAGTTTTTAATGTTTGATGTTTTATCAGTTGTTTATTATTATTATTATTATTATTATTATTATTATTATTATTATTCTGTTGGGAGCTGCCCAGAGTAGCTGGGGAAACCCAGCCAGATGGGCAGGGTATAAATTATTATTATGATTATTATGATTATTATTATGATTATTATTATGATTATTATTATGATTATTATTATGATTATTATTATTCCCCCCAAACCACCCCAATGCTCACTGTGGAAGCTGGTGGTTTCTGCTGCATAGCTTAATGAGCGTAGCCATAATACTGAATGGGATTTACATCTCTTCACCAGTCTACTCACTGCTCCGGAGCGAATGTTGCCGACATTTGCATACATGCTTCCGTTTTCAGCTTCCGGGTTGCATTTGCCTTCCTTGACATTTGATTTGCCCCTGACAGAATTCTGTAAGGCTAAGCATTTCTGCTGATTCGAAATGGTCCTTCTGTCAGGAGCAATGCTGCCGCTTTCTGCATCCTACAGGTGCTGCCAAGGACCCCCGCTCCCTATCCACAGCCTCGAAACGCTGCGATTGGCCTGTTGCTGAACTGGTTCTGCTTGTCCCAGTCCCCAGGGCAGTTTCCTCAGCTCGGTCCTCACCCGCTTTCTCATGCAAGCTTATCCTGCAAGTTCAGACCAGCCCTTTGGTCCAGCCGCACCCTTGCCTTGGCATTGCCCCTGAGCTTACCTCTCCTCTCCCTCTTTGCAAGTGAGGCTCCTAACTCCATGGGAGGTCACATTAGCGTAAGCAAATTTGGGCTTCCTGGGCCTGCCAACCTAGAAGGCTCCTGGCAGCTTGCAGGACAATTAACCAAGCTTAAGGAAAGGATGCTTGTTAGCATTACCTTTGCAATGGAGCTTGCTTCCAACCTTCTCCTGTTCTGATGGCGTGTCTCTCAGTGCATCAGCGCTTCTGCAGCCCACTGGAGGCATGTGGGGATGGTTTGGGAGTTCCTTGCTGGGTAGACATGTTACAGACCTCAGGTGGAGATGCCAGGAAGCGCAGGACAGAGGGACCACCCAATGGGCTGCTGAGAGGAGGAGAAGACAGAGGGGGAATCAATCTTTGGATGCTGTTGCTGCTGCTGTTGCTGCTGCTGCTCTCTGGAGAGGGGAAGTTTCTCAGCCTCCATTTAAAAAGGACATCACATGTGGCTGTCCAGCCAAACTAGTTTCCTCTTAATGAAATGGCCACAAAATGAACTTAAATTGCCCCATTAATTAGCTGGGCCCTCCCTAAACAATTGCAGACTTCAAGAGGAGATGGTGATGGTTCCCACACTATTCACAGCAGAGCTGAGCTGTCCAGGCCCGTAGCAATTCCACCCCACCCCCCTTCCTTTTGCCTGCTAGAAGACACAATTCCTAGAGCAGGTGATGCTCAAACTGCTGCCTAGCACTGGGATGAAGAGAAGGGAGACCGGTGGGCCGCTGGGTGGCCTCAGGAAGCTGCTGGCTGTTAGGACCCATTGCAAGAATGTTGAGACAAGGTGACACTTGGACCAGGCAAAACATGTTGCTGTTTTTCAGCAAGAGTGTGCCCTTAGGAACACCAAGCACAGATTAGTTATACCTCTTCTTTTTAAAATTTTTATTTATGGTTTTCAATTTTATACATTTTATTAATTTTGCAATCATTTTAACATTTCAAAACTCGACTTCCCCTCTTTCTACAGTTCCTTAATTTTTTATATTTTCTGCATATTCCAAATTAACTTAATCATTTATTCATCTCCTTTAAATGTAACTCTTATAATTGTTGTTGTTGTTGTTTAGTCATTTAGTTGTGTCCGACTCTTCGTGACCCCATGGACCATAGCACGCCAGGCACTCCTGTCTTCCACTGCTCCCGCAGTTTGGTCAAACTCATGTTTGTAGCTTCAAGAACACTGTCCAGCCATCTTGTCCTCTGTCGTCCCCTTCTCCTTGTGCCCTCCATCTTTCCCAACATTAGGGTCTTTTCCAAGGAGTCTTCTCTTCTCATGAGGTGGCCAAAGTATTGGAGCCTCAGCTTCAGAATCTGTCCTTCCAGTGAGTACTCGGGGCTGATTTCCTTCAGAATGGATAGGTTTGATCTTCTTGCAGTCCGTGGGACTCTCAAGAGTCTCCTCCAGCACCAAAATTCAAAAGCATCAATTCTTCGGCGATCAGCCTTCTTTATGGTCCAGCTCTCACTTCCATACATCACTACTGGGAAAACCACAGCTTTAACTATATGGACCTTTGTAGGCAAGGTGATGTCTCTGCTTTTTAAGATGCTGTCTAGGTTTGTCATTGCTTTTCTCCCAAGAAGCAGGCGTCTTTTAATTTCGTGACTGCTGTCACCATCTGCAGTGTTCAAGGAGCCCAGGAAAGTAAAATCTCTCACTGCCTCCATTTCTTCCTCTTCTATTTGCCAGGAGGTGATGGGACCAGTGTCCATGATCTTAGTTTTTTTGAAGTTGAGCTTCAGACCATATTTTGCGCTCTCCTCTTTCACCCTCATTAAAAGGTTATTTAATTCCTCCTTACTTTCTGCCATCAAGGTTGTGTCATCTGCATATCTGAGGTTGTTGATATTTCTTCCGGCAATCTTAATTCCGGCTTGGGATTCATCTAGTCCAGCCTTTCGCATGATGAATTCTGCATATAAGTTAAATAAGCGGGGAGACAATATACAACCTTGTCATATTCCTTTCCCAATTTTGAACCAGTCAGTTGTTCCATATCCAGTTCTAACTGTAGCTTCTTGTCCCACATAGAGATTTCTCAGGAGACAGATGAGGTGATCAGGCACTCCCATTTCTTTAAGAACTTGCCATAGTTTGCTGTGGTCGATACAGTCAAAGGCTTTTGCATAGTCAATGAAGCAGAAGTATATGTCTTTCTGGAACTCTCTAGCTTTCTCCATAATCCAGCACATGTTTGCTATTTGGTCTCTGGTTCCTCTGCCCCTTCGAAATTCAGCTTGCACTTCTGGGAGTTCTCGGTCCACATACTGCTGAAGCCTGCCTTGTAGAATTTTGAGCATAACCTTGCTAGCGTGTGAAATGAGTGCAATTGTGCGGTAGTTGGAGCATTCTTTGGCACTGCCCTTCTTTGGGATTGGAATGTAGACTGATCTTCTCCAATCCTCTGGCCATTGCTGAGTTTTCCAAACTTGCTGGAATACTGAGTGTAGCACCTTAACAGCATCATCTTTTAAAATTTTAAATAGTTCAGCTGGAATATCATCACTTCCACTGACCTTGTTATTAGCAGTGGTTTCTAAGGCCCATTTGACTTCACTCTCCAAGATGTCTCTTATAATACTGCAGGTTATTACAATAATTCTGCCCATGTTCTTATCTGCTTACAGTTTGTTTGTAAATATTCAATAAACCATTGCCATTCTTTTTTATATAAAAAGTTCGTTATCTTGATTTCTTATTTTTTTCTAGTAAGTTTCGCCATTTCTCATATTCCAAAAGTTTTTGTATCCATTCTTCTTTCGTCGGGACTCCTTTCCATTTTGAGGAAAATAGCATTCTTGCTGCTGTAGTTACATAGATGAATAAATTTCTGTACAGCTTGGGTAGTTCTGCCCCTAAAATTACCAAAAGAAAAGCTTCTGGCGATTAGTTATGTACCTCTTAACTGTTACAGAATTCCGTGGGCGCTTCTTTTGTCAGTCTGAAATAAATCAGGGGACCACGGGAGTCGTAGTGAAAAGAGAAGAAAAGATTGGATGAAGAACCTTCCAAGCTTTGTCTTGTTAAAACAACCAACCAAGCTTCCTTTACCTGGCCTCGCTCAGCTAATAGTGCACTGAGAGAGACCGAAGGAGAAGCAGCACAGAAGGGTGCAAAGGATAGGAAGCAGATTTTGGCTAAGAGTGTTAAGGGGAACTTCATCAATGGCCAATGCCAAGGCCACAGTAGAACAGACCTGCCTTGACAGGTTGGAAGGAACCTTGGAGGTCATCTTCTGCTCAATGCTCAACGCTGGGCTCTTCAATGCGCCCTGAAGTGAGCAGGGGTTGGGTGCTCAGTTACATGCCTCCATCCGGAGGGATTCATTGCTTTTTCCACTCCCATACTTTTTGTGTTTTTTTTAAGTAACTTGTAGGAAAGAGAGAAATATACACACAGGAAATGAAGACAAAGTGAGAAAAGGGTGGAGAGGAAAAAATAAAACCATATGCAACAGCACAGCATCCAGGAAAAGAAATTACAGCATTTATGGAGAGGAATACTTACTTTTTTAAAAAAAAGTAATAGAAAAAGGCCCCCTGTGTTTTTATACTGTATTCCCACTTTATCCAAGAAAGAGGATTTTTAAAAAACCCCAAAACTTTTCTATTTTCATACACTCCACACCAGGCATCCCCAAACTGCGGCCCTCCAGATGTTTTGGCCTACAACTCCCATGATCCCTAGCTAAGAGGACCAGTGGTCAGGGATTATGGGAATTGTAGTCCAAAACATCTGGAGGGCCAAAGTTTGGGGATGCCTGCTCCACACCATAGTGTATGCTGAATTTGAAATGAGATTGCCCCACATTGCAATAAATGTATCCTCCTTACTATATCCCCCTGAGGTCTTAAGTTTATGGGAAATCTTCTCAAGCAAGGCTGCCTGCCAGACTTTCAAATACAAATAATGTAAATTATTCAGATCAAAGGTTTTTTTAAAATTTTGCCACAGATGCTCTTGACGATGTGCAAAAAAAGAGAGGCAAGATGAGCTCCTTACTTTTTGTAATTCTTTGTCTCAGAGGTGGATTTATGGGAGCTCAACTGGTTCAGTCTCACTGGGCACAGAGCCTCGGGGGCACCTCAGGGAGTGCTGCAACTATGAGAGAGAAGGGAAGCCAAGAGGTGGAAGGCATTCATTTTGGTGCCACACAGGTCACTGCTGAAATTTGAGACCCCCCAAGCAGGGCCCTCTTAAGCCCATCCAGCGCCCTGGCGCTAGGTCCCTCCAGCGCCCCCCTCCAGAGTCTCTCCAAGGGCCCAGGAGTGCCAAGCGGACCGCAGCAGCAGCGCGAAGCCACCTCCGAGGACTCCGCACTGCGCCTCCTTCTCGTTTCCCCAGCGCTGGGTTCCGCTCAGTCAAGCTTCGCCACCAGCGTGCGCACCGTGGGACCAGCAAGAGCTGCTTGGGCGCTGTGCACGCGCTAGCGGCAAAGCTCGACTGAGCGGAACCCAGCGTTGGGGAAACGAGAAGGAGGCGCAGCGCGCGGTCCTTGGAGAAGGAGCGCAGTCCTGGCCAGATCGCTGGAACCCTGCGCTCTCTTGGCGCCCTTCCAGCGCCCTCCAGCGCCCGGCGCCGTGGCTCTCCGCGCCACTAGCCTCTATGACTAGGACGGGCCTGCCCCCAAGGTCCGCCACTGTCCACGTGACTCCAAAAATAGATGTAGAAGAGCTAAATATGGAGAAGCCGTGACTGTTTGTGTCATTATTAAGGTGATTTCCTTAAATTGTTTCATCCCAAAGTCTGCAACTTGAGGGCAGCTCCACCACATGTGTTTGTCGATGCCAACAGATTGGCAACCCCTTCAACAAAGGGCTGAGCTGCTTGGCTGTATAAATAAAAGTTGCCTCAGTGTTAAGTAGAAGAGCTTCGTTGTTGCTGACACAGTGGCAAGAAGAGGAAGAGAAGGAAGAAGGAAAGAGGAGAGGAGACGAGGAGGGTGACCCCCACCCATAGGTCATGTGGCTCTCAAAGAGGACTTTTCCAACCAGAGAGCATATTATATCATTTCAAAGGGATGATGAATTCAGTTGGCTGGTTGCTTGGCTGAGAGCTTTCTATCAGTGCACCAAGTGAGTGTGTTAGGCTGCTTCAGATTCCTCTAGGCATGTTTCCTTCTTCCCATCTGCTTTGGAAGCTGGGATAATTACGCTTGCAAATTCAAGCTTGATTCCTTAAATGACAATGGAGTCTCTCTATAGAGAGAGGCATGACTTACTTTCCTGTTCCTATTTTGAACCCGTGTGTGTGTGTGTGTGTGTGTGTGTGCAACAACAAAAAAGCACAGGGAGACAACTTCAAGGAACAAGGACAAATCTGTACAGTCATACCTCGGTTTAAGTACGCTTCGATTTGAGGACTTTCAGTTTAAGTATTCCGTGGACCCATCTGGAACGGATTAATCCACTTTCCATTACTTTCAATGGGAAAGTTCGCTTCAGGTTAAGTACGCTTCAGGTTAAGTACAGACTTCCGGAACCAATCGTGTACTTAAACCGAGGTACCGTACCACTGTGCTTCCCAGTGCCCTGTTGAAATCATCTGGTAATTTTATTAATGCTTATTCACAGCTACCTTGAATGCTGATGATTTTATCACAGTAGAAGGAGAATGGCTAGGAGCTTTGTTCTCTCCTGGGAATGCAGCCTGGCACTGATTATGTCCTGGGAACGGGGTGTTCCCATCCTGAAGCGGCCTTGGCTCCTGCGGTGCATCCCATTGAAGAAGGCTTAGTGGTGTGTTTGGGAGCAGGTCCAGAGCCCCAGGATACAACAGGCAGGTTTCGCCACCGTCTTCTTAGTCAAAACGTTTTTCTTTGGATGAAAACACCCTTAGAAGGCCTAAGGCAGCTTTCCCAACATGGTGACCTCCCATAATCCCATGGTGCAACTCCTATAATCCCTCACTATGCTGTCTGGGGCTGATGGGAGTTATAGTCAAAAAAATCTGGAGGGCACCAGATTTGTGAAGGCTGGTCTAAGTTAGGGTTGCCATATGTCCTCTTTTCCCAGGACACACCCTCTTTTTCAGGTCTGGTTGCTAGATGTCCTCTTTTCCCCCAGCTACGTCCTCTTTTTCAGGATTAAAATTTCTGTCCAGGCAGATTTTTAAAATTTGGCGAAATGCCCAGGGGTTTTCTGTTTGTTTGCAGTAACCCAAGATTTTTTTTCTGGTGCATTAGACTCATCTAAGGCACCTGACTAGGGACCCAGGTGGCGCTGTGGGTTAAACCACTGAGCCTAGGGCTTGCTGATCAGAAGGTCAGCGGTTCAAATCCCTGTGATGGGGTGAGCTCCCGTTGCTCGGTCCCAGCTCCTGCCAACCTAGCAGTTCGAAAGCACGTCAAAATGCAAGTAGATAAATAGGTACCGCTACAGCGGGAAGGTAAACGGCGTTTCCGTGTGCTGCTCTGGTTCGCCAGAAGCGGCTTTGTCATGCTGGCCACATGACCTGGAAGCTGTACGCCGGCTCCCTCGGCCAATAATGCGAGATGAGCGTGCAACCCCAGAGTCGGTCACGACTGGACCTAATGGTCAGGGGTCCCTTTACCTTTACCTAAGGCACCTGACTAAGCTAGTCTGCAGCAGAGAATCACAACAAAGCAGCATCTTAAACCAGCTACATATTGTATAAATCCCTTCTCTTGTGGCTGAACTAAAAGGATGCTGGCTCAGCTACAATATTTGGGAGGGCAAGGGTTAACATCCCCCTGCCCTTAAAGAGAGTCCATATGTACATGTTAAACAGTTTAATAAATTGTTCTGTGCACACTTATGTTCACAAAGATGTGAACACGAGCCCAAATACTTTCATGTGGCAAGTGAGGGAGCAATATCTATTATTATTATTATTATCATTATTTTGTTCTTGAAAGTTAAGAACATTACTACTAGCAATATAACACAGCTTTTCTAGCCTGCATATAGTAGGGGCATTTAAAATGAGAGTCGTCATAGCGATCAGTAGTTAAAAGTAGAAGTCAGCAAATGTGTCCTCTTTTTTGCTCTTCAAAATATGGCAATCACAGAAGACCGTAAAAGCAGGTTGCGACACACAAACACATCTCTGTGGTACATATTCTATGCCTTTCACAAAGTTTGGAAGGCCCAAGAATGCACGATTTTAAATCGCACTGGAAGGAAGATGGGCTGATATTTGTATCATCAACTGGTATTACTCAGCATGTTTGCCGGGGAGTAAGCCCCTTTTAAATTTAGTGCCAATTGCTTCTGAGTAAAGCTTTCTAAGAATGTACGGCTTGAAGTTCTTGATTCAAACCTTTGCTTTCGCAGGAAATCATTGGATGCTAGGATAGCCACCTGCTCCTAGGAAAACAGGGTCGCCCCATTTTTGAACATCCCATTTGGACTTCAGACAGGATGCCTTTCCCCCCATATTCAAGCTCAACCAGCCCCACATGGTGGTTGTGTCAGTTGAGATGGAGCCTGGCCCGGCCTGAGTGACAATAGAGAGAAGGGGGCAAGAACTATCTCCTCCTCTCTCTCCCTTATCCCCTCTTTCCTTCCCTCTCTCTAGTGCTCCTCCTCAGCCACCGCCTGCCCCCTCCACCACCCTGCCCTGCCCTCTCCTCCTCCCTCCTCTTTCCTCCTCCTCTGCACTCAAGTCTCTTCTGATGCCAACACGGGTGAGGGGCTGGAGCTATGGCTCAGGTCTCCCAAGGGAGCTGGCCGTCTACCCCTGGCCCCTGCCCGCCTTTGTGAGTCAAGGGGAAAAGCGGGGCCAGGGTGGCGAGGGAGGTGGAAGGCCAAATGCGGGGAGCCCCCCTCCACAAAGGGCTGGGGAGGTTTTGGTGTCATGAGAGTGTGTGTGCCCCCCAATCCCCACCCACCCCAACCTGTCCTTCCCGCCTGCACTTGTCCCATATTTTGTCCTACCAAAGGTGGCAACCCTATTGGGTGCCCTTTTGCAATGTTTGGACAATTGTCTCATGCACACATTGGCCAGGCCACGTGCAATACGAGGATGATAATATTGGCCTACTTTACAGATTCCTTGTAGAGATTACTGAACTGAGGCTTCCGGGTTCAGCGCCAGCGCCGATCGGCGGGGTTTCGTCTCGTCTCCGAGACGGCCCGTCCCTGCTAGGAGTGGGGAGGGCAGCGAGAGCGACGCTGCGCCCCTTAGAACCTCGGGAAGGGTGTCCCGGGGGCAATTTGCTCGGCACAGCCCCAATCCGGACTCCCCAACTCTTCGGTTAGCTCTAATAAGAGCTCCGGAGCGAGGAGGGTAGAAGTCGCGGGGGCCATTTTGAGCGGCAACGTTATTCTAGCAGGGAGAAGCTTCAAGCCGAAGGCGGAGAGCGCTGGATTCTTCCGAAAATAAAACGATTGGAAAAGACTGTAAGTAACCTCACGATTTGGATTATAAAACAATTTGGATCTGGGAGAGAGGGGAGAAAAGAGGAAGCCACCCCCCCCCCCCACGGCAACAAAAGAGACAGTAAATAGAAACCCGAAGCCATAAACAGAAGATTTGCAATTCAAAAGGATCCCTCAAAGGCATCAAAGAGAATCTCCCCTTTGATGCAGGGTGAGAAGGGGAGAGAGACTGTGGTTTATGACTGCCCTGCAGCAAGAGGTAAAGACTGAGAAAAATCTTTCTTTTCCTCGGGAGCCGGCAGCCCAGACAACCCAGTGAGTTGATCAGGATTTATGAGTCAATTTTTATTTCACTTTGTATTTCTGGACTTTGTGGAACTTCTTTTTTGGTTTAAATGTTTGTGAAATGTGAGTTCGAACTTTATTGTTAATAAGACTTGAAGAATGCAGCCAGCTTGTTAAAATGGAGTCGAGAAAATAAACTGTGATCATATTCCACCCCACGTGACAAGTTTTGACCTTGGCAGGATTGAATTATGTCAACAAAAAAGTGTTCCCCTGAGTTCCAGCGGTCTGTTTTGACCTTAATGTGGGAAACAAGAATAGAGCTATGTCAAGAGGAGACACGACGGCAAGAGTTACAGCAAAAATTTCAGATGGTGATGGCAGAATATGATTTTTCAGGAGATGAAGCTTTTGACACTGAAAAAGATGAATGTGAGAATGACAATGATGATGACTGTGATTTGGAAGGAAAAGATGAAGATGAGGACTGTGATGATTCAACACAAAATGAAGCACACCACGAAAAAAATGATGACTTTACTCTACAAAAAGTTGGATGGAGTGCCCTGCTTTTGAGGGGGGCACGATTGGTATTATTGGAACTCCAGAACGCCCACAGGGAAGAAGGAAAAAATATGCAGAGAAGAGAAGAAATTCAGGGGTCCTGTATGGTGGCCTGGATGGCAAAAGACTGTAAACAGGGGGTGGGGTGAAGGGAAAGTGATGTTGTGATTATATGGATGGATTAATAGGTTTATAACTGGTCTGCTGATTATGGAATTTGCTGGATTGGGGGGGTGGAGCCGGTAATCGGGGATGTAAGGTTAAATTGAGAATAGTTATAGTTTTAAAAGTGAATAGATTTTGGAAAATGTGAAAATATGGAGGCTTATAGAGGGAGAAAAAATTAGGCACGGGAAGATAAAATGGGAGTTTGATTTTTCAGTGATTTGAATATTAGATGAAAATGTTAACAATTGATTTATAAGTTGTATAAGATACAAAGGTGTATTTTTATAAAGTAAGAAACTGTTGCAGATGATAAAAAAGGGATGAAAACCGGGGAAGGGGGGGGGAGGGGAAGCCCACAAAATATGGCTTTACAATCATGAATGTAAGAAAAATTTTTCTGTTTTGTATTGTTTTTTTCTCTTTTTTTGCCCTTTCTTTTTTTTCTTTTTTCCTATTTCTATTTTTCTCTTTTTTTGGTATGACAATAGATGGTTGGATGGATGGCCTCCTGCGTACTGCCCTGGTTTGCTGGAGCTCCCTGGTGGCAGGGGGGGGGGGGCTTTGGGGTCAGGGGAGGGGGAGGAGGACAGAAATCCAAGCATAAAATGGACCATCTCTGACTGTTCACATACATGGGATACTTCTGTGGCAGGGGAGGACCCATGTGAGTGGGTAGGAAGGAGGTGGAAAAGGTGTTTATGTATGTACCGTTTTTTTGTTTTTTTGTATTCTGTAAAATTAATAAAAAGTATGTTTAAAAAATAATAATAAAAAAAAGAGATTACTGTACTGAGATAAATATCTTTGTAATCTCTACAACAAATCTGTAAAGTAAGCCAGTATCAAATGAATGTATGTAGGAGCTGTAATCTTGTCTCTCTCTTCCCCACACACTGCTCCTGGGTCAGGCTCCTGGTTCAAACTCTCTTGCTCTCTTTATAGGGTAGGTACCCTGACAGTGGGACCCAGGTGGCACGCTGTGGGTTAAACCACAGAGTCTAGAGCTTGCTGATCAGAAGGTCGGCGGTTTGAATCCCCGCGACGGGGTGAGCTCCCGTTGCTCGGTCCCAGCTCCTGCCCACCTAGCAGTTTGAAAGCACATCAAAGTGCAAGTAGATAAATAGGGACCGCTCTGGCGGGAAGGTAAATGACGTTTCTGTGCACTGCTCTGGTTCGCCAGAAGCAGCTTAGCCATGCTGGCCACATGACCCGGAAGCTGTCTGCAAACGCTGGCTCCCTTGGCCTATAGAGCGAGATGAGCGCCGCAACCCCAGAGTCGGACACGACTGGACCTGATGGTCAGGGGCCCCTTTACCTCTTTTACCCTGACAGTACAGAGAACTAACGCTTCAATAGTTCCCTCCCCTGCCTTCAAATATTGACCATTCATGAACCTCACTAGGGTCAGCGGTTCACTTGTTTTTTGGCTTCTGTGTATCTTCTGAACAATGCTGGGAGTCTTGCAACAGAATCATGCCACAATGCCATTCCCTCTACGGTTGATGCTGTCGTAGCAAATTGCAAAGTGTTTGAGGTTAACATATGTGAAGTCCCAGCCTCCATTTATAGATTGCTACAGCGTGAGAAATTATTTCCCACCTTTGTTACATCCCCAATATATTCTGCTTTCGAGACGTTTGCAAATTAGCCCACATCCGGTTATAGATGGAGCAATCGATGCTGTGGACCTTCTGGGTGTGACAGTACATGTTAGGTGGCAATTTCCTAACCACCTGTGAATTTGCACTAAACTCGTTTTGTTTTGTTTTTTGAGAAACACAAACACAGGCAGTGCCACTTAGCATTTCGCAAAAGATGTACTGTTCTCTCTCTCTCTCTCTCTCTCTCTCTCTCTCTCTCTCTCTCTCTCTCCTCAAGCATTTGCCTCTGGGCCAGGCTAATGATTCAAGACTCTCTTGCTATCTTTCCAAGAAGCCTTGCATGATTTCTTGGCTTAGCATAGCAATTCCCTGAGCTCTGTTTACACTGCATGCAATTCTCCTAAAATTTGGTCCATGGCTGGTGCATCTGCACATCAGCAAGAATCGAGAAAGGAGTAAGGCTGAAAATGGGATGTAATGACCAGAAACACAAACAAAAATAAGTACTAGATGCAAAGTGGGCAAGGGATAGTTATGTACTGCTCCAGATTCTGCTGAATGCACTCCATCTGCCCATCTGCCTGGGGGTGATGAGTGGAGGAGAGATGCAGCCCTACCCTGAGTAAATGGATCCATGCTTTCTACAACTTTGCCATGAATTGGAGCACCCAGCTAAGTGTCTCTGAAGAGTTGCTGTGTCCTCAACAATGTGAGTTACCAGGTACCCTGGGGGTAGAGAGCATCTGGAGAAGATTTTCAGGGGGGTACAGAGGGAGCCAACCTAGCAGTTCGAAAGCACGTCAAAGTGCAAGTAGATAAACAGGTACTGCTCTGGTGGGAAGGTATATGGCATTTCCGTGTGCTGCTCTGGTTCGCCAGAAGCAGCTTAGCCATGCTGGCCACAAGACCCGGAAGCTGTCTGCGGACAAACGCCGGCTCCCTCAGCCTATAGAGCGAGATGAGCGCGCAACCCCAGAGTCGTCCGCAAGTGGACCTAATGGTCAAGGGTACCTTTACCTTTACAGTTACAGGTAGGTAGCCATGTTGGTCTGACATAGTCAAAACAAAATAAAAAAATTCCTTCCAGTAGCACCTTAGAGACCAACTAAGTTTGTCATTGGTATGAGCTTTCGTGTGCATGCACACTTCTTCAGATACACTGAAACAGAAGTCACGAGACGCTTATATATAGTGAGAGAGTGGGGAGGGGGTATTACTCAGAATTACTGAGTAATACCCCTCCGCACCCTCTCACTATATATAAGTCTAATACCCCTCCCCACCCTCTCACTATATATAAGCGTCTCGTGACTTCTGTTTCAGTGTATCTGAAGAAGTGTGCATGCACCTGAAAGCTCATACCAATGACAAACTTAGTTGGTCTCTAAGGTGCTGCTGGAAGGAATTTTTTTTTGCTTTACCTTTACAGAGGGAGAAGGAATGGGAAACATCCAACCATTAACTTCCTCCAGTGTTTACTCAGAAGTAAAGTGCCACAATGTTCAGTGTTCAGTGGGCATGAAGCAGCTTATTCCTATTATGTTACAATTGCAGCCTAAATGAGTGAAGAACCTAAATCTCCCGTTCCCAAGAAGATGTGCAGTATGGACCAAGTTTGGCATAATATCCCCTCTGAAAGTATTCACAACCCCAAAGGGAAATGTATATAATTTCAGTGTATTCAAAACCAGCAAACTTGCAATTTGCACCTTGTAAATTTTTGGAGATGAAAAAGAAAAAGAATCCATCTGATTTCATGCATATATGGTGATTCTGCAAGTTCAGTGTCTTTAAACGGGTGTTGCGTATTCCCAAAATACCTAATAGTGATGAATTTAAAATATTTGTAGTGTTGGCTTCATTTGTGGGATATGAAACATGTTAAAAACATTTTAGGTGCCAGGAGAATGTGTACAGTAGCAATCCTGAACCATCGTCTTTGAACTGATGCCTGGCAAAGATCTGTCAGATTGCAGAAATAGGTAAAGATAAAACTAAAGAAGAAGATTGAAGACTGGCGAGAAGAAGGAAATGACTGATAGTAAATTATTGGTGCACTAAGGAATAAGAACGCATTTGACATCTGATATAGAGAAATGCATTATGTTACGTACGTTCAATGCTATAATACGTGGTATAATACGTTAGGGAATGACAGGAAGTCCGAGGAACAAAACAAGTTGAAATATAGAAAAATTAATTAGGCCCACCACCCCACCCCCCAATTAACAATCAAACATATACATACAGAAAGGAAAAATAACAACATTAATAAACAACAACAACAACAACAACAACAACAACAACAACAAAACGATTTGGAGAAATAATGATTTTATTAATATGGGTGACATACAAATTGTAAGTGTCATCAAAAACTAGTAAGATAAGTAAAAATCAGTGAGATGGGAGTGGGAGGGGAATGTGGACGGGTGGGGACGGGGATGGGGGGAATGAAAGGAGGGGGTGGGGTAATAGTTTATTTATTGACTTGTAAATTGATGTAATAGAAATGTATTGGAGATATTCTGGATTGAGAGTATGTATTTTGTGTGTATGTTGAAATGTTTGTTGTTCTTTGGTTTTGGTTGTGTGTGGACTATAAATAAATAAACAAAGTAGGGAAAAAACTAAAGAATAAGGAAAGGGGGAAATAAATTCAGTATTGAAAAGTATTGAAAAGTATTTGAAAAGTATTGAAAAGTATTTGAAAAGTATTGAAAAGTATTTGTTTTCTTTATTGTAAGAGTTCTGATTGTCCTACTTCTGCATTGTAGTCTGATTGTCCTACTTCTGCATTGTAGTCTCGCAGTGTTTGAGCAAATACTTCTTTTTCTTGTGTAGGACAATGACAAAACCACAACTCTCTCTTTGAAACATGCAGCAAAACCAGCTAAAACTTTCGAGACATTTTAGGTCTGAAAGAACAGCACCTCAAATCCATCACTGACATTTTTAGAAAGGTGTCCCCACAAAATAAGTAGGGACAGTGATTAACAACTCTGAGACCCCTTATTCTCTGGAATGACCCCAAGGGAATGACGTTTTGTTGTTGGGGATCATTGGAATAAAAAGGACATCACTCAGAATGACCTTCATGAGGTCTAAACCTCCACAACACCAGGCGGCATAAATGGTAGGAAGAGAGAATAGTGAAACTGTCTAGTGGTAAATTTTCCCCAAACACAACATCAGCTTATGGAACGCGCTGCCATAAGATTTTATGATGTCAACCTATTTAAAAAACAAAACAAAAACTTTAGACTTTTTTTTGACACAAAGGTGTTCAGGACCATAATGGCTGGAATAGTTTTCTTTTCTTTTCTTTTAAAAAGAAGGAAACAGGGAAATGATTGAGAATCGTCGTTTGGTGCCAGTAATGAAACTCCGCTGTGAATTTTCGGTGCCGAATTTCAGAAACTGAATGCAGGTTATGAATGAAGATTTTCTTGTCCGTCCAGATTTCGACAAGTTTGGCAGCTACAGCACAACAGATAGAAAGTACGCTTCAGTGTCTCTTTTTGTTTCTAATTTCCTCTCTCTCCTTTTTTTTAAAAAAAAGTTGAAAGTTCTCAGGTCCCTAAATGACACCACACATTTTGTGGCCTGCGTTCCGAGTGTCAGCATTTCCCATTCCAGCATTGCCTCACCTTGTGGTCACACCATGTTGGTCCAGTTTTGTTAATCTCAGCAAGCAGCCTCAGGAGTAACCTCCACGTCTTATCACTTTCTTTCTTTAGACGCTACCTCATCTTAGAGCCCCAGAGTGAGAAACTATATTTTCTTAGCTCGTTTCATCTTTGCAACAGCTCTGAGGTAATTCCTATTTGAGCTCTGAGGTCTGAATTTGGGCTTATCAGGTTTAAAGCCAGCACTGTCTGACTCTCTGAAACTTCACAGAAGCAAAATAAAAAAATTCCTTCAGTAGCACCTTAAAGACCAACTAAGTTTATATTTTGGTATGAGCTTTCGTGTGCATGCACACTTCTTCTTCACAGAAGCAGTGAGTTTCCTGCCATTTTTTTTTCAGTCAACCACCTTTAGCAGTATGTGCGGACAGGGCCAGCCCACCCTCCAAGGGTCTTCTGCGGGTGAGAAGCAAAGTTACAGGGAACCAGGCAGAGGGCCTACTCGGTAGTGGCGCCCGCCCTGTAGAACGCCCTCCCAGCAGATCTCAAGGAGATAAAGAATTACACAACTTTTAGAAGACATCTGAAGGCAGCCCTTTATCGGGAGGTTTTTAATGCTTGATATTTTTATTATGTTTCTAGATAATGCTGTAAACTGCCCAGAGTGGCTGGGTAAACCCAGCAAGATGGACGGGGTATAAATACTAATTATTATTATTGTTATTGGGGACCCAAGTGGTCCTGTGGGTTAAACCACTGAGCCTAGGGCTTGCTGATCAGAAGGTCAGCGGTTCGAATCCCTGTGACGGGGTGAGCTCCCGTTGCTCGGTCCCAGCTCCTGCCAACCTAGCAGTTCGAAAGCACGTCAAAATGCAAGTAGATAAATAGGAACCGCTACAGCGGGAAGGTAAACGGTGTTTCCATGTGCTGCTCTGGTTTGCCAGAAGTGGCTTTGTCATGCTGGCCACATGACCTGGAAGCTGTACGCCGGCTCCCTCGGCCAATAATGCGAGATGAGCGCGCAACCCCAGAGTCGGTCACGACTGGACCTAATGGTCAGGGGTCCCTTTACCTTTTACCTTTACCTATTATTGTTATTAGGCAAAGTGAGGTGACCATCTCGGGTTGTGACAGGATCCCTAGGGGTAGCAGATCCCAATGTAGATCTTTATTCCATCCTTGCTCCTGGTGTAGATCTTCGCTCACCCCTTCTTCCCTAGTGGGGAGGGGGCGCCATTTTGTGGTTCACCCCAGGTGCTAAAATGTGTGCAGGTATTAGTAGGTGATCACATTTATTTTCAAAAGTTTCACAGTCTGTAGCTGGCTAATGTTAAAAGGCACAAGAAAAGGCTGGGGTTCTTTTGACCAATTACCCAAACCACTGAAGGACTTTCCTGTGAGGAATTATTCTTTGCTGGGGGTGTTTCTAGAAAAGGCACAGCCACTTTCCTGGAATCGGAGACAAGAGCTCCATATAACTGCTAAGGACCTCGTATTTTCTAGTGCCCATTGCACAGTTGGGTTCAGCAGAGAAGTCTAGCAGCAGACAGCAAACAGCCTGCATTTTCATTATGGAGCTGCCTTCATGTAGGTTTCAGAGGTTTGTGTGGTGGGTTGTTAGCTCCTGTGTGTGTTTGCATTTGAGAAAGAGATTTATTAATAGACTGACCTGGAAGAAATGTAAGGATGACTAAGAGTATAATGATCACAAGAAACTAAGGGATAAATAGAAATACATAAATGTGTGATAAAGCAATAATAAAATATAACTGAAGGTGAGAATAATTGGAAGTCAAGTTCAAATTTTGTTTGCTTGGAAAACTTTGTTTAAAATTGTCTATTTGTATAATGTATGTGTGTCTGATAATGTTTGTTGTATATGTGTTTTATTTTTAAACAATAAAAACTATTTTTAAAAAAAGAGAAAGAAAGAGATTTATTGCATACTTGTATCAGAGGGGAGTGAGAGGGTCTGCTTTGTGTTCTTCTTCTTTTTTTATTTGAGTGGTTTTGGAGAAAGGACAACATGTCATAGCGTATAGTTTGCAGCACTCAGGATGACGACAACAGGACTTTGATTGTGTGCCTTTTTATCACCGCTGCCGACTGGGCCAAAAATGAGTGCCTGAACAACTGACACGCTAAACCCCCATCGGTTCACATCAAATCCAGAGAAAGAGGATTTATTGGGATGGGGGAGAGAAATCTTCCCAGGCTGCATCTGTGCTACATTGGAGGCCATCATGTGGGTCTTGGGTCAGGAAACTGAGAGTCTCCTACTGTGGATGTATCAGACCACATTTTTGGCTGCCCACTCAGTTGCTGTCCTTTTAGGGGCATCTTAGAAGATCTCTGCTCACTGGAAGGACAGATCGTGAAGCTGAGGCGCCAATACTTTGGCCACCTCATGAGAAGAGAAGACTCCCTGGAAAAGACTGATGTTGGGAAAGATTGAGGGCACCAGGAGAAGGGGACAACAGAGGACGAGATGGTTGGACAGTGTTCTCGAAGCTACGAACATGAGTTTGACCAAACTGCGGGAGGCAGTGCAAGACAGGAGTGCCTGGCGTGCTATGGTCCATGGGGTCACGAAGAGTCGGACACGACTAAACAACAACAGAAGATCTCTGGTCCTGTGTGGAAGAAATTAAATAATGGTGCGAGACGAAATCCCAGATTGCCTCACAGATGCAATCCCAGAATGCTTCACAGGCAGAAGCAGAGAACCACGCAAATAGGCATTGAACCCAGGAGTCCTGTCCCATTTCTCAAGGCACCGCTCCTTTACAGAAAAGGAGAGAAGATGTGGCTCCCATGGTTTCTGTCTGGGATTCCAGAAAGAGATAATGGTTAGGGTTTCCGTATTTCAATAAGTAAAAACCAGGACACCCTCAAAGTAGTTGTACTCCCCCCCCTTTTTTTTTACAAAAATGCCCCCCCCCAAAGAAGAAGAAGCAATTTTCCGATTGACTTGCCTAAGATCCAGGACAAAGCACCGCCTTTCGGAAAATTCCGCCTGGGCGTCAATTCTGCCTTTGAAATCCCAGTAATGTCCGGGGTAATCCGGACATATGACAACCCTAAAAATGGGAAGAACACTTCCTCTCATTTTCTGGTGTTTCAGACCTCTCTCAGGACTGCCCAGGTTTGCTTCTTGCCTCTGCCACAAGCCTGTCACATCACTACATCGGAGACACTGTGCACCCCTTGAACGACCAGGAAACAGCACAATTCGGACCCTATTTTGCCCCTGGTGACATCATCAGTGGTGTTTCAGGTTCTGAATTCCTACCCCAAAGTAAGGCACCAATCCCCTTTGCCTGGCTGGTTTTGTGGCGCTGGCTCCTCCTCCTTTGCAAGTACAGTGGTACCTCGAGTTACAAACGCCTCAGGTTACAAATGCTTCAGGTTACAAACTCCCTTAACCTTTAAGAGTTACCTCGAGTTGAGAACTTTGCCCCAGGATGAGAACAGAAATCGTGTGGGGCAGCAACAGGCCCCATTAGCGAAATCACGCCTCTAGTTAAGAACAGTTTCAGGTTAAGAACGGACCTCCAGAACGAATTAAGTTCATAACTAGAGGTACCACTGTAATGGGAATGGCAGGGAGGGAGGGAGGGAGGGAAGGATGGATGGAAGGAAGGAAGGAAGGAAGGAAGGAAGGAAGGAAGGAAGGAAGGAAGGAAGGAAGGAAGGAAGGTTCTGTCTTCTTCCCCTTTGCTCCTTCCTCTTTTCATCATCTGCCTTCGCCTTTCACCTACTTTCTTGTCACAAAGCACACACACACTGTTGCCAACCCCCATTCTTGGAAGATTGCTATTGTGAGCTGTGCCAGAGAATTCCCATTGAGGGCGAAGGCCCAGTTCATAACACTAGGGCAGTTTACAAATGTATCATACAGTATTTGTATTTTGGATTAAGCAATTACAGAGTTCAGCGTGATCACTAGTGTGAACTGGCAAAGCACGACCGAGGCTTTTCTCTGCTTTTAAGCCCTTTGATGCCGGGTTCCGTCCTTGCCCTTTCTAAAAATCAGCATCTGTTTTCTCAGCTGCTTCATGCTATGGTTTGTTAAGGGTTGTTGGGAATTGCAAATCTGTGAGAGGTAAACTGCAGTGCCCAAAATTCGTTGAGGGAAGGACTATGCTAGTTTAAAAGTGTACACATCTTATTTCTCAGATTAGCTGCTTCCATTCACTCATGGCCTGGGGATTCCTGGTTTGGCTTGTCATTGCTGGTGGGGCTTTTAAATTATGTACTTTTCTCTTTGTAGCCGGAGCTACATTATCATCATCGCAATTGTATCATCACAATAAAACAAATGAACAAAGACCAAGCACCTAATTAAAGGGCTGAAAGCTAAGTGAACTGAGACTTTTGCTGAACATGACTTTCGAGTAAACGCATGTTTGGATCTTGCCCTTAGGCTTTGCGGGATTGTTATGGGGAATATAATGCCCAGTGGAACTATTGTTTGAATTCTGCTTTTGTCAAGCAGTAAAATGCCCTGAGGTGGAAGCAAACTATTTCAAATTCTGAATGTGACAACTGAATTTTGAATGGTGCTGATTGGGAACCTGTGCCTTTTTCAGTCCCTGTGCTGTTTTCAGTAGCTGAGTGGTTTGGTTTTGAATGCCAAGTGATGGCGTGCCAGTCTCCCATTTAAGGATGGATTGCCAATCATAGAACGGCTATATTTGTATCCTCAACTGATGTGATAGTGATGAGAACCAGCAGCTCTCATAGTTTCCTTTGTTTTTCTGTGGTCTCTTCTTGAGGTACCTAATCTTAATTGCTTATAGTAGCCTGTCCCTTTGAGAAACCTGAAGTTCTCTCTCTACCTTAGAACATATTTATACCATCAGGTGCCACAGAAAGGCACTAGACATATCAAGAGATTCATCGTTTCTTTGAGCTCCTGCCACTGGGATGGAGATATAAAACAATGAAGGCGAGAACGAGCCGTCTCAGGAACAGTTTCTTTCCTAGAGCAATTTTGGCCTTAAATGGAAATCATTTTATTTTCATTTGCTTACTGTTCTGTATTGTATTGTGCTTATTAGTATTTTAATTCATGTGGAATGTTTTAATTGAGTTGATACAGCAATCGAGAAATTTCGTTGTTCCTGCAAGGGGACAATGACAATGAAGATCTATTCTATTCTATTCTATTCTATTCTATTCTATTCTATTCTATTCTCTTAGAAGATGCTATTGATAGCAAGGGGAAATAACAGAACAGGCAGGGACAGTTGGATAACCTCCCATAGCTGATCCAGATGGGGAATAGACCTAACTCAGTGGCAGAACATCTGGTTTGGCTGCAGAAGGTCCTGGTTTGATCCCCACCATCTCCAGATACCCCTGGAAAAGACTCCCTGTCTGAAACGCTGGGCAGTCAGTGTAGAGTCTATTGAGGGAGAGGAACCCATTGGTTTTCCTTTGGCAGAAGACAGCTTCCTTTGTAACTCTCTCAGGTGACTGCCCTCTCCCTTCCTTAAATTACAGTATTCAGTGATGGATTTGGAAGCCAAAGTGTTTCTCAGGGTTCGGGTTTGTTTGTTTGCTTGCTTAATTTCTTTCCCCAAGTTTTACTTATTTGGCAGAACAGTTAAGAGAGGCCAATGCAACAAGACCTTTCCAAGACTGCATGATGTGCCAAAATAAACAGGGCTGTGAGCCAGTGGGATGGAGCTTGTGGAACAGAACCAAAAGCTCTGGACAGGGCAATGGGAACAAAGGCTTTTCCTCAGTGCAAGAGAATCAGCCTCGGCCAACAATCCCGCTTCACTCCACCCGGAAGTCTGAAGGGAATGGGAGGCAGCAATGTTATGCAGACACCTGGTGGCTCGTGACACAACTTTCAGGGCAGAAGCCCAGCAGCTGCTGCCACCAGAAAAATGGGGACAGAGAAACAGCTTTCTATTCCAATTAGAAAAGCAAAAAAATAGCAAAAAAAGGGATTCTGGAAGCCAAAGGGGGCCTGGAAGGGCAGGCCACTCAATTGCCTTATAGTTTTCTTCCTTTGCAATGGTTGAAAGGATTCCCTCTCTCCTCTTTCTTGCAACTGCCTTCCCAACAGCCTAGAGGTGGATAACACTACTTAGGCAAGACTGCTGCAATGGCCTCAAACAACAAGGAATAAGGCTCCAAAGATAGAGCTGCCAAATGTGGAAATCTGGACAAAGTTGTTGAACTTTTCCCCAGACGTTTTGCCAATTCAGCAAAAACCCGCCCGGATGCCATTTCGCACCCCGATTCCCAGGTGTATGGCAGCCCTACCAAAGGCACCCCCGGAATGTTTTGCTTCATGAACCCACATTTGAAGACATGCAGATCCTTCCCTAGATCTAGCCCTAGGCACATTAAAAAACAAATCACAGGAAAAACAAAATAAAAAAAATCCTTCCAGTAGCACCTTAGAGACCAACTAAGTTTGTCATTGGTATGTAAAATCCCAGTGGCAATTTGGGCTGCTCTATGGTGCCATCTGTTGTCACATGTTTATAACACAGTTATAACAATATAATTGACAGTGTAGCTGAGTCCTGGGGACTAAAAATCGGAGAGTGTACAAACTGGATATCAAGCATCCCAGCCTGCTTCCTCTTGAGAACCCTTCATATTCCCTTAACTAGGAATGGATCTTGACTCTCCTGTACTTTTAACAGGCACAGATTGTACACACATGATAGTAAAGGTAAAGGTAAAGGGACCCCTGACCATTAGGTCCAGTCGTGACCGACTCTGGGGTTGTGGCGCTCATCTCACATTATGGACCGAGGGAGCCGGCGTACAGCTTCCAGGTCATGTAGCCAGCATGATTAAGCCGCTTCTGGCGAACCAGAGCAGCGCACGGAAACACCGTTTACCTTCCCGCTGTAGCGGTACCTCTTTATCTACTTGCACTTTGATGTGCTTTCGAATTGCTAGGTAGGCAGGAACATGGACCAAGCAACAGGAGCTTGCCCCGTCGCGGGGATTTGAACCGCCGACCTTCTGATCGGCAAGCCCTAGGCTCTGTGGTTTAACCCACAGCACCACAGCATGATACACATTCACATGATACACATTCACAAAAGCAGATTCCCCCAGACTTCCATGAAACAAAGTTTCAGAGTTTCTCTCTTGTTCGTTTGCTCTGAAAAACACTCAGATAGTTTCCTGGGGCCTTTGCTGTTTCTAGAGCTCTGGGCTTAATTATAGTCTCCTACGTTCTGGCAGATGTCATCCTGTTTGTTTTGCTGGGCTCAATATTTGGCTGTAGCCATGATGGCATGAAAGCATTTCAGCCCTCTCATTTTTCATCTCCTCTACCCTACCAAACCACATGCTGAGCAGAAAAAGAACTTTATGGCAAAACTTGATCCACACAATTGTGGGAGACAAACATTTCCAGAGCAAGGGACGGGGAAGGAAAAATATCAGAGGACCTCAGCAGATGGTTAGGTAACAGGACTAATTTAGAGTTGCAATGTACTTTACTGCCCTAAGAAATAATACTAACAATACCAATAATAATAATAATAATAATAATAATAATAATAATAATATATTATTGTGCTCTTTTACTAAAAGCACTCAGAGAGGCATGTAGCACAGTAATAAAGCCTGCATAATATCTATAAGAGTACAAGGAACAAACAATTTCTAAAAGCAATAGAAAAACCATTTCTGAATGCTGGCTGGAATGAGATGACCCAGTTTGTTTTGGAATGAATCATTTCAGTCCTCCAGAGAGGCTCATTTTCAACTGCATATGACTCAGAACCTGATAGATAACCGCAGACATTTTAGGATTTGGGGGGCCCTCAAAGAATGGATACTGGGTGGGAAGTCTCTGGGTCAGGGGCGCCGACTTGTCCCCCACACTGAGGGGGCCTGAGGTCACATGACATCACATACAAGTCTTGGGCCCCTCTGCACATTCCACCCCTGCCCGGTGGCGGCGGGCTGTGGGGGATGGCAGCCCCTTCAATAATGGGGGGGGGCTCATCCCCCTACCCACAAATATTGAGGGAGCTGAAGCCCCTTCTGCTCCCTATAGTTGGCGCCCTTGCTCTGGGTCAATTCAGACTTTAGCTGAAGGACAGCCCTTTGCAGTGACTGCTATGTGCATGAGGATGTGAGAAAACAAAGAGGGTCACAGGTGGAAGAAGGAACACTGTAAGACCCGCTCAGAAATGAAATAAGCTGAAATTCCTTGAAACAGGACCCAAGTGCCTTACGAGGAAGGAAGGACTTGGGTTGCCATTGGCTGATGTTGAAGTCAGTGGATGTTTAACTCGAAAGCCCTTAGAGCTTCTTCTGTCTCTAAGACGTGTTGATTCAAAGGAAGTGCAAGTAAGGAAAACAAGCCGATGTTTAGAAAAGGTAATGACAACCTGCCTCTCGGCTTAGCAGAGAACAAGTCTGTGCTGCCCTCAGATGCTATCAGGATTGTCATATAAGACAGGATGAAACATTGCAAGCATGATCTAATTCTATGGCCAGAAGCAAAACAAGGTACAGTAGTGCTCAATTCTTCTCAACCAGCCAAGGATGCAGCTTACATCTCTATAAAACTATCTAATTGGGACCAAGCCATGATATACAGCTATTTAGGACACGTTCAACATGTCCCTGATCTTTTCCCCCGCTGATATATATCTCTGTTTTAATTGTTTATCCAGCACTAATTAGTCAGCTCTTCCAGGCTAACCTGTTCGGGAGACTTCACTGCCCTTCTGTGACGCAGAGCTTCCCCAGGCTTAGCAAGCAAAACCCAAGCAGTGTACACTAAGAGGGCAAAAAAGGTAATGGCTGCTCTAGCAATCCTATGCCTATTTACTCAAGGGTAAATCCTACCAAGCTCAATGGGACTATACTATTAAAACATCTACCGTTTACCCCTGTTCAAGCGCCAAGAATTATCCTACAAATAAATATAAGACGGTGTCTTATTTTTGGAGAAACACGGTATATTATACAGCCTATACAGTAGTATGTAAACTAATAATGGTCTCAATTCTTTGAGTTCTAATCCTTATGTGACCGAAAATGCACTATCCACACAAGAAGGAGGGGATCAGCAGGCTTGGGGGAAAGTACAAAAAAACACACACCCAACTACAAATAAAAGCCTTACATACAGGACTTGATCTCCTTCGGCAGGGCCTGTAAAACAGAGCTTTTCCGCCTGACCTTCAATTTGAATTAGCCTGATCCTCCATTCCCTTTTCCCTTTCCTTGTTCTAATGAAGAAACCCTTTCTGGGACCCCACATTTAAATTCTTCCCTGGTCTCCTTGCTGGCCCTAGTAGGTCCAACTTGGCCAGTTAGCCCTGGTGATCATTTGATGTCTACTGACTGGGTTCCCCCCCCCAAAAAAAAATGACCCCTGAATTTTTGAATTTTATTGATATTGATGCTGCATTTTATGCTGTATTTTATGGTGTTTTTGTCACATTTTAATTAGTGTTTTATATTTGCTGTTAGCCACCCTGAGCCCAGTTTTTAAAACAGGAAGGGCAGGGTATAAATAAATTATTATTATTATTATTATTATTATTATTATTATTATTATTATTATCACATCTCAAAAAGGGAGAGAGAGACCAGGGAGGACTGAGCATGCAATGTGGCTACAATACAATTATGTCTATGGCTATGCAGGGGGTGTTCCATGGGCGTAGACAGGGGGGCAGGGGGGCAGCTGCCCCCCCCCCCCCGAAGCAAAAAAATAATGTATTTTACAGACCATAACCAGCACTTTCCCCCTCCAAAACCTGAAGTGGAAAGGGCTTTGCAAAGCAAAGTGGCTACCGGTAGTCAAGCAGTTAAGACAATGGAGCAGATATCACCTTTCTGGCAAGATTTATAGCTCACCACTTCACCCTATTGTTCTTCAGTTGGAGTTGTTAATGAGCATTCAGGGATCGCATTAAGAGATCTATTGGTGATTTAATGAGGGTGCAGAGGATTCAATTTGACTAAGGTGGCTCTGCAAGGCTAAAAGGAAGTGAATAAGAAAGGGGGGCTGTAGCTTTGATAGACACAGTGATGTTTATAAAAAGCAGTGGTGTTCCAGTCTGCCCCTCCTCCTGCATCTGTATACTGTAAATCAGGGGTGGCCACCTCCCAAGAGACTCTGATCTACTCACAGAGTTAAAAACTGGGAGTGATCTACCCTCTTTTGGGGGGTTCAGGTCAAAGCTGTTGAGTTTTTTTAAGGAAGGGAAGCCCTGTTTTGGGGGGTTTAGGTCAAACTTGTTCAGCTTCTTTTCGGAGGGAGGCCCATTTTTGTTTAGGGCTTCAGGTCATAGTTCAGCTTTTTTTAGGGAGAAGGAAAATTTTGGGTGAGCTTTTTTAGGGGTGCCAGTGATCTAGCAGTGATCTACCACAGACATCCAGTGATCTACTGGTAGATCACAATCTACCTGTTGGACGTGCCTGCTGTAAATCAAGCAGAGAGAAAGCTGCTTACAAGGCTCCTTCCTCTTGCTACAGCGTCACCCAGCGTCACAGCGTCACCCAGAGGCACCCACAAATGTGAGTTATCCCTCTCTCTATTTCTTCCTTCATTCCCTCCCTCTTCCATCCTTAATAAAATACTGGGGGGGGGGATAAGCCCCACATAGAAAGCCCATCAACATAGGGGGATGACTCTTTCAAATACAGTATTTACCAGTAATTGGGGGGGGGGAGAGGCACCTAGGCCTCTAGGAGTTGGCTGCTATGCCTAGGACAATTCAAGAAAGCAGAATGATGCATATGCTATGGTAATATATCAATAGAATCATAGAATTGTAGTCGGAAGGGACCACATGGGTCATCTAGTCCAACCCCCAATTTTTTCCTAAGGTGGGGCTTGAACCCACGACATGGTTGAAATATTATGCTGATATGCAGCAACGCCTCGGAGCCGTCGTGACTGCGGCCATGCCTTGCCTCGCCCTCGCCCGCCCTGCCACCCTCTCTCGCCTGCCCGACCCTCCCGTCCTCTCCAGCCAAGCAGGGTAGCTGCCGACGCTGCCAGCCCCAGAAGCACAAGGTGGCCGCTGCCGCCGCCGCCACAATGTCGTCGGGCCCACTGGCCCTGTAGCCTCGCCCACGTTCCCACTTTGTGGCCCCTCCCCTCCCGTGCCTTGGCCCCGCCCCTGAACGACCATGGCTTGCCCCCCCCCTAGTTTTGATCCTGGCTACGCCCCTGGGGTGTTCTAAACGCAAGGAAGAATGAAATAAGCCATGGGGTGGGTTGGCTACCAAAAAGGCATAGCTGGCTTACTAGAGCCCTGAAAAGGAGCGTCCCATGCTGCAACATGTCAGGTCCCACTTCTAAATCTGAATTGTTAATTGACTCTCAAATTCCCATCTTCTCTCTAAGTATTTCAGCAATGCGGTGGCTGTGGTATTCTTACTGGGGACTTGTGCCTCAGTTCCAGAATTTTGACTGTACATCCTTTAAGACTGGGGACCTTTTAATTTAGTCCCCCCCCCTTGCTTTTCTTATTGTGTAAAATACCAAGTAACACTGACTGAGCTACAAGAAATCAGCAACCGTATTCCCAGCAGAGGAAAGCCTTCTGACTTTGCACTGCAACCACAGTGCGATAGTCCCTCTTCTGGGGATACAGCAATACAAGCCTGTCCTCAGCTGTCATTTTCAGGAAGCGAGAGCGAAGAACCAAAGGCTGTGTTCAGAACTTCCTTATCCAACCCCGACAGTGGAGCTAAGAATAAAAACTCAAGATAACAATTTTTAAATAAAAGAATGGAAATGGTTTATTGAATATTTACAGATAAATGATAAACAGATAAAAAATATTGGTTATTGTAATAACCGGCAGTTTCATAACAGTATATATTTAAAGAAGATGAATAAATGAGCAAATTAAGTTAATTTGGATAATAATAATAATAATAATAATAATAATAATAATAATAATTATTATTTATTTATACCCCGCCCATCTGGCCGGGTTCCCCCAGCCACTCTGGGCGGCTTCCAACAAAACACTAAAATACAGAAATCCATCAAACATTAAAAGCTTCCCTAAACAGGGCTGCCTTGAGATGCCTTCTAAAGGTCTGGTAATTGTTGTTCTCTTTGACCTCTAGTATGCAGATGATATTAAAAACAAATTTAAGGAACGGCAGAAGGAGGGGGAAGGAACTTAAGTTTTGAAATGCTAAAATGATTGTAAAATTAGTGAAATGTATAAAATTAGTGAAATATATAAAATTAGTGAAATATATAAAATTAGTGAAATATATAAACTTGAAAAGTATAAATAAATAAACAAAATATATATAAAAAAGATTTCTGAAATTGCAGGGGGTTGGACTAGATGACCCTGGTGGGTCCCTTCCAATTCTTCAATTCTATTATACTTTCTCAACCTTGGGCCACCCAGGATTACAACTCCCATCACCCTTGACCCCTGGTCCTTCTAGCTAGGGATGGTGGGAGTTGTAGTCTTCTTGTGATGGTGAGGCTATCCAAGGTGGAGTGTTTCTCCCTCTACCTTTCTATCTCTAGGTTCGCCACGGGGAGAGGAGCCACTTCCGGCAGCCGTCTGAGGGCGAAGGGCTACTTCCGCCCGGACGTCGGGTGCTTCTCAGCTGCTTCCGGGGATCTAAGATGGCGGTGGTGCTGTCGCTGCCGCTAGCGGCGGAAGGGTCTCCCGAAGCCATGGCGGACTGAACGGCGGCGGCTCGCCCCGGGGAAACGGGCTCCCTCGTCCCATGCTCGCCCAGGTTGGGTGTGAGGGTGTCCGAAGGGGCGGGAAGCGGTGCTCGCCTGGGCCGTGTGTCGCTGCAGGAGGGAGAGGGGAAGGTTTCCGTGGCGGTGGAAGGGGCGCTGGTTGCTGGGGGCGAGTTGGGTTGCTAGGGCCGCGCTTGCTGGGTTGGTTGGTAGGGAGAGAGGGTCCCTCGTCCGCTCGCGCATCTGCGAGGACTCGGCCACTTTGGTGGGGGGGGGCATCGCCTGCATTTTGGAGCTCCCTGCCTGAGGAGATCAAGCAGGCGCCTTTCCCTTCACTCTTTCTGCGACGCCTGCTGAAATAATCATAATCATAAAAAATATGATTTATACCCCGCCCACCTGGCTGGGTTTCAACAGCCACTCTGGGCCGCTCCAAACAGAATATTAGAAACACGAAAAAACATCAAACATTAAAAACTTCCCTAAACAGGGCTGCCTTCAGATGTCTTCTAAAAGTCAGGTACTGTAGTTGTTTATTTCCTTGACATCTGAAGGAGGGTGTTCCACATGGCCACTAATGAAAAGGCCCTCTGCCTGGTTCCCTGTAACCTCACTTCTCACAGGGAGGGAACCGCCAGAAGGCCCTCGGAGATGGACCTCAGTGTGTCTGGGCTGAATGATGGGGGTGGAGACGCTCCTTTAGGTATACTGGGCCGAGGCCGTTTAGGGATTCCTGTTTAGGCAAAAGCCAGATGTTTAGAAAGCTGGGGAAACTTTAACCTGCTTTAGCTTCTTAACTGTTGGTATGTTTGGTATGTAGGGGTGTGAACATTTCTCGATTTTGTTGTCTTATCTTTCATGGCTGTAGCCAGGATTTTTGTTGGGGGTGCAGGCCTTTTTGTGGGGAGGGGAACCTCAGTTTGCTATGTATTTTTATTGATTTTTATTGCCCCTCTCTGCCCCCCCCCCCCCGGCTACACCTATGTTATCTTTTCACAAACCTCTTTGAGGTTTTGGTTTTTTAAAAAAAAAAAAAGATCAAGCAGTGTATAAATTTTTGAAATATGTGCATACAAGACACATACAGAAAAAGCTGTAGGCTTTTCTCTGGTTCCTTTCCACTCTCTTAGTCCAGTCTAAGGTGAGCCACCTGCACAGTTGTTCTTAGTCCTGGTGCCCGAGATCCTTTAAACTGGAGATGCCAGGGGTTCACAGCCATTGTTTGAAAAAGAGTCAGCGTTTGGATGAATTCTCCCATTTGCTCTTTACAGCTTAGCGTCCCTTAAACATTTTTCCTTGACACATCTCATACAGCTAGCATGAAGGGTTGAGTCAGACAGACAGACAGAGCAGGAGGTGGGGGTAACATGAGTCTTGTTTGCAAATGCATTGATTTGGGCTTTAAAATGTTTGGGCCCTTTGGGCTTCCTTAGTTTGGGCTTCTCCAATGTGCTCTGGCTCCTTTCTTTGGCCCTACTCCGCCCCCTCTGGCCAGGTGGCGGGTCATAGGCCAAAGCGCTCAGGTGGGTGGCACCAGCCAGGTAAGCCCCCCCGCGGTGTCGCAAACCCTGCCCACCAGAAGGCAGGGGTGAGGGCGGATATTGTTAGTGAGATTCTCACCCTTGTTTCTGATGGTTCCGCAGTTCTGCTTCCCTGGCGAGGCACATGGAAGTTTCATCCCAACCCCCCACAGAAGACACAGTCTGCACTGGTCCCAGCTGTTAAATGAATTCCGTGTCACCCACCTCAGTGCAGTACTTAAGCCAGGATGAGCTGCGCCACTCAGACGGAAGGCAACTCTTTAATCCCAGGTCCAGCAGTCAAGGGGGGAACTACCCAGGCCTTTTCCCCGGAGGGGGTGCCGCACGCAGCCAACATAGTGAGCCTGACGAAGTGGACAAGATCAAAAGCAAGCTCTTCTCTGTCTGGAACAATGTGAAATATGGTGAGTCATACTTACGGTTGTTGCATGGAAATGAAGGGAAATAATCTTTCTTCTGCTTAGTCCTCCACTTGACAAGTTTAAATAATGTTTGTGCTTCCTTTAAGAGGGAAAACCCCACCAAAGGTGGCATACAATTGAATTACAGCATCGTACAATTATATAAATATTATAAGCTAGAAAAATGAACCATAAACTTCTGGCCCCAATATTCCAAAATATAGTAGCAGGTTCTGGTTTTAAGTCAGAACAAAAAGGGGGATAGTGGTTGACCCCCCCCAATATGATTTATAACACATCCTTATCTTAAAAAATGAACAATTGAAAATTGTTTATTGAGAAAGCTTTGTTAGCCACTAATCATTGATGTTGTTATAAATTAATTAATAAGTTCCCTTAAAGGGAAATCAGCCTCATAAGGAGGACTGAAATCTTCTAAGGAGCAGGTAGACCTAGGCTCCTTTTGGTCGGGATAAAATAACAAAGACCAAAACCCAGGGTTTGTAAAGCAAAGCGTGATCTTTATTTTTTAAAAAAAGTTATGTTATAACAGAGGTCCCGGTCCCCCCCAATGCAGAGATGGCAAGAAGAACCTTGAACGAAAGAACATTTTTCCTTATATACCTTTTGCTGTACATGTAGGTGGATGGAGGGTGGGAAGGGGAGATTAACATTTTCAGTAAACAGAGTACTTGTGAAATAAAAAAATTCCTTCAGTAGCACCTTAAAGACCAACTAAGTTTTTATTTTGGTATGAGCTTTCGTGTGCATGCACACTTCTTCAGAAGAAGTGAAGAAATATCTGAAGAAATGTGCATGCACACGAAAGCTCATACCAAAATAAAAACTTAGTTGGTCTTTAAGGTGCTACTGAAGGAATTTTTTTATTTTACTTCGACCCAGACCAACACGGCTACCTACCTGTAACCAGAGTACTTGTGAGTTCAGTAAACAGAGTACTTGTGAGCTCTATCTGTGAATCTTCTGGAAATGGCACCCTGATTATTCTGGAGATGGCTCGATGTCTCTGAATTTGTCAAGATGTAAATGCAAGTATTGTTGGTAAGCCTTTGGGTGTGAGGAGGCATTAACATGAAATCCTGTCTATCCTGTTTTCTATATACCCTGTTTCCCCTTTTTTAATACGTAGTCATAAAGTAAGCCATGGCAGGGTTTTTAAGTATTTGAGAAATATAAGACATACCCCGAAAATAAGCCATACTTCCGCGCCGCGGAAACCAACCTCCACAGGCACCTCCACTCACAGAGTCACTCCATGCAGCCAGCACTGCAGGAGCGCGATCAGCTATGATGAGGCGCTCCAAGAGCTCCGCTTAACAGCTGAACGCGCTCCCGCTTGGCTGGCTGCATCCCCGCGCTCTGCCTTCTCGTCCACCGCCATCCCTGCCACTTCCGTGCTTGCCGCCACTGCTGGGCTCACTGCTTCTTCCTTGCCTGGCCCGGCCAAGGAGCTTGGAGCGCCCTGCAGCGGCGGGCGGAGCGCATGAGCCAGCGGCCTCTGCCTGGCCCGGCCAAAGACGCCTGCCACCCCGCCACCCGGAACTGGGGGCTGCTGCAGCGCCGAGCACTCAAGACAGCCCAGCAGCGCCCTGAGCCAGCGCCCTGAACCGTAAAAACCGTACCGGTAATAAAAAATATAAGACATCCCACCGAAAGTAAGCCACCCTGTGTTTTTTGAGGGGGGGGAAAGTTATAAGACGGTGTCTTATAAAGGGGGAAACACGGTAACTTGTTAGTTCTTAGTTTGTCTTTTCCTGGGTAGCCTGGCCATTCCTTTGAGATGGAAATCACTTTAATTCTTGAGACATTGAGAAAGTTCCTTCACCCCCCTTCTCTCCTTGCAGAGGAACACCTGGTCAAAATGGTGTCAGTCAGGCCTGTCTTCCTGTGCTGCTTCAGACATGTGCCTGTACATTCACGTACAAGTTTATGAACAATTATTATATAATATATATAACCTTAAAATTCTTACAACAATGTCTAAAATCTTAAACCAGAAATTAAACATGTATGCATCTCAATTGTGTTTTAATCAGGTTTTTAACTTAATGTTTATTTTAATTTTTAAAATGTTTTAAATAGTTGTTTTGAACTATTTTTGTTTCATTTTTTAAAAACCATGGAATTAAATACTAAATTGGCAATGTGCTAGTTTTAGCATACAGTGGCATAGAAGGTATGGCTCTGGGAGTACTCAGTAGAATTATTGTTGTTGTTGTTTAGTCGTTTAGTCGTGTCCGACTCTTCGTGACCCCATGGACCATAGCACGCCAGGCACTCCTGTCTTGCACTGCCTCCCGCAGTTTGGTCAAACTCATGTTCGTAGCTTCGAGAACACTGTCCAACCATCTTGTCCTCTGTCGTCCCCTTCTCCTAGTGCCCTCAATCTTTCCCAACATCAGGGTCTTTTCCAAGGATTCTTCTCTTCTCATGAGGTGGCCAAAGTATTGAAGCCTCAGCTTCACGATCTGTCCTTCCAGGGAGCACTCAGGGCTGATTTCCTTAAGAATGGATAGGTTTGATCTTCTAGCAGTCCATGGGACTCTCAAGAGTCTCCTCCAGCACCATAACCCTTCATGGATCAATGCCTTGTCGTGGCGAAGGGGCTTGAATAACTCGGAGAAGCTATGAGCTATGCCATGCAGGGCCACCCAAGATGGACAGGTCATAGTGGAGAGTTTTGACTAAACGTGATCCACCTGGAGAAGGAACTGGCAAGCCACTCCAGTATCCCTGCCAAGAAAACTCCATGGACAAAGACAACAGGCATATAAAAGTAGAATTATTAGCACTTGGCTTTGTATGATTTTGGGAGACCCAGGATACCCTCAGATTTCAGTGTCATAAGACTTGTGGGTAGATGTTGTCTTTGAGAATCAAGATGGCCCCAAACATCAAGACAGTTTGTAGCCTGCACTCTTGAGAGGCCTGGTTTGCATGTTGGCCTTTGTCTTCTTGTGCCATGAAGTGACTTCCTTTATTTGTGCTGCAAGAGCTCCTCTGAAATTCCTCCATATGTTGAGATCTGGAATTCTGCCATGTCCTCTGGGATATGGCAAATCTCCAGGTCTTGCAACAAAAGCATTCATTCATTCATTGACAAAAGGCACTTTCATGCCAAGCTCACCCAAAATCCCTTTTCAGATTTGGAGGCTGAGCCCAGGCTTTTGATATGTCAGTATTTGTTTCTGAGAACAGCTGCCAAGTGTGTTTTTACACAAAGAGCAGAGAGAAAATGTGTGTAGGAGGCTTACACACCTTGAACAAATAGGGTTAGCCTTACTGGTCATGGGGTGGGGAGGATAATATGATTTGGAAAGCAGGTTCTACTTCTGTTTTCCTGTCATATTGCCATTAGCCTCTGCTGGGCTAATAAAGCTGCCATCTCTTGCACGCTTTTCTAGTGGGTTTGAGAACACCTCCCCTGCCAGCTTCTGCATTAGCTCCTTGAATCATGGCTGTGGAGAGTGAATGTGAGCACAGATCTATCTGGGTTAGTGAAAATGCCCTATTAAATTCTACTTAGAACACTGATTGTGTGTTTTGTGTTTACAGATAAGGATTTCATATCTCACCCCATGACCTTTAAAAACTAATCCAAGAGGCAGGGGTGGGGTTGGAGAGATTCAGTTCTGCTTTCCTTTTATGTAATGTTTAACTTGATTGCTTTATTCTGGCGGTGGGAGCAGAAATCCACCGTATCGTCCCTCCCTGTATTTTATTTCTCCTGCATTAAGAGCACCTACTTTCTGTGATTCCAGGTAGCTTCTCTTGTCAGGCTTGTCAGGAATGAACAGGGGCAATTTGGATGGGGTTGCTTTTAATCTGTAGTTGAAGGGCTGAAAAAAAATAAAACATTTATAGTGCTCTTTCTACACATGAGCCCTGAGCTACAGCACAGTGTAGAATTCCCCATTGCAGGCTCATGCTGGTGAATACTTTATCTGTTCATTTAAGTATTTATAAACCACACTCCTGCAAAATAAATAAATAAATGCCATACAAAAGATACAATAATAAGAATGTCAATAAAGCATCAGTAAAAACTTCCATAAGTTGTGGTTGGTTAAAAGAAAATTCCCATTTCAAAGGCCTGTCTAAATAACACCAGGTGAGATTTAACAATATCTGCCCTCACCCCACCCTTCAGGTGGGCGGGGTTTGCGACAGGGGGGGGGGCTTACCTGGCTGGTGCCACCCACCTGAGCGCTTTGGCCTATGACCCGCCACCTGGCCAGCTAGGACAAAGGACGCCTGGCCAGAGGGGGCGGAGTAGGGCCAAAGAAAGGAGCCAGAGCACATTGGAGAAGCCTCTTTGATTTAACAAAGTTCTTACATGTGCAGAGCGAGATTTGTTCATGCAGGCTGTTCTTGGAGAGACACTCCCAACTACAGCCATGCAGTCACACAAGTGAAGACTGAGGTGGATGTGAGAACGCAAACTGCAGTAAATCGCATTTGAAGGGTGGCTTCTAGTGCATTGGTGGATGTTAATTGGTGGGTAAGCTCTATGGAAGGCAACATCTTAAGCATAGGTGTGCAGATTGTTATGCAATCAGGGTGGGTGTGGGGAGTTCTGCCACTGGAGGCCTCTGGTTTGGAGGCCAGGTCAAGCCCGGATCTCCGTACCAACCCGCAGGAAGGAAGTGGAGGCTCAGTGTTGAATGCCGCATGGTTTGTAACAAACCTACCTGTCTCCTTTTCCTCCTGAGGTTGGACGGTCAAGACCAAAACTAATTTCAGCAAGCTTTCCCCAGTCTACCTCTTTGGACACATCTACCGCTTTGAACGTGAAGGTGAGTGGTTTGGGAGGCAGGGTGGAGGGGATTCCCAGAACTTGGGTTCATTTTCGTTTTACAATGGTATTGTGCAGTTCCTTTGTGCAACTCTTCCTCTGACCCCCAACAAGACACTATTGATTTGGTGCGAAATCCCTCAGTCGATGACAATGGATGCATTTCTGACAGTACAGCTAGACAAGGCGGGTGGGGAACTGGATCTGCCCAACAGATCCTTTGTGGGCCAGATTGGACATGATCACCCACCTGATGATCGTGTTTGCGAAAAACTGCATTAGGGAGCAGGTGCTCTGAATTGTCGGGACTTCTTAGGGCCATGCAGGACTTGGTGAGAGCCCTTTTTGGGAACTGGCTGACTGCTTGTAGCACAGCCAGCCTAGCCAATGCACAATCAGGGCTTTGGCACTCACATTTGTGCACTGGCAGCCTCAGCTCCACCTGCCCATAAGATGTCAGGTGCGGGGCAGGTGAGCATGGTTTGGGGGAAACAACCTCACAGGCCAAACTGAGACCTGTGCTGGTCCTGAACTTCCCCATCCATGAGCCAGAGGGTCTCCCTGCAAATATGGCTGGGGGCGTTGTGATGCACAAAGGAAAAGTTCTGCCTCTGGGCTCGTTTGTGTGCTGCTGCTGTTGGCTGGGCCTCTTCCTTACCAGTCTCTGTTCTGCCTCACAGAGGATGTGGAGTGCTTTCAGAAGGACTTTGCCTCGCGCATCTGGCTAACCTACCGACGGGAATTCCAGCAGTTAGAAGGCACTATGTGGACCACTGACTGCGGCTGGGGCTGCATGCTGCGCAGTGGTCAGATGCTGCTGGCTCAGGGTCTCGTCGTCCATTTCCTTGGCAGAGGTGAGAGACACAGCTCTGTGTGCAACATGTTGTGAGGGGATCCCTCTCGCCCGCCCCTTCCCATTCCCCTGTCCCATCTTAAAGCATGCATTCACGCATGCAGATATCTGCAGTGTGCCCCAAAATCACGGAGCGTCCCAAAGAGCCATCTAATCTGAACAGCCCTTCCTCCCATTGCACCTGCCACCCCACCCCAAGATCGGCAATTGAAGGAAAGTTGAGCAGTGGAAAAGTTTTTTTGCAGAGCAAATAGCACTACGAGTTGTGCTTAGTTGATTTTACTTGCAAAGCCAAAAGACTTGGGCTACCAGATTCAACCGACATCCCAATCAAAATGTAGGCTATAATTATTTGCAATCTTGGGCAAGTGAAATGGCCTTGCATTTGGGATGTTTCAGTGTTTGGGTGGTTAATGGGAATGAAGGGTGCCCAAGTCCTTAGCCTGCTTTTTGGTTTTTTTATTCCGCTTTTCAGATTGGACCTGGTCAGATGCCCTTTATGCCCCCAGTTTGGCGGAGATGGAGCCCATGAAAGCCACCCCTCTGCCCTGCCCCAGCACAGCTAACCTGCGCCAGGTCCCACCTATCCCTACTGACAGGAGCAGGGGACCCTGGGAGCTGCAGGCCCCTAGGCGCACCTGCAGTTTTGATGAACTGGAAAAGGAGCGTTACCACCGGAAGATTATCTCATGGTTTGCTGATCGGCCTCAAGCACCCTTTGGAATTCACCGTTTGGTTGATCTGGGGCACAGTTCAGGGAAGAAAGCAGGGGACTGGTATGGGCCTTCTATTGTAGCCCACATAATCAGGTGAGAGGTGATAAGACACAAGAAATGATTTGACTTCCAGGAAATAAGGGGGGGGTGAGGGCGTTAGATTTTGGCACATTCTCACCAGGCATCTTTGTGCAATGGGGTGGGGCGAATTGCCAGCCTCAATGAGGAGGCCTATATTTGTTGTAAAAGCTCATTTGCCACGTGTTTCTGCCAATTATTGCATGGCTATGCTTAGTGCACAAGACAAATAAAGATGCTTGGCCAGATTTGGCAGTGCAAAGGCTTTCAAATCCACAGAACATCCAGAACTGGCCTGCCTCTGCCACCCCATTTTGACTTGGGTGTGGATCATCTCACTGCATACGGCATCGGGCGAGTCAAAGTTTAAGCCATGAGAACAGGCAAAGGTTTTATCTCGTGAATGGGACCACAGCGTTAAAATTAAGAGACGAGTCTTGGCCTGCTGCCAAGGTTTGCAATCAAAGGAGAATATGTGTCCCTCCAGAATGTTAACTTGTGTATTTCTGCACTGTGTGTGTATGTGGTCCTGACCTAGATAGAATCATAGAGTTGGAAGAGACCACAAGGGCCATCCAGTCCAACCCCCTGCCAAGCAGGAAACACCATCAAAGCATTCCTGACGGATGGCTGTCAAGCCTCCGCTTAAAGACCTCCAAAGAAGGAGACTCCTTGGCAGCAAGTTCCACTGTCGAACAGCTCTTACTGTCAGGAGGTTCTTCCTAATGTTTAGGGGGAATCTTCTTTCTTGTAGCTTGAATCCATTGCTCCGTGTCTGCTTCTCTGGAGCAGCAGAAAACAACCTTTCCCCCTCTTCTATATGACATCCTTTAATATATTTGAACATGGCTATCATATCACCCCTTAACCTTCTCTTCTCCAGGCTAAACATACCCAGCTCCCTAAGCCGTTCCTCATAAGGCATTGTTTCCAGGCCTTTGACCATTTTGGTTGCCCTCCTCTGGACACGTTCCAGCTTGTCAGTATCCTTGAACTGTGGTGCCCAGAAGTGGACACAGTATTCCAGGTGAGGTCTACCCAGAGCGGAATATAGTGGTACTATTACTTCCCTTGATCTAGATGCTATACTCCTATTGATGCAGCCCAGAATTGCATTGGCTCTTTTAGCTGCTGCATCACACTGTTGACTCATGTCAAGTTTGTGGTCTACCAGGACTCCTAGATCCTTTTCACATGTACTGCTCTCATGCCAGGTGTCGCCCATCCTGTATTTGTGCCTTTCATATTTTTTTTGCCCAAGTGTAGTACTTTACATTTCTCCCTGTTAAAATTCCTCTTGTTTGCTTTGGCCCAGTTGTCTAATCTGTTAAGGTCATTTTGAAGTGTGATCCTTTCCTCTGGGGTATTAGCCACCCCTCCCAAATTGGTGTCATCTGCAAACTTGCTCAGGATGCCCTCAAGCCCATCATCCAAGCCCATTTCAACAAAGCCCATTTCAGGAACAGTGGGTCTTTTCTGCCTCCCTCCCTCCCTCCCTCCCTCCCTTGTGTGTTGATCCAGCAGTGTTTAGTCAGCCTGCCTTTGAGCCTTTAGCACTTTGGCGTTGTTGTTGTTTTGCTAAGGGGGGGGGGGGGGTTGAGGGAATTTTGCCAAGCATCAAAAGCAAAGGAGCCCTGAAGCTGACAGACGGAAGCTAGACTTCGGAAGCTAGAAATCTATAGCTGCTTCCTTTTGTCCTCAATCCTCTGGTGGTGGTCTTGCAGGGATGAGGCTGGCTGGAGAGGGGGGTCGGGAGGCAACGCTGTGTCCAACTGAAGTGCACCTTCTCCCCCCTGCAGGAAAGCAGTGGATTGCTGTTCGGAAGCAGGCAACCTCGCGGTGTATGTGTCTCAGGACTGCACAGGTAAAAGGAGCTGAATGGGGGTGGGGGGTAAGCAGCCCTGCCTGCAATTCATGAAGCACCTGGTAGGTCACAGCCCAGGTAGCTGGGCTGAGATCCCCTTGGTTGCAGGACCTGAATTCCTTGCTCTGCTGCTTCCCATAGTGTACAAAGATGATGTGGCCAACCTGGCCAATAGAAGCAAGGACAGGACCGCGTGGGACCCTGCCGCCGAATGGAAAGCAGTCATCATCCTGGTGCCCATGCGACTAGGGGGAGAGACATTTAACCCCGCCTACGTGGACTGTGTTAAGGTGAGTTACGAATAGGTGTGAGGTGGACTCTGGGACTCAAGTGGGCACATCCTTGTTGGAATCCAGGCTGATGCCTCATTCTTCTCCCAAGCCAGGAGCAGGAAAAGAGAGGCAGACCTGGTGGGGGTGTCTTTTTGGCTCTATGGGTTGCGCTGTGGTCTAAACCACGGAGCCTCTTGGGCTTGCCGATCGGAAGGTCGGCGGTTCAAATCCTCATGACTGGGTGAGCTCCCTTTGCTCTGTCCCAACTTCTGCCAATCTAGCAGTTCGAAAGCATTCCAGTGCAAGTAGATAAATAGGTACTACTGTGGCGGAAAGGTAAATGGCATTTCCGTGTGCTCTGGTTTCTGTCCTGGTGTTCCATTGTGCCAGAAGCGGCTTAGTCATGTTGACCACATGACCCAGAAAGCTGTCTGTGGACAAATGCCAGCTCCCTTGTCCTGGAAGTGAGATGAGCGCCACAACCCCATAGTCGCCTTTAACTGGACCTAATCGTCCAGGGGTCCTTTACTTCTTTGGCTCTATGGGATAGAATGAAAATGTAACTGTTCTTTAAGGAGGATTATGCCCATTCTTTGGATTGAAGGGTGGGGTGGGAGGTTCCTTTGCTGTGTAATGACGGCCAAGTTGGGTAGCCAAGACAGAGAAACTGCTTCTTCTGAATGTAACAACTCAAGAAGAGCAGTGAATAAAACATGTTTGACGACTTGCCTCCGCACCCAAGTGCACTTACTAGTTGCGTTCCTCTTGCCCTGCACAATGCCCAAAGTAGGTGGTGGAGTTTAGTGTCTCTCCAGGTCATTCTGCATCAGGGCATACCACAGAGTAGAATCACAGACTTGTGGAGTTGGAAGGAACCGCCAGGGTCATATAGTCCAACCTCCTGTAATGCAGGAATCTTTTGCCCAACATGGGGCTCAAACCAATGGCCCTGAGATTAAGAGTATCATGCTCTACCGACTGAGCTATTTGTTTCCTTCCATCACTGGGCGACCCCTTGGAAAAGGAAGCTGGTCGAAGGTGGTGTGATTTAAGTTCCTTTGTTGTGCAGGAACTTCTGAGGCTGGATTTCTGTATTGGGATCATTGGAGGAAAACCAAGGCATTCTCTGTACTTCGTTGGATATCAAGGTAATAGACTTCATTGCTGAGGTGCAGAAATATCTGCTCTCCCCTCTCCTCCAGATGTTGGGTTATTACGTGCTGCTTTACTTTTTCGCAACAAGGGCAGGCACCCCAAATTTTCCACCAAAATGGTTAGCGTGACATCCATTTCTGTAATTGCATACATTTTGATCCATCCTTTGTCACTCTTGGATGCTCAATATGGACCAAAATGCAATTGCAGAAGTTACTGAATGTAAGTTAACATGCAGAACGTTGCCATTTTTGTTATTGGTCATTGTTTCAAACATTGGAACTCGAACATCACAAACCCGGAAGTAGGTGTTCCGGTTTGCGAACTTTGCCTCGGAAACCAAACGTCCAGCACGGCTTCTGATTGGCTGCAGGACGCTCCTGCAGCCAATCGGAAGCCGCACCTTGGTTTCTGAACATTTCGGAAGTCAAACAGATTTCTGGAACGCATTCTGTTCGAAAACCAAGGCACGACTGTAATGATAAGCCAGATTCTCACCATTCTTTAGTGTCAGATTCTGCAAAACTTTGTGATGGGTTTTAAGATGCCAGTTGTGGTTAACCATCTTGCTACTCAGCTGCCTTTGCAGTCTTAGTTCTTAAAACCAGGGGGAGGGAACCCCCTTTCTCTCAGCAGGTCCAAGTGGGCTTACTAGATTATGACCATTGTTTGCTCCTTCATTATAGCCATGTGTAAACATTTCCTAGTGGTGCAGAGTTTAAAGGAGCCCCTTCCTCCCTCATACCCCCACCACTCTCATTCATAAGACAAGATAGGATCCATAATTGATCTCCCACTTCTCTTGTCTTCCAGATGACACACTTCTGTTCCTGGACCCGCATTATTGCCAGCTCTTTGTGGACACCACTAAGGAGAATTTCCCCCTGGAGGTAAGCATCTGCTTAGAGCTCCAGGATGGCATGGGGGCTAATATGTATCATTGCACCTTAGGCACAACTGTGGCAAAATAGTTAACCTTGCATCCAGTGTGGAGAGTTTACAGCTTAACTGCCAAATCATAAATGTGTTTTGTCGCTAAAAAGTGAGGAAACATAATAGCCCTTTTAAGAGAAGAATGGTAAAAAGTAAGTAGCCCAAGCAAGAGCTGGTGTTACATTTATTTCTGACACTTGCAGAAGGAACAAAACTGGGCAAGGCATATTTTCATCAGTGGAGTAAAAAACTAAAGGCATCTTAATTTCCCCTCAAGGTCAGTTCTGATACTTATGAATTCTCTTCATGGAGGAGAAACAGAGAAGAATCATTGGGTCTATATGCTCCAGATGCATTTTTAAAACACGTTTTGAGATGCGGGGTGATATTGAAGACTTTACTTGTGCAAGATAAATTCTCCACTTGATTTTCCTTCTTGGCTGAGACACACCCACACCCACACACCCTGGTTGAACTTTAGGCACTTGGTGAACACACTCTGAAATTTCAGCAGGCATTTTGAACAAGCTTTTCTGACTTCATGGCTGATTTTAACTGATCTTTTGCAACCTCATTGTACACCGCTTAGAAGCTACGGTGCTCAGCGGTGTATAAATTGGCGATACTAAATGCGTAGTCTCTGGGTCACTTTGATGTGAGACAGCTCTGCTGCATCCTCTTTTTCCCCCCAGTCCTTCCACTGCAACTCACCCCGGAAAACAGCCTTCAGCAAGGTGGATCCCAGCTGCACCATTGGCTTCTATGTCAGCCACAGAAGAGAGTTTGAGGGCCTGTGCATGGAATTGACACAGGTGAGGGTTATATTTGCCTTGGGGCAACCCCAAGCCCTGCCAGTGGGGCCAGCTTTGAATTGATGTGCGGATCTGACAAAACTCCACACTCCCAGGGTTTAGTGGGAGCGGGGTTTGCAGAATTCTGAAATGTGGAAATGTTGAGGGCGAGGATCTGGTTGAGGTGATTTGAGGCAGTGATGGAAGTACAGTCGTACCTTGGAAGCCGAACGCCTTGGCACTTGTACATTTTGGCTCCCGCATGCTGCAAACCCAGAAGAGAGTGTACCGGTTTGCGAACGTTCTTTGGAACCCGAACGTCCGGCGCGGCTTCTGTGGCTTCTGATTGGCTGCAGGAGCTTCCCTGTTCATGGGCATTGCGAGCTATGGTTTTTTTTTTAATGATAGCTCACAAACTGAGAGGAAGATGTACAAATTCTTTCGTACAGGGGTTCTACCACAAGGTGTAAGATCCCTGTGATTCTTCCCTGTACTTGGACCATCACGAAACAGAGAAGAAATAGACTCTAGCTATATTTTGTTCTGGCATAAAGACCTCCTGTTGTCTCTGCCTCAAGTAATCGGATTGTGCCAATTGTCCTCCTTTGTGTCTACTGCAGGTCCTCAATTCTGCGGCTGCCAAAGAGAAATACCCCATGTTCTCCATTGTAGATGGCTGCGCTCAGGACTATGGTTTAGAAGAGCTCTGTTCCCGATTCTCCCAGCAAACAGTGCAAGGGCAGCGGCCCAGCAAGAGGGGCAGGGCAAAAAAGGCAACCACAGAGGATTTTGTCGTCTTATGATCGCTGGCAAGGCAGCCCCAACACCACTGACATATTTATTTTTATTTATGTAGATGCCTACGGCAGCCCTCTCCCTTTTTGATCCAGGAGAGAGAGAGAGAGAGAGAGTCCCTGTGTCACTCTTGCAGTGACTGTCTTCTGCTACTCTAGCCTGTAGCAGTCAGGTAGCACTCCATGTAAGAGGCTGCAACTGAAATGTCTTGTGGGGATTACCAAACTCCTCGATCGTTAGGATGCTGCTAAAAGGAAGTCAAGACACTGGAATAAGCCTGCAGAACATGGGCAAGCGATATTGAGCACTGAAATGACTGTACAATGGCAAGAGCCAAGGCAGCTCACAGAGTGAGGAGAGGGAAACCTTTAGCAAGGTGGTTCTGGGTTGGTTTTCTAAAAGTAGGTTTCTGTCTATTCGACTGAGAGTTCAAGGCAGCTTCATCAACTACACAGAGAACTCAGTCCTGAACTCAGGACCAGGCTATTAACCTGTGCATTATTGCGCCCAAGTTGAGGTTCTTTGCTCCTCTTGCTTGTGTGGTTGCTTCTCCCCATCAATTTGTTTCAGTGCACTCCTTAGGCCCATAAAAGAAGAGGGAGGGGCACAGCTTGTCTTGTCTATTTTTTAATTGAGGTGTATGTATAGAGACAAATCTATAAGTATTCACTTAAATTGAGGGATGAAGACTTTACGAGCTAGACGTTGTTCACTGGAACAGGTGGCTGGGGAAGAACGAAAGAAGCACAAGACCTGTCTGGTTAATGATGTATTGGGTGGACTTGAATAATTAGTATTATGACATGGTTTCAAATTGTAGAGGAAGGTCTCCCTTAGGAAGGAGGCTAAGGAAGAGTGGAGGGGACAGTTCAGGTTAGTATCAGGTGAGAATAGGATTCCCTACAGAGATGCATCCCTGGGATAGATAGAGCCTTGCATATTGGTTGAGTGATCTGTGGCAAAAGGGTATTAAACAACCACCTGTATACTTTACCCTGGATACAGTTGCTTGAATTCTCTTTCCCCTCCCTGCACTTCCTCCTGCCTTATCAGTCTTTCTTCAGCAGCTGCTAGAGCAAAGGTTAGACTGACAACTCTCAGAAGTGGGCTTGGGTGCTCTTCTGCCAGTGACTGCTTTTCTTAACTCAGGTGTGTTTGCGGTCAGCCAGGTTTGCTGTGCGGATGACTCTGCTGGCAACCCGGACTCCCCCCTTCAGAGGCAACACTCCTCCTTTCAGATCGGTTTGATCAATAAAAGCTCTGCTCCAACAGGTGTACTCTTATGGTGTAGCTTTTCATTGACCTTGGCTACGACTCGGGAACCAGTTTACTGGCAAAAATCCTTGCTTCTCCAAACCAAAGACCGCCTGGTCCAACCTGTAGTGGCCAGTTAGATGCCCACAAACAGGGTACAAGCCAGCGGCGGAGCTAGCCACCCGGGCACCCGGGACATCGCACATGCTGTGCACCCAGGGCGGGGCGATATTCTTCAGAGAAGCTGGTAAAATGTGGTTTGGACTAGGTTACTGTTAGGTGGATTTGCAACTGGTTGACTGACTGGACCCAAAGAAAAACTCATTCATGGTTCCTCATCATCCTGGACGAAAGTGCCAAGTGGGGTGCTGTCCTGGGCTCGTCGTCATTCATCGTCTCTCTAAGCAACATGGATAAATAAATTGAGGGGTTGCTCATCAAATTTGCAGACAACACCACATTGGGAGGGGTATCTAATGGTGCAGAAGACAGAATTGGGATTCAATATGACCTTAACAGATTGGAGAACTGGCAATGAATTTCAGTAGGGACAAATGAAAGGTTCTCCACTTAGGCAGGAAGAACCAACTTCACGAATAGAATACATGTGAAATAGTAATATATGTGAAAAGGATCTAGGGGTCTGAGCAGACCACAAGCTTGACATGAGTCAACAATGTGATGTTGCAGTAAAAAAAAAAAAAGCTAATGCTATCCTAGGCTTCATCAACAGATGTATAGTGTCAAGATCAAGGGAAATAATAGTACCATACTACTCTGCCTTGGTCAGGCTTCACCTGGAATCCTGTCTCTAGTTCTGGGCACCACAATTTAAGAAGGCTATTGACAAGCTGGAACATGTGCAGAGGGGGGCAACCAAGATGTACAAGGATCTGGAAACCAAGCCTTATGAGGAATGGTTGAAGGATCTGGAAAAGAGGAGACTGAGGAGATAGGATAGCCATCTTCCAATATCTTAAGGGCTGTCACATGGAAGATTGAGCAAGCTTGTTTTCTCCGTAGGGTAGGACCCCATGCAATGGCATCATGTTACAAGAAGGGATATTCTAACTGAACTTTCTGGTGGTACAATTTGTTCAATAGTGGAACGGATTTCCTTGGAAAGTTGTAGGCTCTCCTTGGAAGCTTTTAAGCAGAGGTTGGAAGGCCATGCTTTAGATGAGATTCCTGCATTGCAAGGGATTGGACTTAAACATTAGAACTTCAGATTTTTTCCAGTTAGCTTCTGTGCTGGTGAACAAGAGACTACTAGTGTTAAAGGGTTCTTAACCAGAGGTGGCAGAAGACTGCTTCAGGTCAGTCTCAAACTTTTTCTCTGGGCCACACTTTCAAAATAAAAATTTGCTTGCAGCACTTAATTGTTAAAAAAATACATTGGAAACCAAAAATAGACAACAACCAGCAGTACTTGCTTTATAACATAGAACACAACTACTTTATAATATTATCATGGGGTATCCAGGGAGTATAAAACAATGCAGCTACATAATAACATGAATATAATGATAATCAAGCCTCTTGCATATGTCCCTCAAGTAGGTATACAAATTCAATCAGAGACCTGAGCTTGTTTTTAGGTCCAATTTGAGAGAAACATATCAGCACAAAGAAGCCTTTCTCTTTTCTGATCTTTTGTATCTGAAAATCCCTGTTCACAACAGTATGTCATGGAGAACTGTAGAAGAATAGCCAATTCTCTTTGGCCACCCAAGAGAGGCTTGGATGCTGTCTCTGATTGTATAGCAGAGCACTAGATTGAAATGGATCGAGGGTTTTATCCAGGAGAATCTGATATTTGCATAGTTGTAGAGTCTACAACTAATCCAGAATGTGGCAGCTAGACTGGTGGCTGGAAGTGTCCGCCAGGGCCATATAACACTGGTCCTGAAAGACCTACAGTACATTGGCTCCCAGTACATTTCTGAGCAAAATTCAAAGTGTTGGTGCTGACCTTTAAAGCCCTAAATGGCCTTGGCCCGTAATACCTGAAGGAGCATCTCCACACCCATTGCTTAGGCTGTACACTGAGGTCCAGCTCCAAGGACCTTCTGGCGGTTCCCTCACAGCGAGAAGTGAAGTTACAGGGAACCAGGCAGAGGGCCTTCTCGGTAGTGGCACCCACCCTGTGGAATGCCCTCCCGTCAGGTATCAAGTAGCTATATAACCTTTAGAAGGCAGCCCTGTCTAGAGAAGCTTCTTAAAGCGTAATGATTTATTATGTTTTTATATAGGTTGCAAACTGCCCAAAGTGGGCTCGGGCAACCCAGGGTATAATTGGTAAGTCAGAAAGGATCCCTAGGATCCTAGTTTAGCCCAAACTCCTGCAATGCAGGAATCACACCCAAGAGAACCAATAGAAAACAAATGAGTAAGACAGCTGAGGTCAATGGATAGAGAGGAGAGCAGGATTGCACCCAATATCCCCCAAATAATAGCCAGGAACCCACTAAGGGCGCATGTCCCTTCCGTATTGCCTGTAATAGAGGTAAGCGTGATACTGGAGTTCAGGCAGGATGATACGGAAGCAGCCACTGTACTGGGCATACGTGAGGTTCTGTTTGAGGCTGTAGCCCAGAATGGTGACACTGCCCGGCTGCCAAGGCCGCAGCTCATCAGCCATGCGCTCAGGTCCGACAGGCTCCCCCGACAGGCACCTGGCCCCCGTCTCCCTCAGCAGCACATGGAAGGCGTCCAACTCCCTCTTCATGCGCATGTAGCCATAGCGTTCCACCTTGCGCCAGAAAACGCCCTGGAAAAACCTGTAGATCTGCACGTCCAACCAGTTCCAGGCCTGGATCTTCTGCACCAGCGCCTTGGGCAGAGGCTCGCCCTCTTTGTGGCGCACATTGAGCCTAACGTACACCAGCTCTTCCATGTCCAGCCCGAGCAGCTCCCTCGCCAGGAGGAGCGACTCGTCAAAGTGCTCCGCGATCATCACCAGCTGAAAAGTCCGATTCAGCCTTTCCAGCTCTCCCAGCCACCGGCCACTCGGCGCTTCTTCCTGACTCGCGTTCAGGCCTAGGTCAAAGGCCATGGGGTTTTTGGCCAGCCCATTGCCAGCGTCCCTGGCATCGTAGTAGCGAGCCGACGCCTCCAGGAAAGCCAGTAGCGGCCTGGAGTGGTTGGCCAGCGTCTGGAAGGCAGGCACGACATTGCGGTAGTAGTGGAAGACGGACTCGAACGTCTGAACGGGGTGGCGCAGGATCGTGAGGAAGATGCTGCGCGGCGGCATGACGGCCCGCACTTCGCCAACCGCCAGCCGCATATGGCTGCAGAGCAGGTTGAAATGGGCGGCCCCGGTGGGGAGGTCCTCCACAAACGTCCTGGAGAAGGCCTCTGGGTAGGCAAACTGGTAGGAATAGAGGGGAAAGGCCACGGTCAGGTTCCGCCGCTCCCCAGCCCGGAAGAGGATGTTCTGCACTGTGCTGCCGCCTGTTTTGTGGGTCTTCAGAAAGACGACGTTAAGGACCCCCGGCTCTTCCAAGCCCGTCTTCCCCTGCAGCTTCTGAACAGCCAGAGAGCGAGTGGATGCGTTTTTCCGATGCAGGCTCCGCAGCTCTTCTGCAGGGCTGATCCGCAATACTTCTCTGCAAGGTAAGGTTTTTTAAAAAAGGTAAAGGACCCCTGGACGGTTAAGTCCAGTCAAGGCTAACTATGGGGTTGCAGCGCTCATCTCGCTTTCAGGCCAAGGGAGCCAGTGTTTGTCCACAGACGCTTTCCGGGTCATGCGGCCAGCATGATTAAACTGCTTCTGGCGCAACAGAACACCATGACGGAAGCCAGAGTGCACAGAAACACCGTTGGGTAGCCACATGTTTCCTACCACTGATCTACTGGGTATCTAGAAGTTGGAAGCTGGGTAAACTGGGTTTCACACGAAGAAATTGCTCCTAACAACAAGCTGCTATTGTTCTCCTCCACAGACAGAAATTTGAGCCCAGGAAAAGAGCTGGTGTGAACTACAAGGCTCTCCAGTAGTTTACTAGTAAAGGTTTTTTTTAAAAAAAAGGTAAAGGGCCTCTGGACAGTTAAGTCCAGTCAAAAGCAACTATGGGGTTGCAGCGCTCATCTCGCTTTCAGGCCGAGGAAGCCGGTGTTTGGCCAGAGACAGCTTTCCGGGTCATGTGGCCAGCATGACTAAACTGCTTCTGGCGCAACAGAGCACCGTGATGGGAACCAGAGCGCATGGAACCTATTTGTCTACTTGCACTGCTAGGTTGGCAGGAGCTGGGACAGAGCAATGGGCACTCACCCCATCGCACAGATTCGAACTGCTGACCTTCTGATCAGCAAGCCCAAGAAGCTCAGTGGTTTAGACCGCAGCGCCACCCACAAGTGTACCACAGCAAGAGGCCACAGCAGCACAGTTACTTTGGCACAACTTGTGGTAGGGATCCTCGGGGTATAAGGATATTTTTGTAATCATCTGTCTAGTCGCTTTAGGGATAATGTATAAGTAGGACTAGCCTTGCAATTACTTTATATCACCCTCTGCCCCTTGGTGATGGCCAAACGGCCAAACTCCTTGCTGTACGTACAGAAATGATCTGAAGCTTGTCTCAGGTGGGTTAGAGAGAAAACTTTAAAATGGAAAGCGTAATGCTGGGGGTCAGCAAAAGAGGTTTAAAGACTCGCTTGAGGCAAATCTTTAAAAATGTGATATAAACCCAGACAACTGGGAAACACTGGCCTGCGAGCGCTCCAGTTGGAGAACAGCCTTTACCAAAAGTGTCATGGACTTTGAAGACGCTCGAACTCAGGACGAAAAGGAGAAATGTGCTAAGAGGAAGGCATGTTTGGCAAACCCTCACCGTGATTAACTCCCACTTGGAAACCTATGTCCCCACTGTGGAAGGACGTGTGGATCCAGAATTGGCCTCCACAGCCACTTACAGGCTCACTGTTAAAACAGTGTTCATGGAAGACAACCTTACTCGGCTACAAGTGATCGCTAAAGAAAAACAGAGATAAAATTTTTCTGGCTCCCAGGTCAGAACCAAACAATGCCACGTGTTACAGTTCTGTGCTCTGCTAGTAACTGGGAAATGCCTTCAGGAGGATGTGTGCTAAATGCTCATAAACTAGTCCCTTGTGTACATTACAGGCCTTTGACAATCCTACCTGGATACTTCCCATTCCCCGTATCCATGATAACATTGCAGTTTCTTATAGGGCAAGATACCCTCTGCAGCTCCATGTCTATTCCTGAAAAGCCTGACAGTCCAAAAACAGCTGGAGACCGAAGTTTGGGAAACCCTGGTTTAATCAATCTCTTGGTTAAGCAAACCCTTAGGCAGAGGATTTTGGAAGGCTTATCACACAGCATGATTTCCATCTATTACAACTCTTTGGCCATGGTGGGCTGATGGGAGATGGAGCTTACCAACACACATTTCCTACCACTGATCTACTGGGTATCTAGAAGTTGGAAGCCAGGTAAACTGGGTTTCACATGAAGAAATTGCTCCTGACAGCAAGCTTCTATTGCTCTCCTCCGCAGACAGAAAATTGAGCCCAGGAGCAGAGCTGGGTGAACTACAGTGCTCTCCAGTAGTTTACTAGTATTGTAATTTACCCTAAGGGGAAAGGGTAAGAATAACATCTCTTTTTAAAAAGAACCATTTTATGCCACTTTAAGAAGAAGAAGAGTTTGGATTTGATATCCCGCTTTATCACTACCATAGCTGCCAAGTTTTCCCTTTTCTCACGAGGAAGCCTATTCAGCATAAGGGAATTTCCCTTAAAAAAAGGGTTAACTTGGCAGCTATGATCACTACCCGAAGGAGTCTCAAAGCGGCTAACAATCTCCTTTCCCCTCCTCCTCCACAACAAACACTCTGTGAGGTGAGTGGGGCTGAGAGACTTCAGAGAAGTGTGACTAGCCCAAGGTCACCCAGCAGCTGCATGGGGAGGAGCGGAGACGCGAACCCGGTTCCCCAGATTACGAGTCTGCCGCTCTTAACCACTACACCACACTGGCTCTCTTAAGCTAAATGGGGAGGTGATCTGTGAAACTTTAGCTTCCGACACTGCCCTCTCCCCATATTCAGATGGCCCTATCCAGGCAGGGAGCTGTGTCGCAGAGAGAATGGTGGCACACCCAACACAAGGCTTGTTGTCCTCATTACAATAGCTGCTGCTTGCATCTTCATTTCATTTACCTTGAGACTGCTACTTGCATCGGCAGCACTTAGACTAAAATTAGAACGATACAGAGATCAGCGTAGCCCTTGCACAAGAATGACACACAAATATCACTGATATATATATATCAGCGGTTTTTAACCAGTGTGCTGTAGCACCCTGGGGTGCCATGGGCAACACTGGCCTCTGTCCCTCTTTCCTTCCCTCCCTCCTCTGATGCCCTCTTGCTTCTCAGCCCCCCAAAAGCTTGCACAGCTGTTTGTTGCAGCTACAAGCTCCCCAGGCGAATGGTGCCTCTGGGGCTGGCCAGGGGGTGCTTCCCAGGCCCCTGTGGGCAGTGTGAGGAGGCACCTCTCTTTGGGTGTGTGTGGGGGCAGCTCAGAGATTGGGGCGGCAGCAGCGGCTGCCCAGAGGACTCCCAAGGAGAGGGGAGAGGAGGCTGAGGGAACCCTCCCCAAGGGAGGGTGTTTGAAAAAGGGTGAGGGGCTGCCAGCTCTACAGGCAAGGGGTGACATAACTGGGCTCCTGAGCCCCACAGGGGTGCCGCAGAAAGAATGGAGTTGGTCAAGGGAGCCGTGGACCCAAAAAGGTTGAAACCCTTTGAGATATCTATTATCTATCTATCTATCTATCTATCTATCTATCTATCTATCTATCTATCTATCGACTGGAAGTTTGGCGGTTTTAAAAAAAAGAAACAATACATTGCTCATGGATCTAGTTACAGGTAGGTAGCCGTGTTGCTCTGATGTAGTCGAAACAAAATAAAAAAATTCCTTCAGTAGCACCTTAAAGACCAACTACGTTTTTATTTTGGTATGAGCTTTCGGAAGCGTGCATGCACACGAAAGCTCATACCAAAATAAAAACTTAGTTGGTCTTTAAGGTGCTACTGAAGGAATTTTTTCATTTTGTATCTGAAGAAGTGTGCATGCACACGATTGCTCATGGAAAGATCGAGGGGGTAATGAACAGACCTAGTGATAAATTAGAGCCTTTTACAGAATTGCTGGGCCAACAACCAGCTCCACACATGCACCAAAAAGAGAGCATCTCTGGACACTTGGAACCGAAAGTTTCAGAGTGCCCAAAGGTGCCAACAAACCAAAAAGGCAGTTTAGCAGAGGGCAGCTGCTAAGGATACCTCAATACCAAGGGCTAATTTATTTCTCGGTCTTCTTACACAAGGCTTAATTTCTAATCATGCCCTGAACTGCTTTGGGAGGAAGGCAGGGTAGGGATGTCTTTATTAAACGCACACACACAAAAGTGAGGATGGAAGACATTTCTTGCAGATTGGCAACCCTTCCCTCTGGGGCCAGATTCAAGGAGCTGGCTGTGGTTATTCAAAGACGCTCAAAGACGCGTCTCTCCTGCGTTGGCTCCGAACCCCTTTTTTTCAGAAATCAAGCAGAGAGGTGAGCAACGGTACCAAGACAGTTCGCTCTGCAAAGCTCCCTTGTACCCCATATAACCAATACTCACTGCTTGGTCAGTTGCCTGAGGAGGAGCAGCAGAAGTAGGAAGATGGCACCTAGGAGCAAGGAGCGGTGTCTCCAGATGGCAACCGAGAGGCAGAAGCAGTTCATCTTCAGGGCAGCGGTTAGGCAGGGCAGCACCCACTCTGGAATTTCAGGGCCCGGGGTAGAGGCTCCCCACGCTCAGTGCAGCTCAGCTCCAAATAGTCACCAAATCACGCTTTTCGTCCAGTGGCCACGTAAGCCTCTCAGTCAATGGGTGCCTTACCTCGCCTCACCTCCCTAAAGCGGCTCAGAACTTCCACAGACTATTATGAGATACGAGGCAGCCAAACAAGCAGATGGAAGATCTGACGCGTCAAAGTCTACCGGCCTCAAGAGAGCAGCTGTTGGGCACAAGGGGCCGAGGCTTCTTAAGGAGGGGGACCCATATTCAGACGACAGGACAGCAGCCCGACCCCCTTCGTAAGAAGCTAAGGAATGCCACATCTCACCCGACTGGTGCAAGGCAGTACCCCAAACCTATTAACTAAACTCAGCCGCTTGCCCCAAGTTTTGAATAAAATGCAGATAAGAGTTGCAAAGGAGGAACACGGCCTCCATGGGTGGGGAGGGTTTCGTGTTATCTGGAAGGCATCAGAAAAGGGAGATGGGCAGTTCAGGGAACAGGCACCCCAAGTCCTGGAAAAGGTGCCCTGGAAATAATACCTGCAAGGGACAGAAATGACTTCAGTAAAAACAACCACCCCAGAGTGCTGAGATTTTGTGGGAATCAAAAAAGGTTGTTTATGCATGCTACTACCTTGGTTTTCGAACAGCTTAGTTCTCAAACATTTTGGCTCCTGAACGCTGCAAACCCAGAAGTGACTGTTCCGGTTTGCGAACTATTTTTGGAAGCCAAACGTCCAATGGGGCTTCCGACTGGCTGCAGGAGTTTCCTGCAGCCAATCAGAAGCTGCACTTTGGTTTCTGAACGTTTTGGAAGTCGAATGGAGTGCCAGAATGGATTCCGTTTGACTTCCAAGGTACGACTGTACTGCGGCCCGTGTTTTGTTAGCCCCCAAATTGAAAATGAGCGAGAAGAACCAAAGAAGAACAACTTAAGTTGACAGAATATGCACAACTCGCAGACTTAACATATAGTATAAGAAATAGATATATAGAATATAGAATAGATATATAGATATGTATTATATATATATATATATATATATATATATATATATATATATATATATATATAATAGATATATATTAGATAAATATAATAGATATATAGAATATAGAATATTCTATATAGAATAAGATAACAAGAACATATGTTTAAAGAAGATTGGAATGCATTTATTGAATATATGGAAAATAACAAGTTTTGATGGATGCAATAATGGAATACTGAATGGTATAGTTTCTGTAAAATATGCAGGGATTTATGGTGTGCAAAATGAACCGTGGGAAGAGAAGAAGGGAAGTCGTTGATATCCTAAGGATTTAAAATGAGTATTTTAAATTGTAAAACAGAAAATTTAATAAAAATTATATATATAAAAAAGAGAGATTTGGTGTTTGGTCCTACAGACTCCCAACAGCCCTAGCTAGCATGGTCTGGGAGAACAGGGCCTGGAGCCCAACAGCAGCTGGGGGGGGGGAGAGGTTCTTGTCACCGGTTCCCCATTCCTGCTGCCGAACCCAAGCACCACACCCAGTTTCCACCTTCATGTCAGCACAAGCTTCAGGATCCCACAGCTGCATAGCTCCCTGAACCGATTCCGATGCACATTTTCAAAACACTTCAGAAGCTTCTCGGTAGTTTAAAGCTGACCCAAAGTCCACAGGCAGCATTATTATCAGTTTTACGATGGGGTGGAAGGTTTTGTTGACAGCTGCACAGATTATGATAGCTAGGAAGGGGCAAGCAGAATATAACAAGAGAAGAATGGCATAAAGTGGTGGAGGAGATGCTTCGATGGCGTTTCCTGCTTGGCAGGGGGTTGGACTGGATGGCCCTTGTGGTCTCTTCCAACTCTATGATTCTATATAGCTATTAATGATAAACAAACATGTGTGCCATTAAGGTAAGACAGGGGGAATATGCAGGAGAAATTATTTCAAGGAGGTATGGAGGGCGCTTGTAGAATTTGTACCGTTGAAATGGAAAGGGGTCAAACTATCGCAAGAGGTGTTGAAATTTTGGGAGGTTGGTTACAATGGAACGGTCTCAGGGGTGGGGTGCTCATTTTTATTCTTATTTATGATGATTATTTTGTCAAAAGAAAATTAAAGAGAAAAAAGAAAAAAAGCCTGTCAGTCGTTTAGACCCCCCGACACACATTTCCAGCTGTTGTTATTATTATTTATTAAAATTGTATACAATTGTACCTCTACTTATGAATTTAATGCGTTCTGAACGCACATTCGTAAGTTGAAAAAAATGGTAAGTCGAATCCCATAGGGATGCATTGGGAGAAAAAAATCGCAAGTCGAAGCAAACCTATCTAAAAATTCGTAAGTAGAAAAAATCCTATCTAAACCGCATCCAAGATGGCGGACGGTGCTCCGTAGAGTTATTCGTAAGTAGTGGTACCACTGTACCACCCTATACCTGCAGGCCTCAGGGCGGTGCACAAGATAAAATCTCAACATAAAAAAACACAGAATGCACAGCTGTAGGGATGCTAAGAGACTTAGTGGCCTAAACACAGCACAAGAACGCGCTCAGGGAGAAGCGGAGCACGGCAGCCCTCCGATAAAAGATGCTAAGTGTTTGAATTTCAAGAACCGAACTGACCTGTGCTGGGTCCCATCTACGTGGCATTTTCCTCTCTGCGCTCTCCCCTGGCCTCCCACTGTGGAGCAATACACCCACTTCAGGATTACAGATCCCAAGGACATGTTTAATGCCAGCATCAAGCTGCCTTAGCAAGTTCTCTCGAGGTCACAAACTAGAGAAGCCAGCGGGAGAGGCCTGCCTTCTGTGGTTTGTTTTTAAAAAAAATTGGGGAGGCAGGCGGGGATTTGCTTTCTGTGATTTCATGTAGTCCAGTCAACTAGATGGGCTGAACAGGGTCTGGATTGAATCCCACCTTTGTTTCGCAGATTGTATGCGTGAAAACGCCCGGGTGAATGAATGCTCGTGTGTCCAAGAGGGGAGGGCAGGGCACACAGCTCTTGATCTGTTCTTGCCTCTCATTAACTATATCTTCTTCTTTTTCTTTGGCGATCACTTGTGGCCGAGTAAGACTGTCTTCCGTGATCACGGTCTTAACAGTGTGTCTTTAAGTGACTGTGGAAGTCAATTCTGGACCCACACGTCCTTCCCACAAAGAAAATATGTGCATCTTATTTTGAGCACAGCCTCATGAATGGTTTTTGATGTTTTAAATAAATTTTATTTTTGCATTTTCTATTTCGCATAAACAAATGAGTTACACACATACAGTGGAACCTCGGCTTACAACTACCTCTGTTTACGAACGCCGCAGCCCCGGAAGTGTTTACATCCAGGTTCCATGGCGTCAGATGCGCAGAAGCAATCTGCGCAGCATGCGTGTAGAAGCGCTCTATTGGCGCTTTGCGCACGTGCAAAAGCGTACCTTCGGGGAGCGAATGCCTCCATTTACGAACGCCTCCATGGAACGGGTTGCGTTCGTAAACAGAGGTTCCATTGTAAACATATAAGATATTTCTGACTCACCGCCCCCAATTGTGGATCTTAATGTAACGATTTACCCCTCTGCATCTCTATCATAACTCTATTTCTTATAAATCCTTTGTCAATCCATAGTACAATTCTTTACTACTAGTTCTCTGTCAATCCTACCAACGTATATACAGGTAATTGTTTGCAACAGCTTTTCAAATAAATTGTAAACTTTCCCCATTCTTTATTAAATACCTCCTCTTCCTGGTTTCTCGTTTTTCCTGTAAGCTTTGCCATCTTGGCAAAGTTCGCCAGTTTTGTCTGCCGCTCTTCTTTGGTCGTAGTTGTACCATCTTTCCATTTCAGGGCTAAGAGACTTCTTGCAGCTGTGGTCATGTATATAAATAGTTTTGTCTTGAATGGTTTTTGGAACAAGTTACGAGAAGAAAAAAAGCTTGCAGGACTTGTTTGCTTGCAACTAGACAGCTCATACTATCTGCTTCACTTTTGCACTGCCCAGGAATTTATTTTCTATAATTAGGTGACAGCAGAATTAAAATGAAGGCTCCACATATTACTTATTTTAGCAGATCATCCAGCAATGCCCTTCCTTCACAACCATGAGCCTTCTGTGATTTTAACTCAAGCCTTGATGATGTTCAGTCTGGTTTTATTGCTTCCCAATGAGCAGCTGGGTAGCCAATTGGTGATAGCCTCTCTGTTCCCCCAATGTCAGCATCAGTTTCTGTGGGTTTTAATTCACGATTTCTTCTCCCACTTTTTAAAAATACTGCTATTCAGCTATCAAGAAATAAAATGGAAAAAGAAACCAGGAATTAAAGGCCCCCATGTCCCTGCAGAAAGAGAGAGTGGAATTCGAAAGATATTTAAAGAATTCGAAAGATATTTATTCACCACCAACCTCCTACCCATGTTGATGCTTCATTAATGTCACAGCAGCTCTGGAAAGTTTTGAGAGCATTTTGCCAATCCGCATGGGACGCGGCTGGTTCTGCAACTGCATTTTACGGGAAACCCACCAATCCCAATGACGTCTTGGAAAGAAATGGTCTGGATGCTGTGTAAGGACTGACGAGAGAACAGACACTGTGATGGGCGCAGACTTAAAGGCTACAACAGAGTTTCCCAAACTTGGGTCTCCAGCTGCTTTTGGACTACAACTCCCATCATCCCTAGCTAGCAGTGATCAGGGATGGGAACTGTAGTCCAAAACAGCTGGATATCCAAGTTTGGGAAACACTGGGGTAGAAGAACAGAAGAACGCAATTGAACCGATACGAAACGCCGAGAGGGACAAAGGTATCAAAAGAGGAATGTATCTGAATCATTCCTCCGCACAAATATTGCCCTGAAGCCCAGAGGCACCGAACACCACCTTCTGGGCCATCGCTTGTCCAAGGAAAGGAAACTTTTGCTCTGAAGACGAGCCGCAGCAGGATAGCTCAGGCCTGAGCTGCTCTGTTGGCCTGGTCTCGATTGCCCTCCTTAGGTTTCCTCCGCCTTTTCTCGCGGAGCAGCTGGCGGAAGTGCAGGCGCTTTGCGTTGAGGCCGTAGGCCTGGAGTCGCTGGCGGCTGAACTCCAAGCGGCCCACACGCACCCGCGCCAACCCCTTCCTGCTTCTCTTCTTCGGTCTCTGGACGCTGGGGAGGGCAGGAGAGGGTTCCTGTGCGGCGGTGGCCTCAACGTGGCTACTTGCGGCTGGCGCTGGTTTTGGTCCAGGATCTCCCTTGGGAAGCAGGAGCTGTTCTTCCTCGCATTCGGCGCCGGGCAGCCGCGGCTCTTTAGACGGCAGCTCCTGGCGCTTGGCCTTGTCCCTGCTCTTCTTTCCTTTCTTGCCTGGTGTTTTCTTTTCGCTTTCCGGCTCCTCCGCCCTGAAAGGGGAGCAAAGTAGTCACAGTGGCAAGAAATATTTATGCTCGTAAGTGGGAGGAGGAAAGAATACCCTCCAAGGAAGAACGGCTGACACAAATCAAGGAATATGCAGAGATGGCTAAACTGGTGGCACCGATAAGTGACTCGAGCTTAGATCCTTGCAAGGAGGAAAGGAGACCTTTCCTAGGTTACTTCTTAAAAAGTAAAAAAATTCCTTCAGTAGCACCTTAAAGACCAACTAAGTTTTAATTTTTGGTATGAGCTTTCGTGTGCATGCACACTTCATCAGATACTGGTGAGGTTGATGGACTTCCATTTCATGCGGCTCAATGTAGTGCCTTCCATAGTTCTAGATACAGGTAGGTAGCCGTGTTGGTCTGAGTCGAAACGAAATAAGAAAAATTCCTTCAGTAGCACCTTAAAGACCAACTAAGTTTTAATTTTGGTATGAGCTTTCGTGTGGTATCTGATGAAGTGTGCATGCACACGAAAGCTCATACCAAAATTAAAACCTAGTTGGTCTTTAAGGTGCTACTGAAGGAACTTTTTTATTTTGTTTTGACTCAGACCAACACGGCTACCTACCTGTTCTTAAAAAGTAATTCTTTATGAAGTCCACAGTGGGGTTTGAAGTTTAAGGGGGGGGAATTAGTAGATTCTATTAAGAAACCTCTTAAAGAGGATGAAGCTTGCCATGAGGGTACTTTAAAATGCAGTTCCGTGAAATTATATTTAGGAACTTTCGAGGATGGACAAGCAGAAAGTCATTAGCATTGAAGGAGTATAATTACTGAGTGTTAAAATGCAATTTTTAATATTGAAACCAAATAAATTAGTAATATAGATAGATGTAAAACAGAGCACATACTCTGACTGAAGGGATTTGAGAACCTGCTGCTTCTTCCACGTATTCTGGCCTTTCTGCTCATAGGCTGTCTTGTCACGCAGCTCCTCCTTCTCAGACCTGCATGGAGAAAATACCTGTCAGGTGCCAGGTGCAGGATGCCCTCCTCCCCTTCTCTCCCACCCTGATGGGGGCGGGAGGGGAAATGCGGTGGATGGCTCTGTGGCTTAGAAGCCAACACCTCGGCCCCATTCCCAAACTTGCAGGCCCCTTTGTTCCTTGTCGCTTGCCAGAAAATCTTGAATTCTTCGGAAAAAACTGAAGCTCGAGTCGCGGCGACCAGAGCAACCAGAACTGGGCTAGATCCCAGGAGTCCTGGTCCCCCCAGCCACACTGCACACAGCAGGATCCCCACTTTTATTCAGTTTCCAGTGTAGACAGACACCGCATCCTTCCTGCGCCTCACCTGTACATACAGGTCTTCCGCAAAGAACACCAGCGGTTCAGCTCCTTGTCATCAGCTGCCAGGATCTAGGGAGAAAGAACCATTCGTTTCTTATTTGAACGCTGCACAAATTGGCACCTGATCCTCCAGAAGTATCCACGCCGGCCTTTGTTTATTTATTAAATTTGTGCGCCTCCCTTCATCCAGAAATCAGAAGGCAGTTCATGACGTAAAAGTACAAATGAGAACACAAAACACGTAACGAAACAAAAACAAACGAATAACCCTGCCTCCCTTGATCACTCAGAGATTGGGGGATATCGCCAGACGGGAGGACATAGCCCGCGTGAAATCTGGGATGTTTTTAGGGGAGCAGGTGTATTGGTCTGCACCAGCCCGTTACCTGGCTGATATCCACTACGTGGAATACTGCAGACTAATTACTGCGGCTAGACTGAATGTCCTTGATTCGGCGGTTTTGAGGGGAAGATTTGGAGGAGTCCCATACGGTCAGAGAATGTGCCATTGTGCCTTGGGTGAGGTAGAATCCACAGAACACATTCTACTGAGTTGTCCCTTTTATAATGATTTAAGGCAGTATCTTATAGACCCGTATTTATCTTAGTTTAGTTCCCGACCAAGAGAACGGCAGGCAGCATATTTGCTAAACAAGCCCACCGGGAAAATAACCTTCTCAGTGGCTAAATTCCTCTTCCTGGCGCTCAAGTGTTGGAAACGTATAATCGAATGTCTTGATGTGGGTTATCTGTAGGAGGTTTAGTAGCGCGGTCATACCCCATTTATGTATCCCGCTGATGCCCTCAGTTTTATATTTTTATATTTTTATGTATCCTGCTGATGCCTTCAGTTTTATATGTTTATCTTTGTATTGAGAAATGTTTTTTGTTTCTGACTATCGGTCGAATAAAGTATATTGATTGATTGAACCCCGCCTCCCGTAAACACATTGAAAAGGCCACAGAATGGCAAATCAGCCAAAGGCCTGGCTGAAGGGGAATGGTTTCGCCTGGTGCCTAAAGATATGTAATGAGCCTCCCTGGGGAGAGCATTCCACCATAGGGTGATGACTTTTTTACAACCTCATTTCCCTGTATCATAATTTGATGAGCTTTAATTAAAACTTTCAAAGAGATTTGATTAAAAAAAAACCTCACGCACAAAATGATTTTAAAAATTTTTATTTATCAGTTTTTTGACCATTTTTGAAGTCACTATAAGCAGATATAAAATTGAACCCAAGCTTTAGAGTCACATATATACAACATTATATAGGGCCATCAAACACACAAGGAAGCTTTTTTTTAGCTGCAGTAACAGCATAGACGCCGCTAGAGGGCGATGTTTTGCTACCTCTCCTGTTGGTTTTTTCCCCAGCATGCCCGGCAGGGTCTTCTGGCTGAGTTTTGAGGTCCCAAAAAGGGGCTTTTACCTTGCGCAGGTGTGACATTTGTATACCCTATGTTGCTAAGAACACTCCACATTGTGGAATGTGGCATTGTGTCCAAATTTGATACGAAATATATATAGAATTGTTAATACAATTTTATGAAATGGTAAAACGGCATACAAAAAAAATTAATAATGGTTTGTGCGTGACCTTTTTAAATATTTCAATGGAATATACCTCATTTTAGTCATTAATAGGCAAACGTTCGTCCATTTGCGCTACAGGACATAATTTTTGAGATTTTTTTTTAAAAAAGCCATCACCCTATTCCACAAACGGAGCCACTGCAGAAAAGGCCTGTTTACATGCTGCCACCCTCCAGATGAGGCACGTGAAAAAGGGCCTCCGAAGATGATTTCAGGGTCTAGGCCAGTGTTTCTCAACCGCTGTTCCGCGGCACACTACTGTGCCGCGAGACGCTGGCTGGTGTGCCGCGACGTGAGGCGACGAGAAGGGCGATTTGCGGCCGCCAATAGGCAGCGCTGACCCGCCGGAAAGGAAGCCGGCCGGGTCAGTCTGGAGGGCGCGGGGGCGCGAAGGGTGTTTCTCCGTCATCTCCTCGCGCTCGCTCCCTGAATGAGGCAGCGCTTCATGGCCGCGCGCCTGGGCTGAGGGGCCGGGCTTGGAAGCGGGAACATCGAGAGACGGGGCGGATCTCTCCGCCACCGGACACAAAGCGCCGTCGCCGCTGCTTTCCGCAATCCTGGGAGAAGGAGGAGGAGGAGACGGTGGCGGCGGCGGAGGCTGCCCCTCGGGTCTCTCTCTCCGGCCCTTCCTCTCTCCCTCCTTGCGTATGAGTCAGGTATTTCCCAGCCCGCCGTCGGCAGCCGAGGCCGCCTCCTCGCGCTCTCCCCGCGCGCTCCATGGAGAAGGCAGCGGCGGCTGCGGCACAGGGCGGCGGGGACTCCGGAGCAGCAGCAGCCCCGTCCAGCGGCGGCAGTAACAGCAGCAGCAGCCGCAGCAGCAGCCGCCCCACCTCGGCGGGCTCCTCGCCGTCCTCCTCCACCAGCCGGGCAGGGCTCTCGGGCCGCCAAGGAGCAGCGGCGGCGGCGGCTACACCAGCGGGGAGGCCGGAGTGAGGCGGTGGTGGCGGCAGCAGCAGCAGCCCCAGCTCAGCCGCAGCCAGCCCAGGAGGAAGCAGGGGGCTGGCGGCAGGCAGGACGACGGAGGCGGTGCTCGAGGGCTCTCTCAGCAAGTACACCAACCTCATCCAGGGCTGGCAAAGCAGGTAAATGTTGTGGGAATGACCTCTCTCAGTCTCATTTTTTGGGGGTGTGTGTGTGTGCCAGTGGGTCGACCTACTTCCTTTCCCCCCTGTCTCCCTACCCTCCCTATTCCTCAGTCCCCCACCCATTCCCAACCCCCAGGATTTGCCCCGTCTTTTAATGGTGGTGTGCCGCGTGATTTTTTTCATGGAACAAGTGTGCCTTGGCCCAAAAAAGGTTGAGAAACACTGGTCTAGGCACCTTCACATGTAGAGGCGGCTCTTGAGGTATTGCAGGCCTGAGCCATTTAAGGCTTTATAGGTCAAAAGCAGCACTTTGAATTGGGCCCGGAAACTAATTGGCAGCCAGTGCAGTCGGGCCAGGATCAGTGTAATATGCTCAAACAGTCTCGAGCAACCTGGCCGCCGCATTCTGTGCCTGCTGAGGTTTCCAAATCATCTTCAGAGGCAGCCCCATGTAGAACGTGTTGCAATAATCTAGCCTGGAGGTTACCTGGAAGTTAGGCTATCCCTGTCCAAACAGAGGCATGTGTGGGCCACCTGACAAAGCGGACAGAAGGCACTCCGTGCCGCTGAGGCCACCTGCATCTCAAACAATGGGTCCAGAAGTCCCCTCAAACAATGGGTCCAGAAGTCCCCCCCAAGCTACATAGCAGCTCCTTCAGAAGGAATGCAACCCCACAGAAAGCAGGTCACCTTCCATCCATCCAGTCTAGGGAGCCGCCCACAAATAGTGCCTCAATCTTCTCTGGATTGAGCTTCAGTTGGTTGGATCTCGTCTAGTATATTACCAAAAGAGACAGCAGTCCTCCCCACCCCAGTGGGAGAAAAGTGGAACTTGCTCCCAAGGTGTGTGGTGGAGTCTCCTTCTTTGGAGGTCTTCAGGGCCGGCCCTAAGGCAAGGCTGCGTGGCGCAATGCGCCAGGGTGTCGGGCCTCCAGGGGGCTCCGTGCTGCGGCGCCCGCCAGACAGCCGCGCTGTGCCCGCAGCAGACGCGCGGCACCTCCCCGCATCAGCTTGCTGCCCTCGCCCGCCTCCGCCATACCGAGCGGCGCCTGGAGCCTCCGTCCCATCGGAGTGCTGCCTGCCCGGAGGGGCCCTCAGGGCATGGCGGCGGGAGCTGCCAAAGCGCCAAGGCCCACCACGACATGCACGCGCTTCGCCAAACCCTTGCTGCGCGTGAGGGCTGCCAGGAGGCAGCGGGCCGCTGAGGGCGAGCCCTGGAGCCTCTGCCTCTTCCCCGCTATAAAAAGGTGAAACGGTGTGTGTGCGTGTGCGCGCCGGAGGGATCTTTGAATGGGGGGGGGGCGGCGCCGGAGGGATTTTTGAACCACGGCGCCAGATATCCTTGAGATGGCCCTGGAGGTCTTTAATCGGAGGCTTGACAGCCATCTGTCAGGAATGCTTTGATGGTGTTTCCTGCTTGGCAGGGGGTTGGACTGGATGGCCCTTGTGGTCTCTTCCAACTCTATGATTCTATGAAAAGAAATCCACCTCAGTCTCTGCCAAAAGGTAAGGTTACCTACCTCCTCGGTCGAGAGCCCATAGCTGCAAGGGACCACGGTTCGGTACTTGAAACGGCAAGGCAGGTCTCCTATGAGGTCTTCGTAGTCCAAGCGGTAGAACTCATCCAGGTACTGCTCAAAGGTCTTTGTCTCTGCAAAGAGAGAGAGAGAGAGAGAGAGTGTTCAAAATAACCTTTGTGTAAAGATGTGGAAACAACATCAAACGCCAACGGTAGAGGAATGGCAACAAAAAATCTTGGAATATATGGAAATAGCCAAATTAACGGGAAGGGTTAGTTACCAGGGCAACGAAACATTTTTGAAAGAATGGGGTAAATTTATGGTGTATATAGATAGATTATGTTAAAAGTATAATTACCAGCAAAAATGGGATAAACCTCATAAAAGAAATTAGAACGAAAATTTTGTTGGGTTTTGGAAGCACGATTTAATGGATTGAAGATAAGGAAGTACAAAAACTTCAAGAGTATTTTTTACTGAAAATTGAACAGTAAATATATAAATACAGTGGTGCCTCGGTTTACAAACACAATTGGTTCCGGAAGTCTGTACTTAACCTGAAGCGTACTTAACCTGAAGCAAACTTTCCCATTGAAAGTAATGGAAAGTGGATTAATCTGTTCCAGACGGTCCGCGGGGTACTCAACCTAAAGCGTACTTAACCCGAGGTATGAGTGTAATTGGTTCCAGAAGTCCATACTTAACCTGAAGCGTACTTAATTGGAAGCGAACTTTCCCATTGAAAGTAATGGAAAGTGGATTAATCCGTTCCAGGCGGGTCCGCGGAGTACTTAAACTGAAAATACTCAAACCGAGGCGTACTTAAACCGAGGTATGACTGTACAGAATAAACAACAACGAAAGAACAGTATGCACTTATATGTTTTAATAATAACCAAAACCTGAACTATTTGGAATAATGAGAACAAGCTGAATAGTGGAAAAATAACGTGAAAGATAAAAATGACAAAAGAAGACAGACAAAAGTAGAATGGGAGCCAACTCCTAGGAGTAAAAAGGAAAAAAGTTGGACAGATTTAGATTTGGAATTTATATAGTATGTATAGTCTGTATATGGTGATAATGTATGGATGAAAGGATGAAGTGTAAAACAATATATATGATGACATATATGATGAAATCAATAAAAAATATTGGGGGGGAAACCAAAAACAAAATAACCTTTGTAAAATAAAATACCAGAAGCTTTTCTTTGGGGAATTATAGGGACAGAACCTCCTAAATTGTATAGAAACTTTTTAATGCATATTTCCCCCCAATGTAAAAAAATTACAATGTATTTAAAAGAACACTGTAAACCATTAAAAACTTTGGCAGGATTGCAGTAATGCTTGTAATGTACAAAAAACTATGGTAAAAATGGATTATTTCTTTTTTTTAAATAGAGAATATAAGGGAAGGAGTTGAAAAAAAAAAGATTGATAATGGTAAGCATGGAAGGGCGGAGGGGAGTCGAAGGATTCAGAGAAGCCTAAATGATGGCATGGACGTTTAATGTTTGAATTTAAGTTTGTTAAATAAAATTTAATAAAAATGTTTTTAAAAATAAAATAAAAAGAAACTTATTTATGTATGCTACTACAGCAGCAGGAATGTTACCCCCCCCTAAATGGAAAGAAGCAGAAGTCCCAGCAAAGGAAGAATGGATACAAAAACTTATGGAATATGCAGAAATGGCGAAACTTACCGGAATAATAAGAAATCAAGATAGCAAACTTTTTTTATAAAAGAATGGAAATGGTTTATTGAATATATGCAGATAAATTTTAAATAGATAAGAACATCGGCAGGATTGTTGTAATAACCTGCAGTTTTATAAGAGTATATATTTAAAGTAGATAAATAATTGAGCAAATTAAGTGAATTCGGATACGCAGAAGATATTAAAATAAATCTAAGGAAGCAAAGGAAGTCAAATTCTGAAACGTTAAAATGATTGTGAAATTAATGAAATGTATAAACCTGAGAAGCATAAATAATTGAGAGAGAGAGAGAGAGAGAGAGAGGAACTTGGCTGGGCAAGGAGATTTTCACCAAACGGGGAAGCTGAAGAATGTCCAGAAGCGTTCACTCTCTCACTGAAGTCTCCATCACCCAGAGAGAGAGAGAGAGAGAGAGAGAGAGAGAGAGAGAGAGAGAGAGAGAGAGTCCCCCCCTTCTCTCTCTGTTCCAACATTCCTCAAATGCAATTGACGCCGCCTGGCCTGGGAGAGGTTCTGTGGGCAAAAGACGCCACCCCAAGTAAGGCCGGCTCTCCTACCATCCTTACCAGGGTCAAAGGGCTTTTTCTCCCGACTGACAGCCTCTGCAAAATGCGACTTGCGCTTCTTCTTGCCCAGAAGGGGAGCCTCCAGCCTCCGCTGCTTTCTGGATGGGCCTGGCTCCTGGGTGGGGTCGTAATCGGCATCCATCTGAAGAGGTGGTTTGTGGAGGGGAGCAGAGAGGTGAAAAAGCAAGCGTCATTTCACGCGGGCGTCACAAACCCCGGGAGGAGAGCAGAGCCAACCTCCCCCCTCCCCTAGTGCCAAAAGTCCACGCAGGGAAAATAGGACTAGAATCCAACCAGCTCCCCAGACACAGAGCAAGGAGCTGCCACTCATCGCTCAACCAGCCACGCCCTCCATCAAATATTTGCACGGGCATCTCTCCCACGGCCCACGTCAGCATATAAATGCCAACTGCACCCCTATGGTTGTGCAAGGCTCCTAGGAAATCCAGCTTTCAATGCTCTTCATTAAATATGTTCCCAGTCCTCAGGGAGGAAAGTCTGGATGCGACCAAAAATGCATCAAATCCTGCCATCATCTCATGAAAGATGCTGCCCAAAGTCCGCCCCCTTTCCCCACCTCTATCCATTAAGTTATTCGATGCCACCATTTTTGCTAAGTGTCCTCAAATCTGCAGGGAGCGTTCTGGTCACATTGGCCAGAGACTGTGGCTTTCCCTCATCTACTTGCCCTCCCCTTCACGGGCACCATCTTCTGCCAATCCATGGCTGCAGTGCATGTATGGGGCGCGACCACAATTCAAAGCGTTTCCGAGCGCAATTCAAAGTGTTGACCTTTGAAGCCCTAAACGACCTCGGCCCAGTATACCCGAAGGAGCGTCTCCACCCCCATCGTTCTGCCCGGACACTGAGGTCCAGTGCAGAGGGCCTTCTGGCGGTTCCCTGCCTGCGAGAAGTGAGGTTACAGGGAACCAAGCAGAGGGCCTTCTCGGTAGTGGCACCCGCCCTGTGGAACGCCCTTCCAACAGATGTCAAGGAAATAAACAACTATCTGACTTTTAGAAGACATCTGAAGGCAACCCTGTTTAGGGAGGTTTTTAATGTTTGATGTTTTATTGCATTATTATTATTATTATTATTAATTATTATTTTGTTGGGAGCTGCCCAGAGTGCCTGGGGAAACCCAGCCAGATGGCTGGGGTATAAATAATAAACTATTATTATATTATATAAGAGACCCACACTACCACAGCAACCAGGGTTGGGCCCCCTGGTTAAGAATGCCAACCAGACATACCACAAAGTCAGGATCCTCGCAGTGAGGGTGGTATTCTTCCTCCTGTTGCAGCCCCAGGTCAGCTTCTCCTTCAGTTCCATCCCCTCCCGTCCACTTGTCCCAATTCCATTCATCTGCATTGGGATGAAGACGGAAAAGACATTTTTTAGCTTTCTAAGCTAATGATTCCTTTCGTCCTGTTGCTTTCTGAACCTCACCCAGGAGCTGGCATGCAGAATGCCCAAGAATCCCTCAACCAAAGTTGGGATGGATAAAGAAAAAAAGCCCTCCTGTTGAGGGATCTGAAGTACTTTTCCGGAAAAACAAACAAAAAACAAACCCAGAGTCCTTTTGGTTGGGGATAATTCAGAGGGAAATTCCCAGGTGTCAAAAAAAAACTATTTATGTATGCTATGACTGCAGCTTGTGTTTTGTTAGTCCAAAAGTGGAAAACGAGCGAGGTCCCAACTAAAGAAGAATGACAATTTAAACTGATGGACTACTGCAGCTTGCAGACTTGACATATAGAATAAGAGAACAAAAAGAACGTAGACTGGAAAAAGACTGGAAATATTTACTGAATATATGGGTGAAAATTGTGTACATTTAAGAATCCTGGTAGCATTAAGACAAATTCAACAGTGAAAATAAGTTCTGATGGATGTAACAATGGATTACTGAATGGTTTAGTTTATGTAAAATATGCAGGGATGGGTGATATGCAAAATGAACCACGGAAAGAGAAGAAGGCAAGTCATTGATTTAAGGTTGTTTAGATGAATATTTTGAAATGTAAATCAGAAAATTTAATAAAAAGGATATATAAATAAAAAAAGAAACAAGCGTCACCAATGACTTCTGAGGATCTCTAAAGCCAGCACTCATTTTAACATTCCTGGCAGATTCCAGATTACATGGGCAGCTTCTGCAAAATACTCCCTGCTTGCTTGGCTTCCTCCTTTCATGTCCCCAAGTCATGTTCTCTTCAGCAAAAATTCTCCCAGCCAAAAACATCTCCCGGTTCTGCAACAGATCTTCCAACAAGAACCTTGCTGGATCAAGCCAAAGTAGATCCAGTTTCATGCAACACCCCACAAACACATCATTAAAAGCCCATCTAAAGCAGCCTTTCCCAACCTGGTGCCCTCCAGATGGTTTGGACAAACAGATTCCGCTCTCCTCACCCAGAAAAGCACCAGGTCAAGCGGGGGGGGGGGGGGAGGACTGCTCTAGAATTGGGGATCCCAATGCTGACCTCACAAGCAAATTTGTTTTCAGACAGAGGGCAAGCTTCCCTTGTGCCAGGGCATCTTCTCGACATACCATCGATTCCTTCCTCCACCTCAAACTGTGGCTTCTCTTCCTCACCAACTCCGTAATACTCGTCCCCAAATAATTTCTGTAGGAAACAGAGAAGGGTTAGACGGCTTCCTGCAGCCAACCAGAAGACACGCTTTGGTTTCCGAACATTTTGGAAGTCGAAGGGGCTTCCAGAACGGATTCCAAGGTACGACTGCATAGAATATGGAATAATACGTAGGCAGTTGTGAATGTTGACAATAGGATCCATGGAGGGGATGGGAGGAAGTCTTGAGTTGCAGAGTAATCTCTATATATGGATATGCATTTGGAATGTTATAAATTTATATCTGTAAAATAAATACAAATGATTTCTAAAAAAAGAAGAAGAGTTGGCTACTTGCCCAGTTTCAAATCAACTCACTGAGCCGTTTTCAAACGACAAGCCAAATCTACTTCCCTCTATTTCTCGTTGTGGCAGGAGAACGAGGTTCAGTTGACTCACCCTTAACAATTTACAATTTTGAAGAGGGGCTGGGGCAGTGTCTTCTGGCTGCCGGCCAAAACCCTCGGCATTGGTATACACAACATGCACTCACCTCCATGAGCTGGTCATGCTGGGTGGGATCAAAGTCCCCTTCGAGGTCCACTTCCTGGAAGGTGCTGGCTGCACTGCCGGTGATCTCACGCAGCTTCCCCAGCCGTTCCAGGATCTCCCGGCGTTTCAGGTTCTTCAGCTGCTTCAGCTCCTCCTGTTTTTGAGCCTTCTCCTTTTAGGGTGAAGAAAAGCACAATGTTACAGGAGAAGGCCGTTATCTGGCCCATCCGGCGGCACACAGATCTACATCTGTGGAATGCTCTCCCCAGGGAAGTTCGCCTGGCGCCTTCGTGCCTGAACCCGCCTGCACTTCACTGTGAGTCCTGAGAGGCCTGCTCCCCGCTTTGCAGGTCTTTTCCCACCTGACTTGGGAGGGCGGGGTCTGGACTGACTCCAGCTACAAAAGCTGAGGTTGCTGAAGAGACCAGAGATCATCTTGGCTATCTCAGTGCAGACCCAGGTCACTGAGCCTGAGCTTCCATTGCTGTCGCCCACCATGACCATGAACCACCATTGGGAGGAATGGCAGCAACAGCAACAGATATGCTCTATGCTTATGGTTATATTTTGCTTCTTTGCTAATTATGCTGTTTTAAATGTGCATTTTATATGGGACTTCCTTTAGTAATGTTTTCTTTTGAAATGTTTCAGATAATTTTTGGGGTTAACTTTGCTGCATTAAATGTGTGTTCCGTAGGTTACCATCTTTGCAATATTTTATTTTGAAATCTTTAATATTTTAGCTTCCCATTATTTATGCTGCTTGGAATGTATAATTTATATTTGACTTTCTTCTGTAACGTTTTATTCTGTATTACTTTTTTGATGTTTTAATGTATGCTGTAACCGCTTTGAGCTTCTTTCTTAAAAATGTAAAGCGGTTCAGAAAGGTAATGAGTAATTATACACCTTTAGGCACTACGCAAAAACGTTCCATTTTAACCAGGCCTTGGGTTGATTTGACACCCTATGCCCTTTTAAAATGTGGGGTTTGGGGGGACATGTTATTGGGTTGTTGTTTTCATTTTGATTATATACTTTGTGGTTTTATATTTTGATTTTGTTCTGTGAACTGCCCTGAGGCCTCCAGCTATATAAATTCTAATAATAATAAAATAGGCAGAGGTTTGAGTCCTCCTAGGCAGCCCAATAGAGCTGAACATTATCCGCTCATATGTGTGGAGAACTCACTTTCTTCTTGCGCTCCTGAGTCTCCTGCCGCTTCTCTTTACGGCGTTCGTCCTTCCGGCGCACCGAGGTTGCAATGTTGCGGGGATATGTTTTCATCTGGCATTGGAGAAGAGAAAAGAACAACTCTTCAGCCTCGCATTCTTCAGATGAGCAGAGATCCCAGCGGCACCCCCTTTCACCATCCCAGCCTCCTCACGGAGAGAGGACGTCCCTCTTGTCACTCATAACATAATGGTGCCAAGACACCGAGAAGAAAGCCTAACTCCCCAGGCCCGCGCAGGCAGAGAATGTTGCCCCTCACCAACTGGGCCTCAGGCTCCTCGAAGCGGAAGTTGTACTTGCGCTCAAAATCCTCTTGCTTCTTTAAGAACAGCTCGCCCTCATCCGACGAATCCGATACGGCCAGCTGCGCTCCGGGGAGCCTGTGGAAAAGGCAGCACATGAGTGGGAATATGGGCTATAGTGCAAGGGAAGTATACAAATTTTATAAAAATAAAAAATTATGATTTATACCCCAGCCATTATGGGCGGCTCCCAACAGAATATTAAAAACACAATAAAACATCAAACATTAACAACTTCTCTAAATAGGGTTGCCTTCAGATGTCTTCTAAAAGTCAGATACAGTGGTACCTTGGTTCTCAAACAACTTGGTACTCAAACAACTTGGAACCCAAACACTGCAAACCCAGAAGTGTTCCAGTTTGCGAACTTTTTTCGGAAGCTGAACGTGCTCCATTTTGAGTGCCACACTTCCGTTTTGAGTGTTACGCTGAGATCTGTCTGTTTTTGCCATTTACTTTGTGTTTTTGTGGCTCTTTTTGTTTTGTTTTTGTGACTGTGTAGAACCCAGTTCAGCTACTGATTGGTTGAATGTGTGACTGCAGTTGATTGCTTATTGCTTTCATTTTACGGATCCTTGGTCTCGTTAGATAGTAAAATTCATGTTAAATTGCTGTTTTTAGGGGTTGTTTTCCAAAGTCTGGAACGGATTAATCCATTTTGCATTACTTTCTATGGGAAAGCGCGCCTTGGTTTTAGAACCCTTAGGTTTTGGAACGGACTTCCGGAACAGATTAAGTTTGAGAGCCAAGGTACCACTGTTTGTTTCCTTGACATCTGACAGGAGGGTGTTCCACAGGGCGGGTGCCACTACTGAGAAGGCCCTCTGCCTGGTTCCCTGTAACCTCACTTCTCGCAATGAGGGAACCGCCAGAAGGCCCTCAGAGCTGGACCTCAGTGTCCAGGCTGAACGATGGGGGTGGAGAAGCTCCTTCAGTAACACAGCACCATACTGTGGCACCTTGGGATGCAACAACTCTTCAGCAGGCAAATGGAAGAAGCAGGAGACCTTCACAATAGATGGCAAATGAATTAGATTTGACTTAGGGCAGAGGATGGAGAACCGGTGTTGCCTGCCCCCGATGCAGATGGACTGTAGCTACCATCACCCCTGAACATTAGCCATCTTGGTGGAGGCTGATGCAACCTTGGAGGCCCACAGTATCTTACCACTGGAAACTGCAGGACAAACAGAATATCTGGTTTAGCTGCCAGGGAGAGGTGTCCTTGCTGGCTTCCCTGCTAAGCTCTAGCCCCAGTGCACTTGAGCGAGTGTCGGCCTTCCAGAGGCCTTTGCAAACTGGCAGAGGAATGGCCTTGCCCCAACGATAACCCACGGAAGCATGCTCCGATGGGTCACGACGACGAAACATTTTCCCAAATTGCCGACAGGACCTAAACTCAAGTTTCCGGGAAGATTTCGGAAGTCGATACAACAGGATGGGAAAAGTTACTAAGCTGTTAGCCTGGATGCGCTTGGAAGTCTGCCAGGAAACAGGAGAAACTGAAAATGCATCCTACTGGCATTGTTAATCTGTTCTTTCACCTTAACGACCCAAATCTCATCAAGTTTTTTACGCGAGAAGGCTGCAATTTTTAAATCTCTGAAGGGCTGTTGCGTCGAGCGAAGGTTTTGTAGCCTGCAAAGTGACGCATCTAGTGAGAAATTATGTTAGTTAATAAAGAGTTGCTTCAGGATTGCAGTTTGCAGCCAACTCTGAAGCACGTTCTCAAGAAAACAACTACGTAAACAGGGCAGCTAAGCAATACAGATTGTGGCCAAGTCCTCAGAGATCATTTCCGAAAGACTGCCACCAAAATTGACAGCTTGAAGTTCCTCTGGTTTCTGAAGCGCTTGCTGGTTCGTACGAGATAATTCTCTCCCCCTTCGTAACTGGTCTTATACAGTGGTACCTCGGTTTGCGACCGCAATCCGTTCCGCGGAGCCGGTCGCTCCCCGAATCGCTCGCTCGCAGAAGGCATGCTTCTGCGCGTGCGCGAAGCACTGATAGAGTGCTTCTGTGCATGCACGCTCTGCGCAGATCGTTTCTGCGCATCCGAGCGCCGCGGAACCTGGATGTAAACACTTCCGGGTCCGCGGTGGTCGGAAACCGAAGCGGTCACAAACAAAGGCAGTCGCAAACCGAGGTTTGACTGTACTGTATATACAAATGATATGCACACTTTTTGCTTTTGCATTTAGTTTGGGGGTTTTTTGAAAAGAAGAAGAACAACAACAGAAAAAGCTCGGGCAGCAAGTCCTGTTCCTCTGCCAATCAGGTTTTAGGGAAGCCTGTTACCACCTTCTAGATTCTATACCCAAAACGAGGCCCGGTTCATGTACGCAAACATGCAAACATTTTTGTATGCATAGTTCTTTTGGCATAGTTCCTTGTATTGCTGGTGAAAATCAGTGAAACTGTAAGAGGAAACAACTCCGTGCCCATGGACCCACGAACACCTCCCTCTGGACCGTGTGTGGAGTAATTATTTCAAAAAAATAAATAAAAATTATTTCTACCAATAAAGATGGAAAGAATAAGGTTAACCTGGTGTCAATATAGAAGGCATGCCCAGAGATTATCAACCTCCACTAAGTGACATTGTGTTAGATCTTGCCCATGAAGGTGCACTATTAGTGAATGGGGGAAGAGGGGAGCTCAACAAATTAAATTTCCTTTCCATCTACCTTCATCTGGATCGGGGGGGGGGGGCGACACATCAGGGAAAGTTATGCCCTATCCTTAAGGAACTCAAAAATCCATCCATCCATCCATCCATCGGCACTCACCCATCCTCATCCTCCTCTTCCTCCCCTCCATCATCTGCTTCCTTGTAGCGCTTGTTCAAGATATAATCTCGCAGGAACCGCTCCCCCTCATCGAGTTGTGGGTCATTCCAGTATTCTTTAAGGGGAGCCTGGGGAAACAAGAGGAAACCCAAAATGAAGTCACCCACCTCAAGACCCGAGCAAGGCTCACCATACCATCAAGCCCACACCCAAAGAGGACTCCGGAAAACAGGGACAGTGCAGAAAATCCCCCAAAGGACCATTTCATCCCAACAGGGTGAGATACAGGTTATACACAGGGCTGCCTCTGAAAACTTCAGCTAGTGCAGAATTCAGTTTGAGCATATTACACCGATCCTGGTCCGACTGCACTGGCTACCAATTAGTTTCCAGGCCCAATTCAAAGTGCTGGTTTTGACCTATAAAGCCTTAAACGGCTCAGAACCACAATACCTCAAGGTATCGCCTCCTTCCATATGAACCTACCCAGACCCTGAGATCATCTTCTGAGGCCCCTAATTCATTAGGAAGAAGCCACGGACCAGACAGGGGCCATACAGAGCCAGATGCGGCTGCCCATCATTGTGGCCCATTTTTGAGTGTCAACCAAAGTGACGGGTCCCCAAGCCCATTACATACCAGGTGGTATTTGACACCTACAAAAATCTGTAAAATGTAGAAAACTAAATCCAACTTACGCTGGAGGTGCAACCGATCAGAGGGCAGCCCTGTTTAGGGAGGCTTTTAATGTTTAATCAATTATTTTATTTTTCTGTTGGAAGCTGCCCAGAGTGGCTGGGGAAACCCAGCCAGATGGGGGGGGTATTAATAATAATAATAATAATAATAATAATAATAATAATAATAATAATAATACACATGTGGTGGCAATGTGAAAAAGTTAAGGGCTTCCTGGACTTGGTCTTTGAAGAAAATCTTTAGATATAACTTTTGTTTGGGGGGGGGGGAACGGGACAGAAGCCTTCTTGCTGGAATAACGGACACAGGTATACCCAGAGAATCTATTCTTGTATGCTGTGGTGCCAGCTAGAACCCTGATCGCAAAAATTTTTGAAAAAAAGAAACAATTCAAATCAAACGAGAATGGCAAGATAAATTATTCAGTTACATTGAAGACATGATCAGGGGCAACAGCAAACAAAAACTTCAGAAAGACTGGGGAAAATATAGCGACTATCTGAAGAAGCAATGCCCGCATATTACTTCTTGGACTTGTTTTAATTAACTTCTGTAAACTGATGTACGGTGAGAATAAAGACAATCAAAATAGAAAGTTAAGAAGAAGATTAAAGAAAGCAGATTGCCATGGTTGATATTAGACCCGTGTAGAGGACGAAGGAAGTCAACAAAGAAAATGGAGTCAAATTTAGGTTAATACATATCTTTATTTTTGAGATATGTTCTTTTTTTTCTCCTTTTTTCTCTTTTTTCTATTTTTATTTGTATATTTATATATTATTTGTATTTTTTTGTAATATACTGTATGTCTATCTGTTGTTTTATGTTCGTTTGTCAGCATATAAATTAATATATATATATTAAAAATAATAATACATACCAGGTCCTGGAGCGCTTCCTCTGCTTGCGGCTTCTCTTGACCTTTTAACCAACTAATGTAGTCCGCCTCCTCGTACTCCTGAGATAACAGAAGAGAAGAAAGAACTGAGGCAACGATGTCATGGATTGCTGCAATGCATTATACACAGGGCTGCCTCTGAAAACTGTTCAGCCAGTACACAATCTGGAGGACAGGTTGCTCACTGGCTTGGGCATAGAACACCGATCCTGGCCAGACTGCACTGGCTGCCAAGAAGCTTCCAGGCCCAATTCAAAGTGCTGGTTCTGACCTATAAAGCCTTAAACAGCTCAGGACCCCTATAGGTCTGCCTCTCCCCATATAAACCATCCTAGACTCTATGTTCATCATCTGAGGCCTTTCTTCGTGTGCCTCCTCGACGTGAGGGTGGCAACCTGAGATTATGTGCTTGTTTTTAGCCTGTATTTTATTCTGTGGACCACCCTGAGAACTTAAGATGAAGCGCAGTAGGTAAATCTAAACAACAACAACAACAGCCAAACAACAACAACAACATACCACCCTGACCTTGACTAAAGGAAGCTACGTTTGTCTGAACATTAAAACACATTTCAAAGTTTGTTGTTGTTTACTCGTTTAGTCGTGTCCGACTCTTCGTGACCTCATGAACCAGAGCACGCCAGGCATTCCTGTCTTCTACTGCCTCCCGCAGTTTGGTCAGACTCATGTTTGTAGCTTCGAGAACACTGTCCAACCATCTCGTCCTCTGTCGTCCCCTTCTCCTAGTGCCCTCCATCTTTCCCAACATCAGGGTCTTTTCCAGGCAGTCTTCTCTTCTCATGAGGTGGCCAAAGTATTGGAGCCTCAGCTTCACGATCTGTCCTTCCAGTGAGCACTCAGGGCTGATTTCCTTCAGAATGGATAGGTTTGATCTTCTTGCAGTCCATGGGGCTCTCAAGAGTCTCCTCCAGCACCATAATTCAAAAGCATCAATTCTTCGGCGATCAGCCTTCTTTATGGTCCAGCTCTCACTTCCATACATCAAAGTTTAGTGGCTATTAAAATATGTATACCAATCGTTCAGCCCCTCACCTCCTGCTCCCGTTAAGAAAGAAGATGTTACCAAGGCCATCAAAAGCCTGGTATCACCAGGGTTACCTTACAGCATGCCTGCTGATGCTCAAGCTCAGATTTTGGAGCATCTCCAGGAAAACAACTTGTACTGCCATAGGATGGTGAAGGAGTTGCCACCCTTAGCCCTTCGATTTGAGGCATCTCTTCAGAGGAATAGTATCTCTGTGATATAGGCAGCTAGCTACTCTTTTTTTTTTAATTGGCAAGACTACTGACTCTGAAATTCTGTAAGAACCACAGGATTTAGGTTTGGGTTCAAATTGCCTTGTGTCTTATAGGGGGAGGGAGGAAAAGGGCAGCTTCTAAGCCCCCTGGACTTGATCAGGGATAAGGAGAGTGCAAAAAATTATGCTACACAGTAAAATCAGCACTCTGAGCTAGTGCAGTTGTATGAATTAAGTGTGATTTGTAATTCGTACCCATTACCCACTCACTCAGGGTGGTTAGGGAGCGGCCGCCGTGCTCTGAACATGTCGAAACTCTGAAAGCCTCCGATGTAAAGGATGCTGCAGTAGTCTAACCTTACTGTTACGAAGCTTAGTGGCATCTGCCACACATGTACTGGTATCAGGAAGGAAGGCGTTTACACTACACGCCATGTTCAAAGCAATATCTCTCTTAGGCTCCTAGTAACCTGGAGAGCCATGAAGGGAAGGAGGGTTTCTCACCCTAACTCCCCTTCCATCTGCAAAGAAATGGAATTGAAAGCCCTTTCCTTCCTAGATGAGAGAAGGCCCAAATAACTTGGGAAAACGCAACTTCCTTTTACACACACACACACACACACACACACACACACACACACACACCTTCTCCTCTTTACTTTTGGGCCGTTTCTGCAGCAAGGATAATGAGCTTCCACCTTCACCATCATCTTCATCACTGTCGGCCACAAACTTCTGGAAGCTGCATAGTGGGTGGGGGCAAAGTCAGGTTTAGTGTTAAAAACTCACATATACAGTGGTACCTCTGGTTACAAATTTAATTCGCTTTGGGGTGCCATGCGCGCCCCGAAAAATCCATAACTAGAGATGCCGCTTCTGTGCATGTGCATGGCACGCAGAGCACTGCTGCGCATGTGCAAGCGGCGAAACCCGGAAGTATACACCTCCGGGTTTGCCGCAGCAGTAACCCGAAGCTTCCGTAACCTGGAGGTTACGCAACATGAGGTACCACTGTATAAGCTAGGCACCAAAAGGCTACTTAAACCAAGGTTACAGTCGCCAAAACAGAACGTCTAGTTGCCATTTTGGGGTAAGACAGCTCTAGAGCAGGCATCCCCAAACTGCGGCCCTCCAGATGTTTTGGCCTACAACTCCCATGATCCCTAGCTAACAGGACCAGTGGTCAGGGATGATGGGAATTGTAGTCCAAAACATCTGGAGGGCAGAAGTTTGGGGATGCCTACTCTAGAGTCTTATTTTTCAGTTAAATATGTGGCTAGCTCAGATGACAACCTTGAGCTAGGTTGAGAGCTTCGAGAACTTAAAGAAAAGTCACTTGATCCAGGGACAGTCCACATAGATCAGGCATAGACAAACTCAGCCCTCCAGATATTTTGGACTACAATTCCCATCTTCCCCGACCACTGGTCCTGTTAGCTAGGGATGATGGGAGTTGTAGTCCCAAAACATCTGGAAGGCCAAGTTTGCCTATGCCTGACACAGATACTGTATTGGCCTATTCCGAACTATTTTTCTTAATGCTGTCTGCCCCTGCTCAGGCTGCACAGAAAAAAGCATCTTGGTTCCAGAAATTAATTCTGATTGTGCAGATTAAATATAACTGATAGAACTCTGCAGGATGAGGTATTTGTGTGAGAGAACAATCCAGATCCAATGATCCGCAGGTGTTGGAGATGTTAGGCCCCATTCTGGCGCCTGGGCATCTTCACTTGGTAGTTGAAAGGCAGTGGAAAATGCACCTGGCACCTGGCTAATTTCGAACACTGTTTAAAAGCACCACAGAGTAAGGCCCAAAGACTACGAGAAACCAGGGCAATGGGGACATAAGCCTTCCTTCCAGCCCACCATACACTTCTCTGGTATAGCCCCAGAGACGCTGCAGCCACAAGCGCTTAGGAGAAGCCCAGCTCAGGAGACCGGAAGGGCTTGTGCTTAACTTGGAGCCCGTTCTCAGTCTCAGAATCTGTTTTCAGTGCTTGGCACAGTGAAATTCAAAGTTGTTTTCTTTAAAGAAAAACCCAAACAACAAGGGGCTGCTGTGCACGTGCAGAGTGATTTTCGCCCCCACATTATGTAATGGCAGCATACTCCCCCCACATATGGCATTTGGGAATGGGGCCTGATCCTTCATGCACCTCATCGCCGGAAAAAGATGGCACACTCAAAGAGGAATGCCAAAAGGGGTGGGTGGGGGGAGATAATGTCCGCAAGCCGGTTATGTTGATGGGTCTGGCTCTCCCCTCCAGCACGGTTCTCAGCTTACCTCTCCTTAAGCTGTTTCTGCTCTTCTACATAACTCTGAAAAATGGGGGGGGGGGAGGAAGAAGAAGGTTAATACGCCGTTCCACAATTGTGCACCTTTCCTAGAATGGGCCAGGAATTCCCTTGGCCAGAAACAGCGCAATTCTCCAAGAACTGTACAGCAACCCCAGCACCAATCCCCAGTTCACACAGGGATCTCCAGATTCCCAGCCTCACCTTTCTGTTTTTAATTGGTTCTCCTTCCTCGTTTTCTTCATCTTCATATTTGCTGTGTAGGAAAAGAGGGATAGTGAGTTGGTAGTTCCATGCTGTACAACGCAGGGAAGCGTGTTTATTTATTTTTTTAAAAAAATACATCTTTATTAATTTTTGAGGCTACAGCTATAAAAAAAAAGTCAGTAAGATGTACAAGTCAGAGGAAAAGGGGGACGACGACCCTAACTGTAGCTGTGACTGAGTGAAGCGCAGAGATTGTTTGCATCATCTTCTTCACCTTCAATATTAAGAAATAAACGTGGAGCGATGGAAAGGAACTTGCATCAGAATGAAATGAGATCAAATGCCATCATCGCCAACAAAATAAAAATCAAGCAAAAGGGACAGTCGGAAGCATATCTAGGCCAGGCAAAAGAATAATCTGTCGGGGGGGGGGGGGGGAGGCAAACACCGCCTCCAAAGCAAGGCTCACATAGAGGAGAGGGATGCTGTTTCCTCTATCTTTGAATCTCTGCTGGACATGAACTGACGGACAGAGGGAGGAGATATTTGTTTTTTGTTTTTTATAATAATTGTTATTGGTTTTTACAGATATTTTCTTACATAACATCATAAGTGTACAAAAGAGAATAAGCCTGCGACTTCCCCCCTCCCTGATGGATGGTTTTCAAACCTATTCTCTATGTACTGCATTTTCTTATACAGTCGTACCTCGGGTTACGACCACCTCGGTTTGCGAACAGTTCGGGTTACGAACTGCGCAAACCCGGAAGTGTTTTCGCCCCGCGCGCGCGCATAAGCCGCGCGCGCGCGGTCGCGCGCTTTGCGCATGCGCAAAATGGCGGCGCCCATCGCGCTCGGTTTGCGAACTATTCGGGTTACGAACTGCGATCCGGAACGGATCGCGTTCGTAACCCGAGGTATTACTGTATATCTAATCACTATTAGATCATAATCTTGTTTACATACTAAATTAACTGTAATAAGTAATAAGTAATAAATTTAACCTTACAAACTTCTTGTAGCCCTACTAGCGATGTTAGTTGTTTGCAGTTGTCTTTCAAATACAGTGGTACCTCAACTTACAAAGGCGATCCGTTCCACGGTGCTCTTCAGAAGTCAAAAACTTCGGAAGTCGAAGCGTCCATTTTGCGCAGGCGCAGAACGCACACACAGCGGAAATACTTCCGGGTTAGCGGACTTCGGAAGTCGAGGCATTCGTAAGTCGAGGTACCACTGTATAACAAAAATTTATTCTAGACTTTCAGAAAAGTCGGATCCTGCTGGTTCCGGATTTTTCCTGTCAGTTTTGCCAATTCGGCATAGTCCAGTAATTTCATCTTTTCTTCTTTTGTTGATAAAACTTCTTGTTTCTATCTTTGGACTAATAACATTCTCGCTGCAGTTGTTGCATATTAAAAACAATGTTTTATCCTGTTTATGTATTTCTTGGCCTACTACACTTACGGTAATAGGAAGGCTTCTGGTTTTTTTATAAACCTATATTTTAGCATTTTTTAAAATTTCAGTATACATCATTTCGCAGAAGGCCTTCACCTCCTTACAGGACCAGAGGGAGGAGATATTTGTGGTCCTGCTGAAAGGGTGGCAGCGCTAGGGGAGGTAGTTGTGGGTGAAATGAAGCCATCTACGCAGACTCATGTTCAGTTTGGGAGACAGGTTCTGTGTCAGGTAACTTTGCTAGTAAGTCTTTCAAGTTATCCACCTCCAAGTCAGAGTTCAGGTATGCTATGGATTCTGGGGAACCAGGACCACCGCTATGACAAGCAAATGGCAAGGGCGATAGTAGCAATTTTAGGAAGTATCCGCTGCCCCCACCCCCACCCCCAAGTTGCACAACATGGGAACACTCCCTTCCTCTTTTTATGGAAAGTTCAGCTTTCCATAAGCACAGCCTGCCAACAAAACAGATGTTCCGTAACGTCACGTATTATCCGTGCACTTCAGCACACGAAAACATCACTTTCCCAATTAGGTGGGAAATGATACATATTTCACGCTTTATAAAGGAAATTTTGAACTACCAAAAGGACTTTGGCACAGAGCTACCCTCTTCAGAGTGCTGTTGGCCTTCCAGCTGATGAAGCATCTTGGAAGATAACTCGCAGTTTCCTTGAAGTAGCAACCTTTTTGGAAGAAAGGCTGTAGGTCTAATGCTGAGATCTTTGCCCTCTTTTTAAATCGTTTCGTACCGTTTCTTATGAATTTGCAAGCCTGAGTGGTGTCTTTACACTAGTATTGTGTATGGACTGTGGCTAAGTATCATTATTATTATTATACCCTGCCCATGTGGCTAGGTTGGAGCAGGGTGGCCGGAAGAGTTTGTGGTGGCACAAAGGCTGGATTTCGCATATTGATCTGAACTACCCATTCCCACTTTTTGTCCCAGTGATTGCATAAGACAGAACGATTTATTCATGTGTTCCAGAAGATAAGCATTGCCATCGTCAAGGGCCACCAACATGGGCAGCCTCATCCGAATACTTATCCCCCACTCCAAGTAACAAGACTGAGTACAGTGGTACCTTGGTTCTCAAACTTAATCCGTTCCGGAAGTCCATTCCAAAACCAAAGTGTTCCAAAACCAAGGAGCGCTTTCCCATAGAAAGTAATGCAAAATGGATTAATCCGTTCCAGACTTCTAAAAACAACTCCTAAACCAGCAATTTAACATGAATTTTACTATCTAATGAGACCACTGAGCCATAAAATGAAAGCAATAAACAATGTACTGCAGTCACACAATCAATCAATCAGTAGCTGAACTGGGTTCCATGCAGTCACCAAAACAAAACAGAAAGAGTGCAAAATAAAAACAAAAGTGCAAAATAAAAAGCAAAAACACACAGACCTCAGCGTAACACTCAAAACGGAGCACGTTCAGCTTCTAAAAAAAGGTCGCAAACCAGAACACTTACTTCCGGGTTTGCAGTGTTTGGGTTTCAAGTCGTTTGAGTACCAAGGTGTTTGAGAACCAAGGTACCACTCAATAACAGTTCAAGACTCAAGATCCCCAGGTTAGGGGTTTAACACGGCAGGCACCCTGAATTTCATGCCTTACCCTGCCTTGTCCAAAATGACCTTCCTCTCATAGTCCTTCAGAAACATGGGCTTTTCTTTCTTCCTGGGGGGCGCCTTCTCACCTTTGCTATCCGAAGAAGAATCTGCTGGCAGAAACAATCACAGATGACCCAACAGACAATTCCAGGAAAAAAAAGCTGCTCTCGGGGCCCAACCTAGATCAGAAAATCCTCCGAAAAGTCTTTCTGTGCCAAGCCAGAACACCCCACAGTTGCCCCTAAGGCAAGAAATCATAACCTGGATCAGCAATTACCTTCCTCGCGGTAGAACGTGACATCCTTCTGATAAATCCGGGGGTCCTTGGTTTTCAGCAATGCCAGCGTGCTGTAAAAAGCACGATCCAATCTGGGGTCAAGCTCCTGTCGCAGGAGAAGAGCACAATTAAGATTGGATATACAGTACAGTGTTCTCGAAGCTACGAACATGAGTTTGACCAAACTGCAGGAGGCAGTGCAAGACAGGAGTGTGTGGCGTGCTATGGTCCATGGGGTCACGAAGAGTCGGACACGACTAAACAACAACAACAATACAGTACAGGTATTCTGAAAAAGATATTCAGGAGGACCTGCCTTCCTGGCTTTCTCCAATAAGAACAAAACCCAAATATTTCCACCAACTTAGTCCATCACTATAGAGTCAGAAATCAGGAAGATCAAAATTTTAATAAGGAACGGGAGAAGTTTATAACCATTGTAAACAGTTAAAATTGTTAGTAGGATTGGAATATCACTTGTAGTTTAAGGGTGAATTCTGGACACAATGGAGATGTAAAAAATCTGGGTTATCATAATATGATGCAGGATAGAATTATTATTATTATTTACTCAACTTATACACCGCCCTATACCCAGAGGTCTCCGGGAGGTTCACAAGAAGACCACAACATATAAAATCAAACCAAAAGCAATAACCCAATAACACCCCCCCCCCAAAAGCCACATTCTAAAAGGGTATTGGATGTCAATCCGGTCAGTCAAAGAAAGGCCTGGTTAAAAAGGAACGTATTTGCCTGGCGCCTAAAGGTATGAAGATGCCAGGCAAACTTCCCTGCGGAGAGCATTGCACAGACAGGGAGCTACTGCAGAAAAGGCTCGTTCTTGTGTTGTCACTGTCCGGACCTCTTGATTAATAATAAAGGATCCACAAAGGGGAGGATGTAAGTCCAGGAGATTCCTTGGAGTCTTGTTTTTATGATTTATGTTTGAAAAAATCTCTTTAAATTTTTAATTTGAAAAACCAAATACTGTAATAGTTTTTTAAAAAACAAAAAACCCAAAAGTTTTCCCAGCAGAGAAAACAGAACTTCTGAAAACAGAAACTTCTCCACAGCTGAAAACAGAAGGACTCACCTCGTCTTCGGCACTGGACTCAGACTCAGAACTCGACCCATCGCCTTCCCCTGCATCCCCATAGCGGTCCTGCACTGCAGGGGTGGAAGGGAGAGAAGGAGGGAAGGAGCCGGGCAGGGTGTTAGAGGAGCAGCAAAGGGCGACCCTCCCTCAAGCCCCTGAAGGTTCTGGGTTCGAGCCCCGGCAGGGCTGGGAGCAGGGCCGGATTTAGGTTTGATGAGGCCCTAAGCTACTGAAGGTAATGGGGCCCTTTATATGTCCAGCTGTCCTTTGTCAACAACAAATTGTCGCTGGTTTTTTTTGTTTTGAATATATGCTATATGGCAGGCATGTCCAACAGGTAGATTGTGATCTACCGGTAGATCACTGGATGTCTGTGGTAGGTCACCGGTAGATCAGTGGCTCCCCCCAAAGAAGCTAAAAAAACTTTGGCTTCCCTAAAAAAAGCTCAACATCTTTGCCCTGCACCCCTAAAATGACCTGAACCACCCAAAACAGGGCTTTAAGTCCTTTAAAAAAAAGTTCAACGTCACTTTTCTCTTCCCTAAAGAAGTTCAACAACTTATAACTTTTACGTGAACCCCCCAAAACAGGGCTTTCCTTCCTAAAAAAATTCAAGAACTTTGACCTGAACCCCAAAAAGGGGGTAGGATCACTGCCAGTTTTTAACTCTGTGAGTAGATCGCAGTCTCTTGGAAGTTGGCCACCCCTGCTATATGGTAATTTATGGACCTAATAGGTATCTAAAGCCACTTCTACATAACAAATAGGAGCCTACACAACACAAAACACTGTTGCTGTATGTAGGTTTTATTTTATTTGTTTTTTATCTTATATTTTGGAAATGTACATTCAGTTCCCCCCTTTAAATTTTTTTTGGGGGCCCCAAGAGAATGGCGCCCTAAACTATAGTTTAGCTTATACGTAAATCCGGCACTGGTTCGAGACCAGGCAGCGCTGGGAGAGTCTCCCTGCCCTGAAATCCCGCGGAGCCGCTGCCAGCCAGTGCAGGCAACACTAGCTGCTCTGGCTCGGTCCGCCTCCCTCTCCGCCCGCCCGCCCGGCACTCACGCCGCTGCAGCTCCTCTCGCCGCCGGTAGCGCCCGTAGCGCGCCGCGAAAGCCGCGTTGATCCTCAGTTCCTGCTGGGCCGACATGCTCCCTCCGCCCCGTGTCTTCCCGCACGTGGGCACGGGGCGCTTCCGGGTCAAGGCGGCACGTGAGGGCGCACGGCTGCGAAATGCGCGTTCTGCTCCGCCCACCCCGTTAAAGGGAAAGCAGAAGGAGAAGAACTCTGCAGGTCGGGCGGCTGGTATTGCTAATTCCGATTTAAAAGCCTCGAATCGTGGACTGGAGTCCGGAAAACAGGATTCGGTTCGTCGCCGAGGATCTGGGGCGTGGAGGAAACGCCATGCAAACACTGGCCGATTCAGAAATATCTTTAACCTTCGTATGTTTTAAAAGTATGGTTTCGGGTTTTTTCCTTGCTTTCTCGTTTTAAGTATAAATGTTGTGGAGTAAATAAATAAAATCAAAATGGATTTTATCCCCTATGTATGTATGTATGTGCGTGTGTGTCACACTGTCATGTAATTATATAGTTTTGCAGTGACTAGTCGAAGCATAGCTATTAAAGTCTTAAAACGTTTCAGTCTCTGCCTTCTTCACCTGCAAGTCTGATGCTCTAAAAAAACCCACTCACGAAAACAGATTATGAATTACTACTTTTTTTCCAGACTGTAGATCTGATTGAAATACCCTTTTTTGCTAGTTCACTGCTTTGCCTTCTTGTAGGTCAAGGTCATTTTCAAGTGTGTCTACTAAGAAGTAAATCTGAGGAAGTTTGGTAGACATTGCTTCCATTTAAATCTGTATGGAGCTGCAGTTTTAGTTCTAGTAAAATATATAAACCATCGTACTGTCCTATTAATTCTTCGTTTATATGGACCAACAAGGCTGCTAGCTAGCATTAATTTACTTATTTATTGTTCGGTGGGAAGCTACTGTATGCTCAGTGGGGCCAAGTACAATGCAAAATATTATATTTAGAAAGGTTAACTAATATTATGTATTATGTGAGCACACCTATCTTGAGAGCCTCTGTGCTGAGCAGTGGTCAAGTCTACCTTTTCCTCCTGGCATCAGCAGTCCCGCCCCTCTCACCTCAATGGTTGGCTGGCATCCAGGAGACAATGGAGTTCACCTCCGGGGGTGAAGTCAAACCGTTGGGAGAGTTACACAGAGAGAGTTACAGGAGAGACATGTTTTGTTGCAGCTGGAGCAGATCTGCTGATGCAGGTCATGCCAGATCTGCTGATGCAGGTCATGCCAGGTTACCCTGGCATGGTCATGTCCACAAAAGGGAAGATGGCAGGTTCCTCAAGGACGTGGTCTATGGGGAATCTAGCTTCCGGCACCAGGCCCGTTGGCAGACCAACTCTGCGTTACGAAGATGCCTGCAAACGTGACATGAAGGCTGGCAACGTTAATTCTGCCATGTGGGTATCCCTTACAGACGACCGCGGTGCTTGGAGACGGACAAGTCAGGTCATGCATCCATAGCAGTGACCAGACGAGGAATGACCGCTGGGAGGAGTGCAGAGAGGAATTTCAAAGCACATCACCCAGCTCACAGACAAGGAACAGTGGTTTTTCATGCATTGCTGGTAATCCCCACTCTCAGCTGTTAGTGGTTTCCTGGCAAATGCTGGGTACTTGGCAGAGAATCGAACCTGGTAAAGTTGCAAAACAGGCCCAGCTGTTTGTGCTTTCATTTTTAAAGTGTCTGCTATCTCCGTCTGGGGCTGCACGTACACGCACGCAGGCACGCACATACACTGCTTGGCAAGAAGGCAGACAACTGGTGTTACAAAACACTTGGCTTCCTTCCTTCCCTATATCGCTGGGTGCCACACCCAGCAGCTGGGACATTATTCTGGGCGATAAAGTCCAACCCAGCAGGTTGCTTTTGCTGTTGCCTGTCTGCCTTCCCTCGCTGTACTATTTCTGGTGTCTCAGCACTGCTGCAGAATTGGACACATGATCTCCGTAGAATTCCACCGCAGATTGAAAGGGCGAAACCTCTGCCTCCCACCCAGACATCAGAGAGAAGCAGGAAATTGCTTCAAGGGCTTCCACGAACCACAGCAACCAATATACGTATCAGAGACGTAAGCTCGCCCCTTCCAGGTTCGCTCAAGAGGCTAACCGAGAGAGAATGGAGCTTCTAGGCCAGTTATACTCTACCTGAAGAGCATAGGAATCCAGATGCTTTAATGCAACTCTCAGCCTGATTTACGCAAAGCCATCCTTGTCGTTTATTTCTACACTTCGCCACACCATAAACTTGACACTAACTTTGCTTCTGTAGTTTCCTCCTGTGCTTAGGGGCTGATTTAAAGTTGTTTCCCAACATAAACGTCTTAGGCCTCGGTCCGGTCTCCATATTCAAAGGGAGAATCAGCCGAAAAGCAAATTCAGAAACCTCTTCAGCACCAGGAAGGCTCAATATGTGAACAGGAGGGGATCATTCAAAGGGTTGCAATGGTCAGTGAGCTTCTCTAAGTAGACGATGGAGCAGCATGGAATATGTCACATGCAGAGAGGGGCCGTTTAAATTATAGCCAAATTTCAGAAGTGATGACGAACCCATAAATTACTTGTTCACAGGTTAATATAAGGAATGATTTATGTTGTGTATGTTTTCTGTTTGTAATTTTTTTTTCTTGTTTCTTATATAAAATGAATATTATTTTTTAAATAAAAAATAAAAAAATTACTTGTTCACTGAGGTTCTGCTTCTGAGGGAATAAGGAGTCCCTAAGGGGTCCATGTCATGGGTGGCGCTGTGGGTTAAACCACAGAGCCTAGGGCTTGCCGATCAGAAGGTCGGTGGTTCGAATCCCCGCAACAGGGTGAGCTCCCGTTGCTTGGTCCCAGCTCCTGCCAACCTAGCAGCTTGAAAGCACATCAAAGTGCAAGCGGGAAGATAAACGGCGTTTCTGTGCGCTGCTCTGGTTCGCCAGAAGCGGCTTTGTCATGCTGGCCACATGACCTGGAAGCTGTACGCCGGCTCCCTCGGCCAATAGAACGAGATGAGCGCTGCAACCCCAGAGTCGGTCACGACTGGACCTAATGGTCTGGGGTCCCTTTAAGGGTCCGTGAACCATGTACAAAAAAAAAAGCTTTCTCCGATGCAATAAAAGTGCATGCAAAATATTTCGTATTTTGTGTTAATGGGTTGTTCACAGCTTTCATCAGATACCCAAAGGGTCTGTGACCCCAAAAAGGTTAAGAACCGTTGCTCTAAATTTGGTATGGCTGCAAATGGCTCCCCATCCCAGCTCACACTTCCATCTCCTTCCTTCTGTCAAGTGTTTCCAGCATTCCTAGAAGAAAAAGGAGAAGCTGCAACTGAACTATATTTCTTACAAACTTCAGGGCCCAGCCAGACTGCAGTGGGCAGAAGGCAAGGCCAGGGCCATTCCACTGGCTTGTTTCCACCCATTTTTTATTTATTTTTTGTTAACTACCCTGTTGAAAAAAGGCGCTGCAAGATCAATTGCTACATGTCAGTTCACAGATCAGGCATCCCCAAACTTCGGCCCTCCAGATGTTTTGGACTACAATTCCCATCATCCCTGACCACTGGTCCTGTTAGCTAGGGATCATGGGAGTTGTAGGCCAAAACATCTGGAGGGCCGCAGTTTGGGGATGCCTGCTCTAGATCTCTGCTTAGCTGAAAAGCTTCCTTGGTGGGCTCACTTTCAGCCTAACTTCCTAACAGGGTTGTTAAGTGGGAAAATAGGATATACAGGTGAAACTCGGAAAATTAGAATATCGGTGAAAGGTGCATTTATTTCAGTAATGCAACTTAAAAGGTGAAACCAATATATGAGATAGATGTATGACATGCAAAGCAAGATATATCAAGCCTTCATTTGTTGTAATTGTAATTATTTGTCTTTAGGCGGGTCAATTATAAATGGAATGTAATTAATGAAATGTAATAGCGATGTTTATTTTTGTATTATTGTAACTATTTGTTTTATTACTGTGGAATTTCCAAAAGAAAGCATTTGTAAAAAAATTAAAAGAAAAATTAATAATAATAAGTTGCATTACTGAAACAAATGCACTTTTCAACGATATTCTAATTTTCTGCGTTTCACCTCTAATGCCACAGATGCTGTATTGGGCTTCTTGGGGGGAATATGAATGTCAAGAGGAAAAAACTAAGGGTCCTTTGCTGCCTGCTGCCAGGCCCCATCGTCACTAAGCATTTTTCAGGAGCAAAGCAACTTCCCTATGAACACAGGAATACAACCCATTACAGGGAATTATAATCCTGGAAGCAGTTTAATAAGTGTTCCCATCAATCTTCCATAAGGTGAGTTCTAATGGTCCAGCGATATTACCCTATGTGCTTTCTGGGGTTCAGTTGCTCAGCAAGAGCCTCGTACTCACATCCACATTTTCTGAAGGGAACAGAGCAGTGGGAAGGCCTTTTCTTGATGCCTTCCTCTCCGGAAAAGTTTTCCCAGGACCACAAGTTACTTAAGTCGCGAATGGATTTAATATTTTTAATCATTAAATTAATCATCTCATAAAACAAACTCTTGCAAATCACAATAAATAGAATAAATCTGCCCTCCTTTTTAAAAATCTACTATATACACAGCTCAGATCCACAAATTCATTACAGGGAACAAGCTGCCAAAAACAAGGCTTAAACATTTTTTTAGTCAAAGATAACAGAAGAGAACTACTACAAGGCTGAGATGGAAACAGTTGTTAATGGCTAAAGGGCCACAAGGCCCCCCCCCCCCAGAGAACACCATAGAGAAATTAGGGAGAAATTGCAGGGTGGATAAAGATCTCTTTGGGAACAGAATCCTGTGCAGTTAGATGCTGCGGAGTTCTGGACTCTGCAGGGGAAGAGGAGCCAAACGTCGAGGAAGGAACAGCTCTCAGAAAGAACACCCAGAGCTCTCCCAAATAAGCTGGTATTCCTCATGAAGACTGAGGAGTGGGGAAAGGGAGAGAAGCAAAGGTTCCCCATTCTAGCAATGCCTTCAGGGATGCTCTCTGCATCAGAACCTCCCCATCCCACCTGAAAAATGCAAGGAGATGCGTATACCAGCGGCTAGGGAAGCAGAAAATGGTAGGTAGAGTTAAGGCACGCTGGCCAAAGCTGAGTGCAGGATGGTACAAGGGCCGCCTGGCTCCCGGGGAGAAAATCAGAAGCAGATTAAGAGAGCTCATAAAACACATATAAATAGCAACAACAGCAAATAGAATCAAACACACACTCTGAGGTAGGGCAGGTGAAGCTGCCTTTGTTCCAGGGCCCTGGGAAGAAAAAAGGGAGAGTCTTTGGCCTAAAAGCACAAGAGAGAGGAGTTGGCTCAGTGCTTGATCCAGCTCTCTTTGCCCAGGCAAGGTGGCCCCCTCCTCGGGTTAAGCCGGGGCAGAGAGGAGCTGCTCAAGGATGCCCTGGATGTGCGAAAGCCCCAGGTGCTGCGCGAGTTCCAGCGGCGTCCGCCCGTCAGAGTCTCGGTGCTGCAACTTGGACAGCGGTGCCAGGAAGAGGACCACGTCCGCGTGGCCTTCCCGGACGGCAACGTGGAGGGGCAGCGAGCCGGAAGCATCTGCTACGTTGACATCCGCGCCGTATTCCACCAGGATTTTCAGGGTGTCGAGGAAGCCCGTGCGGGCAGCGTCGTGGGCGGGCGCCGTGCCCGACTCGTCGCGGACGTTAGGGTTGGCCCCTTGCTTCAGCAGCTCCTGCGCCACGAAAACGTTCCCAAACATCATTACCTAGGGGGGAAGGCGAAGGCATCAGAGAGGGATGGGCCCACTGTCAAATTGGCTCGGCTGTTTTCTGATCGGCAGACAGGGCACATTCTGACGGAAATAATCATATTTATGGACTGTGGCCAGAGCAGCACAAACTCCATGCTTCTTTGATTTTGGAATTTTGATTTAATCTATTGTGGAAATTGCTGTGGAGGCAATTGTCACGCAACCAAGAAGGGACTGGATGGGGCGACTTTAAATACTTCAGCTCAGACACCACCTGGCATCCATTACTCAGCCAAGGCAGGATCTGCCTCCTTCCCCCCCCCCCCCAAGTTGGTTACAAGCAGTTGCTCTGTGCCCCTCGAGTGACCCTGCTGAGCTGAGCCCCAGCAGGAAGGAGGGCCGCCTGTTGAATCTATGCCTGCCTCTTGGTGACAGAACAACAACAGTTGTTTGTATCTCTGCTTTGGAGGAATTTCCCAAGACTGGCATAAAGATGGGATGGAGGATGCTATAAAAGGAAAGAGAGGTGGGTGCTGTGGTCCAAAATCAAAGGGAAAGATGCCACCAGGAGGGTGAGTTTCAGAAAAGAACTGGGGCTAATTTCTAAAGAGAAATTAAAGCCTTCTGTTCAGATTTAAGATGTCAGGGACCGAAGGACTACTTCCTGGGCAGGTGCTCCATCTTTTAAGTCGGGGATTTATATTCTAGATCCTCTGAGCTAAGTGTGTGTTTCAGGGGAAAGGAGAAGGAAGACGGGCTCCCAAATCATCTCCAGGACCAAGGGACCAGGGAAAGGAGTCTGCCTCGCCTACCTGCAGCGCGGTCTTGCCAAAGCGGTTGCGCGCGTCCGGCTGCACCAGCTCTTCGAAGAGGAGGCGCCGCACTTCGCTCGTGTCTCCCCGGGCGGCAGCCCCGCTGAGCCGGTCCCCGGCGCTCCCCGGCTGCATGCCCGCGACGACGCCTGGACGGGGAAGAGAGCCAGGAGGGCCCCGGGCGTGAGAAGGGCTAGGAGGGCCGCTCGGCCGCCTTTCACCCAGCGACGGCAAATCCCATTTGCTCAGATGCACCTCCGCGCGAAAGAGGGGGAGCGTAGAGGAGAGAAGCACTCTGAATACGCTTAGATGCACCCCCGCGCCCCTTCGGCGCTTGCCAACGAGCCGCCCGGTGGCTTTCACCACCCCACCCGCGCCGCCGCCTACCTCTGCGCCCACCGCACGGACCCCGGTCCCGGCGGACAGCAGCCGGCCTGTCAGCCGACCGTGCCGCTCGCAGTCTCCGCCCCGGTCCGCTCCTCCTCCTCCTCCCGGCACAGGATCGCCCTCTCGTTCGCGAAACTCGCCTCCGCCGGCAGGTCAGCCGTCGAGGGCGAGGCGGCGCTGGAATGCCGTGCCCTGGGCGGCGCCGTCGGGGGGCTCGGCTGGCTAGTCGGGGCCGCGGCTGCTGCTGCTGCTGTTGCGGGAAGCCGGGGAGGGGGCCGCCCCGTCGGTGCAAAGGGTGAAGCCGGCTCAGCCTGCTAACCCCACCCCGCCCCACCTACCGAGCTGTAGCCTAGCCTGGCCCGGACAGGAGCCGCAATCCGCCGCCGCCCCTCCTCCTCCTCCTCCTCTCTCGGCTCCGCCCCCACGTGCCTTGTTGTTTCTTTCGCCTCTCGGCTTCGGATACAATTGTAACCTTTGCGGAGCTCTCTCTTTTCTGCCGCCGACCAATCGGAAGCCAGCTCCGGGCAGAGGAAGGCGTCTGCCGCCTCCTGATTGGCCGCCCTGGGGCGGGGCGCTGGGCGGGCCTCCGCGATTCAAATGCGCGGTTCGGGCGGGAAGAGGCTCCTCGACTCTGATCGCGCCCTCGCCGGGTCCAGGCGAGCTGCAGAGGTCGCGACCCCCGAGAAGCGGGGCGGGGGGCGGGAGGAGGGAGGCAGAGGCTCCCAGGGCCGCGCGCCAGGCCCTGCACTCTGCACATGCTCGGTTAGATCGTAGAATTGTAGAGTTAGAAGGGACCCCCAGGGACTCCTGCAATGCTTAAACCAAAAGTCCACCAACTCTCATTGGAGTCCATCGAACAGTTCTTACTGTAAGGAAGTCCTTCCTGTCATTTAGTTAGAATCTCCTCTCTTGCAACTTCAGCCATGGGTTCGGGTCTTGCCCTCCGGAGCAGGAGAAAACAGGCTCGCTCCATCTTCCGTGTGACAGCCCTTAAGATATTTGAAGATGGCTAAATTATGTCTCCTCTCAATCTCTGTTTTCCAGGTTAAACATACCCAACTCTCTCAACAGCCTCATAAGGCTTGGTTTCCAGACCCTGGTTCATCTCATCAGTCGTCCTCATCAGCACACATAGGAGCCAACTTCTAGGGGCCAAGGTCCCTTCAGGCCCCCCCTTAAATATTTGAGGGGGCCACCACCACCCCGGTAGATGGGCATTGCCGTTCAAATGGTCTTCCTGCACCACATCTTGTGATTAAGTGGGGTGGGGCTTACCTGGGCACCACTGTTTGCACATGTTCTAGCTTGCCAACATCCTTAAATTGTGGAGCCCAGAACTAGAGACAGGACTCCAGGTGGAGCCTGACAGACCAGGGCTTGCTGATCGGAGGGTTGGCAGTTTGAATCCCCGCGACAGGTGAGCTCCCGTTGCTCTGTCCCAGCCCCTGCCGACCTAGCAGTTCGAAGGCACCCCAATGCAAGTAGATAAATAGGTACCGCTGCAGTGGGAAGGTAAACAGCATTTCCATGCGCTCTGGTTTCCATCACGGTGCTCTGTTGCGCCAGAAGCTGCCTGTGGACAAACGCCGGCTCCCTCAGCCTGAAAGTGAGATGAGCACCACACACCATGGCTTCCTTTGACTGGACTCAACCGTCCAGGGGTCATTTACTTTACCTTTACCTTTACCTAGAGTGGTACTATTACTTCTCTTGTACTGGACACTATACTTATGTGGATTCAGACAGGAATAGCATGAGCCTTTTTTGCTGCTGCATCACACTGTTGACTCACGTTAAGCTTGTGGTCAAGGTAGGTGTCCTCTATTTTATATTTGTGCAGCTGGTTCTTCCTGCCTAAGTATAGAACCTTTCATTTGTCCCTACTGAAATTCATTTTGTTATTTTGGACCCAGTTCTCCAATTTGCTAAGGTCATCTTGAATCCCAATTCTGCCTTCTGCAGCATTAGCTACCCCTCCCAGTTTGGTGTCATCTGCAAATTTGATGAGCATCCCTACAATTCCTTCATCCAAGTTACGTTTACTCGGGAGTCATTAGAATCATAGAACTGTAGGGTTGGAAGGGACCCCGAGGGTCATCTAGTCCAACCCCCTGCAATTCAGGAATCCTTTGCTCAACGTGGGGCTCAAACCCACAAATTAAGAGTCTCATGTTCCCCCCAGCAGTGGTTCTCAAACTTTTTTCTTTGGACCACACTTTCAGAATAAAAGTTTGCTTCTGCCACACAGAATTCTTTTATTGATAAGAAATACATTGAGAAACAACTAGCAGTGCTTGATTTATAACATAGAACACAACTATTTTATATTATGATCGTAAGACATCCAGAAAGTATAAAACAATGCAGATACATAAGAACACGAATCTTTCCCGAAATAGAATATTGATTTTCCTGGAATCTTCCTGGCATGCTTTCCATCCTCCCCTGCCACACCCTTTGGGGGAACCACTGCTTTCAGGGAGGAATGCACAGGGCTTGGAGCAGCATGCAATCCTATATACCTGCATGAAGTGGGCACCTGCCAAAATCTGCTGGTGAGGGCTTTGGCTACTTGCTGTGTTTAGCAGGTTTCTCCTTGAACATACTGTAGATAGGAAGCTAATACAGTCGTACCTCGGAAGTTGAACACCTTGCAACTTGAACATTTTGACTTTGCAAACCCAGAAGTGAGTGTTCCTGTTTGCAAACATTCTTTGGAACCCAAACGTCCAGCACGGCTTCCGTGGCTTCTGATTGGCTGCAGCAGCTTGGTTTCCGAACATTTTGAAAGTCGGACGGATTCCGTTCCACTTCCGAGGTACAACTGTACAGACTCGGAACAAATCACACAGCAGCCCCAGGGCTAATTTCTCTGATTTGCACACATTCCTTTATGCAAGATCTAAGCTGGGGTTTCGCTATTTTGTTTGTTTGAGGGGAGGGGGACACACACAGATATTTTAAAGGCTTGAATCCAGGCGCCAGGACATTCTTTGCATGTGCTCTGCCACCCACCACTTTGCAGGAATTGGTTTTGGAGGCTTGCAAGTTTGACTCTGGGCTGCAGTTGGTACTGCTGGATCTGCAGGGGAACTGAATCAGGCATGAACCACATTATATTAGGGAGTGCCAAAATCCTAACAGGTGGAAGAGTCTGGGACAGGCCTAAATTGAAGGTCTTTATAATGCAATTACTTTCTGCCATCTTGTTGCTGCAGACCAACAAATTCTTTTCTGGGATTTTTCTCACTTTGAGGCAGCTTCACTACTAATGAAATAGATCTGTACATGGATCCACTTATATGGTGAGGCAGTGCTTTTTTTATTCATATATATACTGGTATATATATAGGTACTCTCATTTTCCTACTCATATTGAAAAACTGCCCCTCAATGAGGCCAAACTTAGATTCACAAAATGTTTAGGAGTATGTGTACCCCCGGGGGGGAAAGCACTGCGTTGAGGTATTTTTTCACAGTATCACCACATTTATTTTATCCGCTTGCTTTTAGTGGCTTAAAGAGGGAAAGTTGGGAGACTAGAATTCCCTTTTCTCAAAGGGTCCAATTCAGGTTCAGGTTCCTATACAAATCAACAGTAAAGGTAAAGGGACCCCTGACCATTAGGTCCAGTCGTGACCGACTCTGGGGTTGCGGCGCTCATCTCGCGTTATTGGCCGAGGGAGCCAGCGTACAGCTTCCAGGTCATGTGGCCAGCATGACAAAGCCGCTTCTGGCGAACCAGAGCAGCACATGGAAACGCCGTTTACCTTCCTGCCAGAGCGGTCCCTATTTATCTACTTGCACTTTGACGTGCTTTCGAACTGCTAGGTTGGCAGGAGCTGGGACCGAGCAACGGGAGCTCACCCCGCCGCGGGGATTCGAACCGCCAACCTTCTGATCGGCAAGCCCTGGGCTCTGTGGTTTAACCCACAGTGCCACCCGCTTCAGACTATTTCCGTAGCAACCACATCACTGAGACAAGAGCAAATCAAAGGAAGATGGATAGACAAGTTATCAGATGCTTGCATCCTAATTCTCTGTGTTATTCAAATGTGACGTCACTGCATTAAATGGGCCTCACTCCAATATAAATGTGCATAGACTAGTATCAATAAATATCAAGTGGATTAATTGCTAATCAGCTGGACATTCTCTTTTCCTGACCTTAGAGATGAAACCGAAGAGAGATTTAATTAGGGGAAATTGCATGTGGAGTTTTTCAAATAAACTAATTGAGAGGCAAAAGGAGCTATGAAGAGCACAAACAGGCCTGAGCTTCAGCATTCCTCTCCAAATAATATTTGCTATTTTCGCTGTCAGGTGTCCAGAACGATAAGGCCGGCTATTGTAAGAACTGGCCAGTATGATTGCAAGCAGCTCCACTTGTTGGCTGTAGTGAGGATGCTTAGAATGGAGGAAGGAGGTGGAATAAAAAAACCAAAGGAAATGAGGACTAAGGACACACAACAGCGTCATGGTCACCCAGTCGAAATGGCCCGATTTCATTTCAACTTCTGTTTCTAGCTCATTGTGGGCTAAAGGACAAGGGGAAGTAGTTTTGGGTCACAAATCTTAAAAAGGAGGTAGCCACTATTCTCATCATACAATTGGGGGCGGGGAAGGGGCTTGTTTGCAGCCGCCCAGTGAGTTTGTGCCCTGAAGCTTCTAGCTCCAGCTTCTACACAATGGCAGGCAATACTCTCCCTGCCTCTCTCTTCACCAGGCAAACCTGCAGAGCAACAAGGTGCTTGTGGGGAGCTCAGCTTACCTTCCAGGCTGAGCTGAATGCTACACTCAGGTGAATGCTGCCCGCGGGTGAAGCCCAACGCATCTCCCCCTGATGAGAACGCCAAGCTAAACCTTTGGAGGAAAGCAACACCACTGGTTCTGTGGAACCGTCTAAAGGAGGGAGGTTCTGAAAGACGGCAAGGCACCTGGAAGAGTCTCTCCATCCAGGAGCCTTGGCAAGGCACAGCCGGTCGGCGTTTCGCCAGAGGTAAGTCCACTGCCACTCAGGTAGGGAAGCAATGCAGGTGCCATCTCAGGCAACAACCGCAGAGCCGTCATTTCCCCCTGCAGGGATTGGGCAAACCAGCCCAAGGACTATTGCCAAATCGAGCTGTGGTTGGGCAAAGGCGCAGGGTGGCATTTTGAGAGGAGGAGGAGGGACACACACAAACACACACACACACACACACACAATTTGCTTCAGAGAGTGCCAACAGAGTAAAAGGATTCTAGACCATTCAGGCTTCTTCATTCTTGATGGTGTCCAGCTCTGCAAGATCATGACTAATGTGTCCGGAGCTGGTAATCTGGAACAAAAAAGGTAGAGGCTATGTTAGGCCTGGGTTGGGCCAGAAAGTTTCTTTAAAGTTCTGCCTCTTCCCGGAGCAGCTGTTAGGCCTGCAGGAACAAACCTGCAAGGAGGGAGGGAGCATTAGGAACGTGCTCTCTCCAGGTCTCAAAAGTTTCTCGTCTGTGAAATGGGAACACTGACAAACTCCCCCACAGGGCTAATAGGATGGTGGAAAGTGGCCAATATTGTGTCAGTTAAAAACAAAAAACAAAAGAGGAGGGTTTCCAGAGATTGAGAAATCCAAATAATTACAAACCTGTATTGCTTCTCTCTTGGGTAGATTCACAGCTAGAACTGCGAAACATATACAGGTGAAACTCGGAAAATTAGAATATCGTTGAAAAGTGCATTTATTTCAGTAATGCAACATAAAATGTGAAACCAATATATGAGATGGATGCATGACATGCAAAGCAAGATATGTCAAGCCTTTATTTGTTGTAATTGTAATTATTTGTTGTTAGGCGGGTCAATTATAAATGGCATGTAATTAATGAAATGTAATAGTGATGTTTGTTTATTATTATTGTAACTATTTGGTTATTATTGTGGGATTTCCAAAAGAAAGCATTTGTAAAAATTAAAAGAAAAATAAAAAATATTAAGTTGCATTACTGAAATAAATGCACTTTTCAACAATATAATTTTCTGAATTTCACCTGTAGAAGAAGAACGAGCCTTGCTGAAAGGGAATCAGCATGGCTTCTGCACAGGGAATCTTGGGACAAGTCTTTTAGGGGCAATTGTTAGTCATGGTCATGGTCTGACGCTCTAAGCACTCCACCACATTGGCTCCAGCAGAAAAGGATCATCATACAGCTTTTAGTACACAGAAAATGCTCAGCCAGGGAAAGCCAATGTCTGTACAACCTGTATGTAGCTCAGCTTCCTTGACAACTTACCCCCACTCTGGGTGATGTAGCGGACCCACGGCAGAGCCTGGTACCCACTCTTCTCAATTATCTTCATGTACCGCACCTGGGTTAGAGAGGGGTAGCAGAGCAGAGGACAATATCAAAGGAGGACATCCGTCAACCTCCTCTAAACCACCCATCGCCAGCTGGTCACAATGAAAGGCACTTCAAGTCTACACAGCATTTTGGCAACTTGCCCCTGCCCCACCTTCTCCCAAAGAGATATTGGCTTCATCATCATAATTTACCGCCCTTCGTCCAAAGATCACAGGGCATTTCACAACAGAAAAATAGAAAATGAAAAAACAAAATATATAACAAAAGCAAAACACACCAATAACCCCCCCTCCCACAGGCACATTTAAAAGGCCATGGGATGTTAATCAGCCAAACGCCTGGTTGAGGAGAAACATATCCGCCTGGTGCCAAAATATATGTATGTAATGAAGGCGCCAGGGCATTTGTTTGTGTCCATCTCAGGTTCATGGGAAAGGAACGCTTGGATCATTATTTTTCAATGAACATTTTAAACTGGTCTCAAAGTGAAGGAAGGGCTGTAGCTCCGTGGTAGAACAGATCCTTTGCATGCAGAAGGTTCCTGATTCAATCCCAGGTAGGGCTGGGGGAAACTCCTCTGTGAAGCCCAGAACTGTCAGCATAGACAATGCCGAGCTGCTCTACGGACCAATGCAGTGGTCTGCCTTGGCATAAGGCACCTCCCTATGTTCCTAAAGGAACAATAACCTGATTGGTGAGCCATGTGTGGTTTACATGAGGGGAGGGGGAAGAGAGAGAAATGGTCAGCTTTCGTACCTGTGTATTTGCTTTGTTCAGGCTTGGGAAGTGTGTTTAATTGGGGACAGGTAAGAGAGCAGAGAAGGAAGACAAGCCATTCCACCGGTACTCCAGACATTTCCATTTCTATAAGCTAAGGAACGGAAGGGAACAACACCTTTCCCCCCTACAATGAGCTTGAAAGGACTGAGTCCCTGTTTACAGCAGCATAAATTGGATGGGAACATCCAGGAAGTCTCTTGAAAAACACCTGTTACGAGTCAACGTCCCCAATAGAGATTTATTGCGTGTCAAACCCACAGGTGATCCTGCTATCCTTGCTGGAGGAGAACTTTCAGTGCTGAGGGTTGAGCAGAAAGACTGCAGCAGACACACACACACACACACACGTTGTGGTTGTTGTTGTTGTTGTTGTTGTTGTTGTTAAAGAGGGTTGTGGGTAAGGCTAGGATTCTGGGTTGCATAGTCCCTATCCTGCCTAGGAGAGCTAGGCAGGGAGCTAGGATTCAGTGCATTCCCTATTATTATTATTATTATTAGTAGTAGTAGTAGTAGTAGTAGTAGTAGTAGTTTTCAATTTAAAAATTACAGCATTTTCCATTCTTTTACAGTAGTTCTTTTAGACGTCCCACCCAGCATTCCATGACAGTTCTTTATAAATCTTACTTAGCTGCACATACATTCATTCCTTCACCTTATTTTCCACATTCTCATAACCTTTATATGTTGTCAACTGTTGGTCACAAGGTATCCCCTACCTGGAATTTATATTTTGTTTAAATATTCCCCTAAATACTTCCACTCACTCCTCATCCATTTGCAGTGTGTTCTCTCCCATCACCAGCAGGAGCCATTGAAACAAGCTCAAATATTGGACTTCCAGAGAGTTTAAATCCTCAACTACAGTGTAATCGACATGCCCCTTTTCGTATGCAGCTTTGGGAAGAGAGTTTGAATAATTCCAAGAACCATTTTATATCAGCAGATGGTAGCTACTTGCTCTTAACGTTTTAGCCAACCACATGCCGTTTGTGCTAAATCACAGCTTGGAGTCTGCTTGCTTTTCAATCACACCACCGCCACAAAAAGCCAGCTCTCACAAGTGTACAAGGCCTCGCTTCGCCATCTCCCAATCCACTCCAGCTCACCTGTATCCCAGAGACTGTGAAGTAGGGGATCTCAAAACGGACTGAGATGGGCGGACGTCCCTCCAGCTCCTCATTCTCAACACTGGGCAGCCCAAAGTGGGCTCTCATCAAGTACTCCTTGCCACCCTGCAGAGCCAAATGCAAGAGAAGGTAAGGTCTTCTTCTTTAAGTCAATGGTTATGCAAGCCAGCCAATGCAACAACCTGACCAAGAAGTGTAAATGGAGTTCATCAATGGCCATCGGAAAGGGGCAAGAAAATCCACCGCTGGCATTTCTGGAAGTCCTTACGGATCACATCCATGTGTGTGTTTGTTTTTTTAAAATGTATTTTTATTAAATATTTCTTAGTTTACAAAAATACATGCATTGTCTCCTTTTTCAAGTTGCGTTTCTACGGATCAGTTTCATTTGTTGTGAATTATTAGTTGTGAGACATGCAGTATTAGGTTGGGAAGAAAAGCGGGGAGAGGGGAGAATCGTGAGTGGGGTGGTGATGCAAATATAATAATAATAAATGAAATAATAATAATAATTTATTTATCCCCCACCCATCTGGCTGGGTTTCCCCAGACACTCTGAGCTGCTCCCAACAGAATATTAAAAACACGACAAAACATCAAACATTAAGAACTTCCCTAAAGAGGGCTGCTTTCCAATGTCTTCTAAAAGTCAGGAAGTTGTTTATCTCCTTGACATCTGATGGGAGGGCGTTCCACAGGGAGGGTGCCACTACCAAGAAGGCCCTCTGCCTGGTTCCCCGTAACCACACTTCTCGCAGTGAGGGAACCGCCAGAAGGCCCTCGGAGCTGGACCTCTGTGTCCGGGCTGAGCGATGGGGGTGGAAACGCTCCTTCGGGTATACCTCTATTCTTTTAATTAGTGTATGTGTGGGGCTTTGCGTCAGTGTCACTTTTATGGGTTCTCTTACTATTCACTTGTTGTATTTCCTTGGTGGTGAGAGACGTTAGGGTGGCCAAGGGTTTGGTTGGTTGTCTTTGGTTGGCTGTAGTGAGATTTGTTTTTGTGTGTGTGTGTGGATTTTTGGATCAAGAGCTGTCAGGGGACCTTCCTATAGGGAACTCCCCCCCCATCCTGCTGACCAGCACTTCGCCCAGTGAGAGCAGCAGCAGTGGGTCAGGTGGGGGGCATGAGGAAGTTAGCGGGATGGAGGAGGCAAGGCTCAGTGATGTGGGAGAGCCCTTGGCCAAGAGGTGGAGGGGAACAGGCAGCCCCTTCCGGCGCCCGAATTAAGGCGCGCCACTAAACGGAAGGTCGGGAGGCGGCGTTTTGGGGTGCCCAAGCTCTTATGCTGGTCACACAACAGGAAACGTCCACTCCCGGATTCTGCAAGTGACTAGGAGGTCATGTTTTCTGTTACCTCTGCACTGTAAATACGATGCACAAGAAATCATTAAAGACAAGCATGGGCTTGGGCGTCTTTACTCAAGAGTAGCCGCAACAACACCATTACACGTGCATTCATGTTTTCTCAAGGTTTGCTGGCACCTAATGGGCAGGGGATTCATGAGCAGCTATAGCACGCTTAATAGTGGAAGCTCTTGACCAGGGGTAGGCAACCTAAGGCCCGTGGGCCGGATGCGGCCCAATCGCCTTCTCAATCCGGCCCGCGGACGGTCCGGGAATCAGCGTGTTTTTACATGAGTAGAATCTGTCTTTTTCTTTAAAATGCATCTCTGAGTTATTTGTGGGGCCTGCCTGGTGTTTTTACATGAGTAGAATGTGTGCTTTTATTTAAAATGCATCTCTGGGGTATTTGTGGGGCATAGAAATTTGTTCATATTTTTTTCCCAAACTATAGTCTGGCCCACCACAGGGTCTGAGGGACGGTGGACCGGCCCACAGCTGAAAAAGGTTGCTGACCCCTGCTCTTGACCAATACCAACTGCACTCCTCTTCCATTGTCACTCAACAAACTTGCATGAGCACTGGACCATGTAACAGAATTGCCCCCTTTTCCCTTCCCAAATGCAATGGAGATGTCCTGGGGGTTAAACCTGCATCTTTGAAGTCCTCTGCAAAATTCAAGGGACAAAATGGGGGAGGAGATTTGTGGGGAAAGGGGCATCTCTCTCTCTCTCACCGGGAACGACTTGATGCTCCAGACGACAACATTCTTCTCAGGCTGGTATTTTGCGCTGCCGATGCTGGTTTTGAACTTGGGCGAGTCGGCATCACTCGGGACCGGGACAAATATCTCTACTCCATTGGCCACAGATTGCTTCTTGAATTGGCCCTTTGCCTTTCCAAGAGGGAGAAAGACAGAGAGATGTTTGCAACAGTGTGTGTTTCCCCCATACGTCTCTGCCATAAGAGAAGGTGAGCCAAGGTACATTCTACCACATGTGGTGGACATGTAAAATAATAAAAGAATTCTGGGAAATGATATAGAATGAATTGAAAAAAATGTTTAAGATGACTTTTATCAAAAAAAAAACAGAAACCTTTTTATTGGGACTAATAGGAGATGAAATACCTAAGGACTTTAAAAGACTGTTTATGTATGCAACAATAGCCACAAGAATGCTTTTTGCGCAGAAGTGGAAGGAAGAGGAAATCCCAACTAAAGAAGAGTGGATAACCAACATGATGGACTATGCTGAAATGGCGAAGAGGACCTTGAAGATCAGACACCAAGACGATAAAAAATTTAGTAAGAGTGAAAAATTTTCATAGAATATCTTAAAGACGACTGCAGATATCTAAAAACGTTAGCAGGATTGTTATAACTCTTATAATGTAATATGACTTTAGTTTAAAAACGGGGGATACAAAATGAATTTGAAAAATGTAATTAGATGCAGTAGAAGGAATAGAAAAAAACTGGAAACCAGGGGAAGGGGAGGGGGAAGTCCGGGGATTTAAGTAATCTCAGATGTGTACAAATTGAAAATGATTTAAATGTATATGAATTTTGTCTAAAAAAACGAAAATAAAATATTTTTAAAAAGAGAGAGAGAGAAGGCGAGCCAATGCAAGCTTTGAGCCAGGAGGAGCAGAGCTCATCACTGCTTTAGTGCTCCATGGAAGACTTTGAAGTGATCTCATTTCTCCAAAGCCAATACAAATCCCGCTCTTGGATGATTTGGAGCAGCTGTTAAGAGTGAACAAAATCTATAGCAATAAATACCCAAATATATTGTGTCCTCTTTATTATGTGTTTTCCTCCAATCGCCCTCATTATGGAAGCCTTGGGTAAGGGTGGCAGTATCCCTCAAAGAGACTCACCTTCACCATAATCTCCACTCGGCTGTGAGAGAACTTCTCAATGACAGACTCTATCCAGATGAGGGGCTTCACCTTCAAGCAAAGAGAGAGAGAGAATCTCATTCATGGGGGTCCAGAGCCTCCAGCAGGTTAGGGTCAAAGAGCAAAAGGTTAATGGGAAGTGTGTCAGGCATGATGAAAGCTCAGAACACCTACAAATCCTGTCTTCTCGGCTTAATGTATACTTGATAAATCTTGTGCCACCTTGGAGCAGCCAGGCAAAAGACCCTAAGAACCAGGTCGTATTTATCTTGCATTCACCAAATAACTGTTATCATCAACATTTGGTGACTGCAAGATAAATACTGCAAATAGTTATTTTCCTATTGCTTGAACAAGTGCCAGGGCAATAGGACACATCTGATAGGAGGAGAGAGTTTTTGGAGAAACCAGCCCTTGCCTTCCTCTCAGCTTTAACATTTAACAACAATGGGTTCTATTAAGTGTCAGGTTGGGGGGAAAGAGATCTGAGAAAGAGAGCAATGCCTTTTGAAGTACTATGAGACTGTACAAAATGATGGGGTTATCTCTAGTGTGATTTATCCAACAGTGCAATACTGCATATATAGGATTGCAGTTCCACATGCATAGCTGCCAAGTACCCCGTTTTCCCCGGGAAACCCCCCGTTTTTACTTACCTTTTCCCGGTGGTCCCCCGTATCACTTCGTCTCCTGTTTTTCTCCGTTGTTTTCTCCTGCCGGCGGCCATTTTTTTTCTTTCCGATTTGCCCTTCTATGGGCACCAAAAATGGCCACCGCCGGCTTCAAAAGTCGCATCTACGCATGTCCGGAAGTGCATAGAAGCAACTTCCGGTGTCAGCGGCGGCCATTTTTGGTGCCCATAGATGGGCGGAGCGACATCGGACGTTGCATCGACGCACTTCCTGACATGCGTACAAGCGACTTTCGAAGCCGGCGGCGGCCATTTTTTGTGCCCATAGAAGGGCAAAGCGACACCGGAAGTTACGTCGACGCAACCTCCGGTGTCACATGGCTGCCGTTCCCGGATTCTGCAGTCCGGGACTTGGAAGGTAAGTCCACATGTCTTATAGCGGCAGAGAATAGATGTCTCAATATATAGAGAATCTGCACCACCACAAGGTCAGCCAGCTGCAACCGTGAGTGGCTCAAGATCTGAAGATAACGCACACGGCTTCCTCAGCAAGGAACCAGTTCGTCAACTGGGCGTAATTCCTGCTATCCTTCTGCAAGGAACTCTCTCTTCCCTGACAGCATCAGCCTATAGATAAGTAGGCAAATGACCTAGCTGGGCATGGATCAATAAGAAAAAAGCGCTAATCTGGGAAAATTAGGCAGCTACTGCCTCAGTGCAACCATGCACCAAGGAGTTCCCTCACAGTACCCAATGAAGATGAGATCACCATGGCATCACTTTTTCCTAGGGTCTGAATCCCAGACTAACCTGTGTGTTCAGCCGATAGGACATGAGCTCAAAATCTCCATCAGGTGGGATAAAGGAGATGGTCCGGTCATTGTCAAAACGTGACAGCCGCACGCATTGATGGAACTTGACGTCCTCCAGCTCCACAGACTTACTTTTTCCACCTGAGAAGTCAGAAGTGTGCCTGTCACAATTGCCCAGGGGGTAGCAGGGGAGAGACTATGCTCTAGCCAGAAAGAAATAGCTGCCCATCCTTGTGATTCTTGGCCTCTCAGAACTCCAAGCCTTCAGTGGGGAAGGTGCTTGCAAAGGAGGGTGTTTTTTTAAAGTTATCATTAAAGCCCTCAACTTTAAAACGCAAACACACAAAGACTGGAAGCAGCAGAAATATGCGAGTATTTGGCAGAAAAGAACAGAGGCTGTCCATTCCCAAAACACAAGATCCACACCATGGGAAATGGGTTTGACTAGCCAGCTAAACCAGGTGAGAATGGGTCTCAAACCCTCCATGAGTTAGGGACTTTCCTTGCATGCAAAGACGGGCTCTGCTGAATGAAGCAGATGAGACCAAGAGTGGGTCCAATGGTGAAGAAGGCAGTTTCTGCCTTTGCCATAGAGGGAAGTGAGGGGTAGATGGGGCTCGCCCAGCTGGGAAGGGAGCCCCTCTAGAAGGGAAACTCTCTCATCCTAAACCTCTGCTGCTTTGTAGTACTGTATATCTTCAGGAGGTAAAGGTAAAAAGGTAAAGGGACCCCTGACCATTAGGTCCAGTCGTGACTGACTCTGGGGTTGCGCGCTCATCTCGCATTATTGGCCGAGGGAGCCGGCGTATAGTTTCCAGGTCATGTGGCCAGCATGACAAAGCCGCTTCTGGCAAACCAGAGCAGCACATGGAAACGCCGTTTACCTTCCCGCTGTAGCGGTTCCTATTTATCTACTTGCATTTTGACGTGCTTTCGAACTGCTAGGTTGGCAGGAGCTGGGACCAAGCAACGGGAGCTCACCCCGTCACAGGGATTCGAACCGCCGACCTTCTGATCAGCAAGCCCTAGGCTCAGTGGTTTAACCACAGTGCCACCTGGGTCCCTATCTTCAGGAGAAGAAAAGGCTAAGGAGTGAATTCTACGCCAATCTGCAGTAAAGTCCCTAAGGTGGTTGGATGGCACCTCGGACACCTCCTTCCGGCCACTCCTGCAGCCAAGCCGGTGCCAAATGTCTTCCTCTACTTTCCTTTGGACCCCGTCAGCAAGGGGGGGGTGTCTTGTCGTCTGGGCAGCCCAGGATCTCCAGGCTTGCGCCCCAGGGAGGCCACTTGGGTGCTGTTAACACAGCGTATGTCTTCACCCCTGGAGGCACACTCCATTCTTTCTCAAGACTGATGGATGGCAACAGCAGCAGCAGCAATTGTTTTTTAATGAATGCTTTCCCTCACCTATGTTTTTTAATTGTTTCTGCTCTAGCTGTGCAAGCCACCTTGAGTCCCAGGCAGGGGGAAAGCTGTGATGCAAATGAATAAGACTAATAATTGATCATAATGATGAGAATAATAAAAGGTCCTCTCTCCCCTCCCAAATAAAGTTACCAGCAAGTTAATGATTAATGAAAGAAACAGCATTTTTCATAGACACACCCAGATGTGTGGGTGCTGCTCTGGTGTTTCAGTGCAGAGGGAAAGATGCCCCCCCCAAAAAAATGTACTTTCATGAATGCTACTTTTAAAAATAAGCTCCTGGGCTGAAATTACACCTTATCCACATAAGATGAAAAACCACAACAATAAGCAAAATCTCTACTGTGCTCCCCAGCCAAATCTAGTGTCATTCAGCCCAACACCTCCTGCTGCTGGAGGCTCTCTCTGCCCAGCCCACCCAACTGCTGGTGCTCCTGCTTTCAGGGCACTGGGTGACTTACGTCCTGTGATCTCAAAGAGCACCCTGTCGTTGAGGCCCAAACGCAGCTCTGGCATGCCGGAGAGGAAGACTTTCAGCTTGATGGAGCCCACAATCTCACTCAGCAGGACACTCCCATTGGCATTAACCTGGAAGAGAGAGCAGAGTCTGAGTCTCAGGGTCACAATTCCTCTCCTCTCCTCTCTTTGCCTGGAAGAAGGGTGGCTTTTCCCTCCTGTCCCTGATAACAGCCAGGCTGAAATTGCAGCACTAGTCTTGGAATGAGCTAGTTCAGTTTAATGCAGTTTGCTGAATTAGTTCAAAAATCTCTTAACTATGCTTTATAGTAGAGTGAAACCCAGCCAGATTGGCGGGGTAGAATCATAGAATTATAGAGTTGGAAGAGACCACAAGGGCCATCCAGTCCAACCCCCTGCCAAGCAGGAAACACCATCAAAGCATTCTTGACATATGCCTGTCAAGCCTCTGCTTAAAGACCTCCAAAGAAGGAGACTCCACCACACTCCTTGGTAGCAAATTCCACTGCCGAACAGCTCTTACTGTCAGAAAGTTCTTCCTAATGTTTAGGTGGAATCTTCTTTCTTGAAGTTTGAATCCATTGCTCCGTGTCCGCTTCTCTGGAGCAGCAGAAAACAACCTTTCACCCTCCTCTATATGACATCCTTTTATATATTTGAATATGGCTATCATATCACCCCTTAACCTTCTCTTCTCCAGGCTAAACATACCCAGCTCCCTAAGCCGTTCCCCATAAGGCATTTTTTCCAGGCCTTTGACCATTTTGGTTGCCTTCCTCTGGACACGTTCCAGCTTGTCAGTATCCTTCTTGAACTGTGGTGCCCAGAACTGGACACAGTACTCCAGGTGAGGTCTGACCAGAGCAGAATACAGTGGTACTATTACTTCCCTTGATCTAGACTCTATACTCCTATTGATGCAGCCCAGAATTGCATTGGCTTTTTTAGCTGCTGCATCACACTGTTGACTCATGTATATGGGGTATAAATAATAATAAAAAAATATTATATCATAAAATTGTGGAAACCATTTGGAAATAGTGTATTTCTGAGGTTTGATGGCTCATAACCCCACTTTTTGGAGTAACACCATGAAATTATATATCAATAGAAAGATAATTTAATGAAGAATGTAATGCAACAAAGTTTGTTCAATTATCTGTATTCTATCAAAGGTTATAGCCAAATAACCAGAAAAAGGAAGCACAACTTGCTTAGGTTGAAATGTAGTAGTTTTCCTTCATTTGAATTTAGCCAATGAGCATGAGTGCTTAGAGAGACAATCACGTGTTATGTGCCATCAAACCTCGGAAATGCACTTTTTCCAAAAGGTTTCCACAATTTTGGCTACTAGTATAGTTCCCACAACTGCCGAGTGAACTGAATGTGAAGTGTTCATTTTAAATGTTCTCTTAGCTTCAGGTTCAATCTCCTACATGCATTTTCTACTGATTAGATTCTTTGGGCTTTGAAGTTTAAAGAGCTTAATTGTTGGGAATAATAAACCAAACAATTCACATTCCACTGTGTTTTCTTAAGCATATTTTATACTTCAGCACAGCAGCTTGTAACATTCCGAATGCTGAAGGTAAAATAGTTTGGATGTATTTGAACTGAACATGAACAGAACTAAAGGGACGAATATAAACTGGAATTAGTTCCTTTTTGGACACATTGAATTTGAATTCAAACTAGTCCCTTTTTAAAATGAACTTTCAAAGCCCAGGAAAGTTACCCACCAGTATACAAAACATCATGGAAACCACATTATTCAGTACTTCGATGTGCTGTGTGCAAACTGAAATCATGTATGAGTCCCAACATAATGAAAGTAACAATGTGATGAACTGTGAAATTGTTTGTTTTGTTTGTGCGTTGTGTTTTGTTTGTTGTTATTCTATAAAATTTAATTTAAAAATCATTATGAAATCATATATGAGTGGGCAGACTCAGGCATATTGGATCTGCGCCAAGGGCCTTCTGGCGGGAAGTGAGATTACAGGGAACCAGACAGAGGGCCTTCTCGGTAGTGGCACCCGCCCTGTGGAACGCCCTCCCATTAGATGTCAAGGAAATAAGCACTATCTTATTTTTAAAAGACATCTGAAGGCAGCCCTGTTTAGGGAAGCTTTTAATATTCAATGCTGTACTGTTTTAATACTCGATTGGGAGCCGCCCAGAGTGGCTGGGGAAACTCAGCCAGATGGGCGGGGTATAAATAATAAATTATTATTATTATATGCTTTGTTTTTGCACTAGAAACCAGAGATCCTCCAACTGGATCTAGGTGCAAAATGGGGGGTGGAGAGAGAAACAGCACACAAAATTAAGGAACATGCTCAGCCCAGGAAGTGGATCTCAGGACTAGAACTGACGGGGAGAACCATAAAAGTCACTTTGTGCTCCTGGGGGTGGGGGAAACGTGGGATATTTGCATTGCAGGGTGTTGGACTAGATGGCATTTGGGATCCCTTCCAACTCTACGATTCTATGAAATGCACTAAATAAATAAACGCACTCTAATCATAAAGAGATAAAGAGGGAGAAATCTACTCCTGCCCTTCATTTCAGCAGAAAGGGGTGCAGAGCAGCTTCTGTTGCTATTGAGAAACCCCGAAATCGCCCAGGGATCTCCAGTAGAACAGTTTCTTTCCTAGAGCAATTTTGGCCTTAAATGGAAACTCTGGACTTTGAAGTCATCTTAATTATCTGTTATATTGTTCTGTATTGTATTGTGCTTATTAGCATTTTAATTTATGTGGAGTGTCCTATTTGAGTTGATATAGCAACCGAGAAAATTCGTTGTTCCCACAAGGGGACAATGGCAATAAAGATTTGTTCTAATTCTAAGTCTAGATCCCGAGCTACCTTTTGCCCACTCTCCTTTTCTCATCTTATCATCGTCTCTTCCGAGCTCGTTTGCTGTCAAAGCTGATGCTCTGAGAGGAGAAAACACTGGTTCAGGGCTGATCACTACCATCCCTGCGGGAGCACCACCGTCGCCATTGGAAACCAGCACTTATCTCAAGGGAGATACACACGCCCTTCTCTGAGCAGCTGCCAGCGACACAGCTTTCCTCCTGCACTCCGCTGAGAAAGGCCAAGCACCTGAGCAACTTCATGCCACCAGAGTTGATACCCATGTAATATTTAAAGGAAGGGAATTCCGATGGGGCAGGTGCCGGAACACGAGAGGCCATGCCAACTTTTTAGGCTCCTCGTAATGTTGTCCGGATCCCTACGTACTTAGGTGAGTCAGACAGACCCCCCCATTCCTGCATTCACTCACCAGCAGATTGACAGATTCAATGACATCAATGAAGACTTCGTTCTTCTTATATTTGATGCCCTCCGACCTCCAGGAGACTGCATTGGTGACGGTGGGTGGAACACGAGATTTGCCCGTGTCGAGCTTGTTGCCCTGTTGAGTGATGTACCTACAACAGGGTGAAGGGGGGGGCAATATCAAGATCTAGAATGGCCCTCATAAGATGCAGTTGTTCCACCTCCCAACAAGCGCACCTTTTCAGAGGATTGCGGGGGACTGTAAAGAGCACTTTCTGCTCTCTAAAGCAGATTCAGAATCTCAGCAAAACTTCACATTGCCTGATCTGAAATGCCAATTCAGAATAAAATGCATGTTTGAAGCATTGATAGTTCAGATTTTGACATTTGCTTCTGAGCCCCACAACACTGAAATTTTAAAAAATTCCTTCCAGCAGCACCTTAGAGTTTGTCATTGGTATGAGCTTTCGTGTGCATGCACACTTCTTCAGATACACTGAAACAGAATCATAGAAGAATCATAGAATCATAGAGTTGGAAGGGACCACAAGGGCTATCCAGTCCAACCCCCTGCTGAGCAGGAAACACCATCAAAGCATTCTTGACATATGCCTGTCAAGCCTCTGCTTAAAGACCTCCAAAGAAGGAGACTCCACCACACTCCTTGGTAGCAAATTCCACTGCTGAACAGCTCTTACTGTCAGAAAGTTCTTCCTAATGTATAGGTGGAATCTTCTTTCTTGTAGTTTGAATCCATTGCTCCATGTCCGCTTCTCTGGAGCAGCAGAAAACAACCTTTCTCCCTCCTCTATATGACATCCTTTTATATATTTGAACATGGCTATCATATCACCCCTTAAGCTTCTCTTCAGAAGTGTATCTGAAGAAGTGTGCATACACATGAAAGCTCATACCAATGACAAACTTAGTTGGTCTCTAAGGTGCTGCTGGAAGGAATTTTTTTATTTTGTTTCGACTACGTCAGACCAACACAGCTACCTCCCTGAAACTGAAATTTAAGTATCTCTTCAGACCTCATTTCCCTCAAACTGAGGCCTCCTCAGAAATAAAGTTTGGCCCAAGCAGAATGATTAACATCTGAATTTAACACTTGAGATTTTACACACGGGGAAACGTTTTGTTCCACTTGAACTCCTATACACCCACCCTCAGCACAGGTAGTTTTCAAATCCTTTTAGGTCATTTATTTGCACAATGCCAGAAAGAGGTAGCAGGAAAGCAGGGGGGGGGGAGGTTAGGAGAGGGGGAATAGACCAAATGACTCACTCCTGCAAAATTTTACTATCTGTTGTCTGGGGAAACCCAAAATCCATAAGCTCATCCAGCAGTTCATACACAATGACAAAATTGTCGCGGATACTCTCTTCTTCCAGCTCTTTGAAATATTCAGAAAAGACCTGACAATGAGAGAATGAAAGGTTTCACCCTACTGGATTTTATACAGAAGAGGTGACACACACACACACCAAGCCCAGGGGTGAAGATCCTAGAATTCTGCAGCCCCAATACCCAAATTCCGGAACTTTGATCCATCTGCATTTGGGTCAAGTGCATCTTTCTTGCAGAATTCCCAGTGTGGGATGCATTAGTTATTGGACAAGGAAGATAGGTCGGCCCTTCTGGTATGAATAAGGGGCAGAGAGTTGGCTTCATATGGGTTGCTATACCCCCATTCCAGCCTTGCCAGATGGCGACTTCTACTTCAGTTTTTCCCAAACGTCAGATAAGCAGCACACTTTTATTCTGAATTAAAGTGGGAGGCAAATGCAAAGTAAATTGGATTTACATTTAAAGTCCTTAAGTGTAAGAGTGTTGTTTTAAACTGGTTTCTGTTGGTGCTAAAATGTTGTTGTTGTTTAATTGCTCTGTTGTTTTAACTGTTGTAAATCAGAGACGGGGAACCTATAGCTCTCCAGATGTTGCAAGCTACAACTTCCATCATCTCTGTCTATTTGCCATGCTGGCTCAGGCTGGTGGGAGCTTCTGGAGGGCACAAATTCCTCACCCCTGCTGCAAATATTATAAAACTGGGCCTTGAAGTTATTATTACCCTTTAACAAAACTTGAGAGTGAATACGCTAAAAGACAGCATACAAGTTTAGTTTTCAAAGGCTGGAATCAACGGGGTAGAAGAAGCCAGATTTTATGCTACGAAGGGCAGACTGGTCTTTCATAAAAGGCAAAGGGACCCTTGACCATTAGGTCCAGTGGTGACCGACTCTGGGGTTGCGCGCTCATCTCGCATTATTGGCCGAGGGAGCCGGCGTATAGCTTCCAGGTCATGTGGCCAGCATGACAAAGCCGCTTCTGGCAAACCAGGGCAGCACATGGAAACGCCGTTTACCTTCCCGCTGTAGCGGTTCCTATTTATCTACTTGCATTTTGACATGCTTTCGAACTGCTAGGTTGGCAGGAGCTGGGACCAAGCAACGGGAGCTCACCCCGTCACAGGGATTCGAACCACCAACCTTCTGATCAGCAAGCCCTAGGCTTAGTGGTTTAACCACAGCACCACCTGGGTCCCATACCAGATCCTGGTCTTTCATACCAGACCCTAAAAGGATGCTGTCAGGGTTTGTAGTGCCAAGAGGAAACCAAAACCCTTAAGATCATTTGCAGGGAGGGCAGGGATGCCAACCTGACCAAAATATTGGGGGACCCCAGGTATGCCCTGCCCCGCACAATCGATCACATGGCGCAATGGACACACAGCATTTGAATGGCAATGCCCATCAGCTTTGGGGGCCCCATCAAATATTTTATGGGGGGGAAGGGACCTCAGCCCCTAGGAGATGGCTCCTATGGGGTAGGGTGATTGTTGTCTGCATGCTACTCCAAGCCAACAGAAGAATGGAGTGGGGAACTCAAAGATAGCAACAGCCTTTCCTATCTTGGTGCCCTGTTGTTCTTTGTACGTTTAAAAATGGCTTCTTGACTTACCTCTACCACTTTATAGAGAAAGGAGTACACCAGTGAGGCATTGGCATTCTTCATGGTTAAGGCCACCACTGCATGAAAGGTTATGGGTAAAGAAAAAGATTTCTGAACTGCCGGACTAGAGACTTGGGAAGGAGTATTGGCTTTGGGGGACTCTAGCCTAAACAGAGGACATAGCCACCAATGTCAGGCAGTAGATGAACATTGGGATGCACAGAACCCTCCTGTGGATTCTTCAAAGGTTAAGTTTCCTTCGACTGGATCTTGCACCAGTTTGCAGTTTCCCCTTTTTGGGACCAGCCTTTCAGCTCTCATCTCACAACTCAGCTCCTAACATGAGGCTTCCGTCTAGCCAAAAGGATTCTGCACATGCTTCATTCTTGCCCTTTCTCTATCATTCCAAACAAGTTCAGAAATGCAGGGCCTGCAATCTCCACTTGACTGAAACTTAAGAGCACAGGGCAAGGCTAACTGCAAACAAACTGCCAACATCATATTGCTGTTATACAAATCTATGGTGCAACTGCATTTAGAATACTGTGTGCCGTTCACGCAGCACATACAGGTGAAACTTGGAAAATTAGAATATCATTGAAAAGTGTATTTATTTCAGTAATGCAACTTATTATTATTATTATTATTTATTTTAATTTTTACAAACACTTTCTTTTGGAAATTCAGCAGTAATAAAACGAATAGTTGCAATAATACAAAAATAAACATCGCTATTACATTTAATTAATTACATTCCATTTATGATTGACCCACCTAACGACAAATAATTACAATTAAAACAAATAAAGGTTTGACATATCTTGCTTTGCATGTCATGCATCTATCTCATATATTGGTTTCACCTTTTAAGTTGCATTACTGAAATAAATGCACTTTTTGACAATACTCTAATTTTCCGAGTTTCACCTGTAGTCAAGACTATGGCTCTCCCTCCCAGAGAAGGCAGTGATGGCCCCCAAACTTGAATGGCTTTAGGAGACAAATTCATGGAGGAAAAGGCTACGTGGTACCTCTACTTACGAATAACTCTACTTACGAATGTTTCTACTTACGAATGGAGCTCTCTCCGCCATCTTGGATGTGGTTTAGATAGGATTTTTTCTACTTATGAATTTTTAGATAGGGTTGCTTCTGCTTACGAATTTTTTCTCCCAATGCATTCCTATGGGATTCGACTTACAATTTTTTTCGACTTACAAATGTGCGTTCGGAACGCATTAAATTCGTAAGTAGAGGTACCACTGTACCTGCCCTGCTGGCTATGCTCCACAGATGGAGGCAGTAGTTAGTGCTTCTGAATCCAGTTTGACTTGGGTTTTGCCCCTCACAGGGGCAGCAGCATCCCACCCCCCCTCCCCAGAATTAGCTCAGGCTCTGAAAGGATACAGTAAATGTTGCTGTGCTTGATCCAAAGGAAATGCACTTTTCCGCGGGACAGGAGTGGCGTCAAGGCACTTTCTTCCTCCTTCTGCATCAAGAGCGGCATGAAGTAGTCAATCTCTGACATGCTCACATCTCCTTTGTAGTTGCGGCTGATGAGTGGCTAGAGGATGGGAAGGAAGCTTAAGTCACGCTAGCCTTGCATGGCTAACACTGAGACACCCATCGTGCGTTGCTCACTGATGCTTCCTCTAAGTAGCACCTTGTATGTCATTCATCCACATACCATTTTCCAGGGAGGAGGTTTAGACTGGGACCCTTTACCCACTTACCTGGGAGTAAGCCCCATGGAACTTAATAGGACAGACATCTGAGTAGACACTTGAAGACTTGAAGATGCAAGTTTTCAAGGTTGCATTCTCACCCTGTTTTCCCTGACCACGTACGTGAGTCATAGCACATCCTGGTCAAATAAACAATAGCTCTTCTCTTAGGTTCTCTCCTTTGTGCTTTTCAGAGCCGGCTCTGCCATTAGGTAGAAGCGGCAATTGCCTCAGGTGACAGCTGCCACAGCCTCACTTCTAACCATTTGCCTCTGTGGGAGAACAGAGATGTGCACCACAACCCTCTCATGCACCCTCTAAACTTGCCAGCTGCTGTCGGGTGCGATGGAGGAAACCATCCCCCTAGCACAGCTGAAGTAAGATTCAACTGCCAATCTGGCCAGCTTCTCTACATGGAACAGGGAGGGAGGCAATATCGTCCTTTGCTTCAGGAAGCAAATTGTCTTGTTCCAGCCCTGGTCTTTTTCATCCTTTGATGAAGTTGTTATTTTAGAGGTGTGATGGGAGGGAAAGGAAAGTGCAACTGTACCATAATATTCCCCACTTCCACAGCTGTCTCTGTCACGGACCAGGCTTCACTTTCATGCCACACTTATTTTCAAAAAATGCGATACTGTACCTCCATGATTTTGCCTGCACAAGACGCAGCGCATAAACTCAGCTTTGTGTAAGATAGGGGGCACCCATCATCAGAAGGTTCCCCAAGTACTTCACTTGCAGCAAACTCCTATAGCTAACTACTCCAAAAGTAAGTCCCATTGAGTTCAGTTTGGTTTGCTTCCATGAAGGTAGGTATGGGAATGCAGCCTTAATAGTTGTAGTTGTTATTAATAGCATGCATGTAGATGAATTTTTGGATTGTTTAGAAATGCTTAATCAGAGTACCATTTAACAGCCCCTTAAGGTAGTCAGTATATTTATTACCATCCTATTACAGAATTGGGGGGTGTGTGTTATTTAGACCAGGCATAGGCAAACCCGGCCCTCCAAGTGTTTCGGGACAACAACTCCCATCATCCCTAGCTAACAGGACCAGGGGTCAGGGATGATGGGAGTTGTAGTCCCAAAACATCTGGAGGGTGGAGTTTGCCTATGCCTGATGTAGACTGTGGTTTGCCTAACAACATGTAGTAAAGCTATAGCTGTGCTGAGACTTGCATTATTACACAGTAATTGTAATTGTTAATAAAATTGCTTTGTGTGTGTGTGTGGGAGGGGATTCTATAAGAACGGGGGTGGGGGTGGGGAGTAAATGGCTGAACGGTATTAGCATGCTTCTCATACCAGAATTGAACAAACTGAGGATTCTAGCAAATAAATCTTGTTTGTCACCAATCTCCTCAATCTTGTGTTCAGATGTTGACTTTTCCACTCACATTCTTAACTGCTACCTTGCGCTAGCTCTGATACTATTCCTCTCTTCCGCAAATTGGCCTGCTACTGTTCTGAACCCTGCTATCAACTGTTGTTGCTGTTTTGAACGGGTAGCAGCAGGCAGTTCCAGTGTGCACAGCTTATCACCGATAAAACAAATGTTTCCAGTTTCTGTTCCTTAAAGTGATGGGCTCAGGACTCATTCTGCTCTGCTGCTACAGCTCTGGCCCTGCTCTTTAACCCATTTGAAGCAACCCAGCTGGTCGAACAGGCTTCCCTGATGCAACCAGAGCCACCAGGGTGGCAGCAAGCCGGTCCACACATTCCCAGGCTGCCTCCGCTCACTAAGCGGCCACAATTTTCAGACCCTTCCTCAGCCTAGAAAAGGAGGGCTGAAAGGAAACTCTTCCATACCAGCTGCAACAGGAAAGAGCCTGCAATGGAGCACCAAGAAGCCCCAGCTCTGGGATAGGGGGTGGCCAGCCAGACGCAGCACAGGTGGGCCCCATCTCCTGGAAGGTGGCAGCTGTGGGAAGAAACCTTGGCAGCAGGGCCAGGAGCCTCCATCACTCTCCTTGTGCCCAGAGGCAAAGGTGGCCTAGCAGTTAGAAGGCACAGCCAGGCCACCTGGGTGCTACTCCTCTCCCCAGCTGGTCTCAAGAGACTTTAACTTCCTCTTCTCTAGGCTGAAAAGTGAAGGGGGCGGGATAAGGGTACACACAGTATGAATGGAAGTCTAACACCCAGAAACTTGGATCTGCCGAGCGGAAATACTGGAGGGCGTAGAGAGAAGGGGAACTTATTTGGGAAACTTCGCCTGTAGGGTGGAGTCTGCTCTTCAGGTGCTCTGCCCCACCTGAGAGGAAGATCTGGGGGGGTCACACTCACCTTGCCTTTCAGGTCAAGGATAAAAACTGCCGAGGCGGACATGCTGCTGGTGCGCCCACTTCCTCCTCCTCCTCTCTGCTTCGCTCGCTCTCGGCAGCCACCTGGGCTAGGTGAGGGCACTGCGCCTACAGGTGAGCTGAGCTGCCTTAAAGGAGAGGAGGCGGAGGCAGCAGCAGCAGGAGGGTGTGGGATAGAAGTCCTCCGACAGAAAGGAAGTGGGAGGACAGACGTCGCGGTTTCTCTCGAGCGAGGGGCCGGACAGGCGTCGTGTGCACGCGACGCGCGCAAGCGAGTCGCCCCATAGGATCCCAGCCGGGACCCCGATCCCGTAAGAAGAGAGGCTGGGAAGCAGAGAAACGCCCCGTTCTTAATTCTCCACTCGGTTTCCTCATAGAATCCGGATGATGAGTTGGGTTTAGTTTGGTTGGGTTGTAAGTCTCTTTGAGTTGCCCCGGGCAAGTTAAAGGGAGTAACAAATTTAATAAATACCAAACAATAGCCATAATGATGACGACATGGGCGTGGCCAAAGAGGGGCGCCCCCCTAAATCAAGTAAATCAATAAAACTTAATTGAGGTTCTGAGGGGCCCCCCCAACATAAATCCTGGCTACGCCCATGGATGATGTTGATGAAAGGCTCACTTGGTGCCTTCAATCAATATATATCTTTAGGCACCAGGCGAAAAGGTTTCTCTTCAACCAGGCTGATTAACATTCTATGGCTTTTTATTAATATAATTTTTATTAACATTTCTGTTTTACAATTTAAAGTACTCATTTTTACATCTTTAAGATATCAATGACTTTCCTTCTTCTCTTTCCATGGTTCATTTTACATATCATAAATCCCTGCATATTTTACAGAAACTATACCTTTCAGTATTGCATTATTACATTCATCAAAATTTATTTACACTGTTGAATTTATCTTAATGCTGCTGCCAGCGTTTTCAGCTGTACACAGTTATTTCCCATATAGTCAATAAACGTTTTCCAATTTTCTCTAAACGTATGTTCTTCTTGTTCTCTTTTTCTATATGTTAAGTCTGCAAGCTGAGCATATTCCATCAGCTTAAGTTGCCATTCTTCTTTGGTTGGGACTTCACTCATTTTCAAATTTTGGGCTAACAAAACACGGGCCGCAGTACAGTCGTACCTTGGAAGTCAAATGGAATCCATTCTGGAACTCTGTTCGACTTCCAAAACGTTCGGAAACCAAAGTGCAACTTCTGATTGGCTGCAGGAAGCTCCTGCAGCCAATCGCAAGCAGCGGAAGCCCTGTCGGACGTTCGGCTTCCAAAAATAGTTCCAAAAACAGTCATTTCCAGGTTTGCAGCGTTCAGGAGCCAAAACGTTTGAGAACTAAGCTGTTTGAAAACCAAGGTATGACTGTAGTAGCATTTTTAAATGTGCTTGTAGGGGATTATTGGTTTTTGTTTTATTATGCACTTAGTATTCTCATTTTGTATTTTTCTGTTGTGAATCACCCTGTGTTATCCAGATGAAGGGGGATGAAGGGTAGTATACAAATTTAAAGAAGAAGAAGAAGAAGAAGAAGAAGAAGAAGAAGAAGAAGAAGAAGAAGAAGAGGGATCCACATAAAAACGGTGTTCCCCAACAATGCAAATCCATCGGGAAGTATCTCTGACTCCTCGTCCTTTTCACTTCTCAATGTATTTATACACAGGAGTGCTTCAGTGCAGAAAAAGAACATTAAAAAAAATAGTTTTATGATTGAACAAATTGCTTGGGATACCTTTAGGTATTCAAAAAGATAATAATACAATAAATGCTAATGATAGTGCTAATGTTCTCCCCACCCCTTAGCTGTAAGCTGGGTTCTGTGTGTTGCTGGCGGCAATGCCCAGAGAAGCTGCTGTGACTGGGGTGGGTGAATGTGGGAGAAGCAGCCGGCCGCCGAGAATTCTACAGCTGACGAGGCAGCGCATGGCAGGCCTTCCATTGTGCTTTGGTGACAGCGATGACTGCATGGGAGTGATATTTCGGTGGACGCAGCGGTGCCCTTCACACAATGCCAGGCTTTATGAGGCCAGGGGAACTCTGTGTGTATGTGTGTGCGCTAGACTTAGAATTAATCCCAGCTGGAATGTGCACAACTCCTCCACTGCAGGCAATGTCAGTAACGCTGAGTCTGAGCCACAAGGAGACTGTGTAGAAGGCCAGAAAAGCTGGACAAAGGATCTCTGAAGCCTGGAGGGAGAAATACTGTTTAAAAAACTTGCATGCTTTCAGGTTGGATATGAATGGATGAATGAATGAATGAATGAATGTCACACAGCTAAAGATGCTGTGTTCTCTCTGTGGGTCGTGGTACTTTATGTGCCATCATTGTACTAGGATGGTTATGGTCTCTATCTGCACAGCTGGAAACAGCAGTGCTTCCAAGTACCAGATGCTGGAGACCACGGGAGGGGAGGGGGCTCTTGTGCTCATGTTCTGCCCACTGGTTTCTCACAGCCATCTAGTCAGCCACTGGGAGAACAGGATGCAGGAGTAGATGGGCCCTTGGCCTGATCCAGCAGGCTCTTCTTATGTCATTAACCTGTGCTTTCTCCTTACCCCAGCCCTTTTCAATTCCTCCCACCTTCTGGAGCAGACAGGATTCTTGTACTTCTCTGGAGACTGGGTGGGAGGTGGGCAAGGGGATCAGGTGAAGAGCAGATCCAAGGGGAAAGCAACATTATTTATTGCTTTATTTATTTATTGGATTTATATACTGCCTTATACCTGGGGGTCTCAGGGCAGTTCACAGAATAAAATCAAGATACAAAACTACAAAATACATAATAAAAATAAAAACAAGAACCCAATAGCCCCCCCCCAAACCCAACACATTTTAAAAGGCCTGGTTATAAAGGAACATCTTTGCCTGGCGCCTAAAGGTGTATAATGAAGGTGCCAGGTGAACTTCCCTGGGGAGAGCGCATTCCACAGACCCCCGTGGACTGTGGGGAAGGCCGGTTCTCATGTTGCCACCTTCCACACCTTTCAAGGAGGAGGCACACGAAGGAGGGCCTCAGAAGATGATCTCAAGGTCTGGGTAGGTTCATATGGAAAGAGGCGGTCCTTGAGGTACAGTGGTGCCTCGACTTATGAATTTAATCCGTTCCGAAGGCACCTTCATAGGTCGAAAAATTCATAAGTCGAAAAGCGCCATTGGAAACGCGATTTCCCATAGGAATGCATTGGAAACGGAAAATTTCGTAAGTCGAAGCAACCCCATCTAAAAATTCATAAGTCGAAAAAACCCTATCTAAAACTGCCGTGGTTTCTGTTCAGATGTCGAGAAATCTGTAGGCATGCGGCCATTTGCCCCATTTGTAAGTAGAAAAATTCGGTTGTCAAGTCGTTCATAAGTCGAGGTACCACTGTATGTATTGGTATTGCGGGTCCTGAGCCCTTCTTCCTTCCTTTGTTCTGTATCACACGCTGCTAAAGTGGCAGGGCGGTTTTCCAGTTTGCACCTGATGAGCCTATTATGGAAGATCAGGTTGCGTGTGTTTATGTTTTTAACCCTTACATGGCAAGTTGCACCTGCCAAATAAGCTTGCCAACCTTTAAAACCAGTCCCCACCAGCCGGCTCCTGTGCCTTTTAACAACAGCTTGATTGCCAGATGTTGGCGAATGCTCCTTCTCCGTGCTATGAAAAAGCTTCGTGTATTAACTTCTGCAGAAAAGCTGCTGTCCAACACATTCCCCCCCCCCCACAATCCCCATTGGTTAACAAGCACCAACCATATGCCGCAGGTACCCTCTTCTGTACACCTGTTAAAGATTCAGAAAGAGCCTTGTCCACCGACTGCACCTAGTCACCTTAGATTGCACAGTATGAGTAAGATCCAGTGGCTGGTCAGCAGTTTGCAGGCACAATCGCAGAAGAGAAGAAATCCGTTTTTGTTGCTGCAGCCCAGACTCTGGGTATGACCAAAAATCAAGATTTGGACTGACTGGTAAAACCATGAAAACCACACATACTGGGAGCAAGTCCATGGTAGCTGGTTACTGCAGGCTGAAGCTGCTACAAATGGCCCTGCCAGGGTAAAATATCAACAGGAAGACCCAGAAATTGCTTTGAGACTCTCATGTAGGGTTGCCAGCTTGATCTGCAGAAATCTATAGATCAAACTTTGCACAGCAGGGGCTTGTTAAAACGTTGGCAGTTAAAGTCTTCTGGTAGCTCTTGTTTGGTTGGTTTAGGAGTTTGGGTTATTGTTTGCTGCTTTCAGAATCAACAGACTTGTAGAGTTGGAAGGGATTGTGAGGTTCTTGTTGTCCAACCCCCTACAATGTAGGGATCTTTTGCCCTGTGTGGGGCTCAAACCCATAACCCTGAGATTAAGAGTCTCCAGCTCTACCAACTGAGCTATCTCTCAGCTTTGTTTTATAATTTTGTCTTATTGTGCTGAAAAAAAACAAATGCTGCTTTGGATGTTTGAAAAGCCACTTATAAATATTATAATTTTTCCAAAAAGAGAGAGCTAAATAGAAACTCCCGGTCCAGAGGCAATGGGCCATTGAATACCAGCTGCTGGCATGCAGACAGTGTAGGAGGCTTCTAATTTTTTTTTTTTTGCCTTCATGCCCTGCTTAGGGGCTGCTTTTTCGAAGCATCTGGTAGGCTGCAGTTGGAAGCAGACCTTGGCTTGCTCCAGCAGGGCTATTTTCTATGTAGCCCTAACAGCCAGAGGCTCAATTAAGTATATAAGAACATAAAAAGAGCCTGTTGGATCAGGCCAGTGGCCCATCTAGCCCAGCGTCCTGTCCTCACAGTGGCCAACCAGATCCTGTGGGAAACCAGGGAGCAGGATTTGAGCACAAGAACAGCACATTCCCCACCTGTGATTTCCAGCAACTGGTATTCAGAAGCTTTGCTGCCTCCAGCTATGGAAGCAGAGCATAGCCATCAACAGCCCTTTCCTCCATGAAGCTGTCTAGTCCTTTTCTTCTTCTTCTTAAGCCACTCTAGCTGGTTGCCATGACTGCCTCTTGTGGGAGAGAGTTCCATAGTTTAACTAGGCGCTGCATGAAGAACTAAGCGCAAGTCTCCACTGTGACTCAGTTTCAAGCTATGATTTGCCTTGATGTTTTCTCCATAATTGGGAGCCAAGCTAGCAAGTGGGGGGGGGGCAGAAGAGGCTGTTTTCAATTGATAAGCAGAACACAAGATGTATTTTCTTTTTAAACACAATTTTCCTAATTCAGTTTCGAAAGCTTACAGAAGCAGGGAACTAATCATATTTCAAAGATAGCGCGCAGTTTTCTAGCGATACGTTGCAGAGCAGAGACGGGTCAATATAAGAAGGGAACATCTAGTTCTCCTTAACAGTGTTGCCAAATGGAATGATGAAACTGTGTGCTTTTGGCCTTCTAATGGTTTCTCCAAAAGCACTTGGCATCGTCTTGTTACAGCGTGTGGGTTAAACCATGCTCCAGTCTCCCAGAATGAAAAGCAATCTAGATATTGTTCTGGGGTGATGCATGCAGGTGGTTTGCCTGTTATTGTGTGTATCTGGGCATCATTGGTCTATCTTCTGTGAAATTGATATTTTATGATGTCAAGAACAGTTTCTTAGATTTCCTAATGTACCCCTAGGCCCTGAAGAATCCCTAATCATTCCTCCTATTCCTATACATTATGTATACATGTCAAAAGCACAGATCCTTTAAAAAAAATTGCTTATTTTCCTATGCCTACCATACTACTTTAGGGATGTGGGTGGTGCTATGGTCTAAACCACAGAGCCTAGGGTTTGCCGATCAGAAGATCGGCGGTTCAACGGTGAGCTCCCATTGTTCTGTCCCAGCTCCTGCCCACCTAGCAGTTCGAAAGCACGCCAAAAAGTGCAAGTAGATAAATAGGTACCGCTCCGGCGGGAAGGTAAACAGCGTTTCCATGTGCTGCTCTGGTTCGCCAGAAGTGGCTTAGTCATGTTGGCCACATGACCCGGAAGCTGTCTGTGGATAAACGCCAGCTCCCTTGGCCTATAGAGGGAGATGAGCGCCACAACCCCAGAGTCATCCGCGACTGGACCTAATGGTCAGGGGTAGCTTTACCTTTTTACCATACTACCTTAGTGATATTGAAGAATATGTTGTTGTTGTTTAGTCGTTTAGTCGTGTCCGACTCTTCATGACCCCATGGACCATAGCACGCCAGGCACTCCTGTCTTGCACTGCCTCCCGCAGTTTGGTCAAACTCATGTTCGTAGCTTTGAGAACACTGTCCAACCATCTCGTCCTCTGTCGTCCCCTTCTCCTAGTGCCCTCAATCTTTCCCAACATCAGGGTCTTTTCCAAGGATTCTTCTCTTCTCATGAGGTGGCCAAAGTATTGGAGCCTCAGCTTCACGATCTGTCCTTCCAGTGAGCACTCAGGGCTGATTTCCTTAAGAATTTATAGATTTGATCTTCTTGCAGCCCATGGGACTCTCAAGAGTCTCCTCCAGCACCATAATTCAAAAGCACCAATTCTTCGGCGATCAGCCTTCTTTATGGTCCAACTCTCACTTCCATACATTACTACTGGGAAAACCATAGCTTTAACTATACGGACCTTTGTAGGGAAGGTGATGTCTCTGCTTTTTAAGATGCTGTCTAGGTTTGTCATTGCTTTTCTCCCAAGCAGCAGGCGTCTTTTAATTTCATGACTGCTGTCACCATCTGCAGTGATCAAGGAGCCCAAGAAAGTAAAATCTCTCACTGCCTCCATTTCTTCCCCTTCTATTTGCCAGGAGGTGATGGGACCAGTGGCCATGATCTTGGTTTTTTTGATGTTGAGCTTCAGACCACATTTTGCGCTCTCCTCTTTCACTCTCATTAAAAGGTTCTTTAATTCCTCCTCATTTTCTGCCATCAAGGTTGTGTCATCTGCATATCTGAGGTTGTTGATATTTCTTCCGGCAATCTCTTTCAATCCGGCAATGCCAGACAACAGGCATTGAAGAATATACTTGCATCAAATCCTCTGTTGTTGTTGTTTTCCACTTTAAATGTTCAAGAGTGGGACACCATACTCTATCTTGCTTCCCACCCCAACTTCTGCCAGGATGCATAGTACTGTACATACCCAGCCTGGATCCCTGGGGAGGAAAGGCAGTGTAGCTATTATTCACCTTTGTTCCAAACACACTTCTGTCTGGGATTGTTCTAGTTTACAACCACCAAGTTCCAGAAGTGAACTGTCAGAACTGAACTACAAGTAGATTTTCAAAAAAGGAATTAGTTATAGTATCTGGGTGGTTCAAACAATTGTTGCCATGCTGATCATTGAAAAGAAGAGCTGCAAAACAGAATAAAGGAACATCTTATAACAACCAGCATGTGTCTGTTTAAAATATGTGAACTATTAGATTGCACAGGACTCCTTCTGAAGGCAGACTGGAAGGACATACTTTACTCCTATAGTTTTAATTTACACACACACACACACACACACACACACACACACACACACCAGTAATCCTTTGTCTCTGGTGGATTAGCATGTCCTGAATCATCTGGTGAGCAAAAACGAAACATATGTGATCACTCAAATGCACAGTCTGCTGTAGCCACAGGGTCTTGGTTACCTGGTTGAACTTTCTGGTCTCCAGAAATCATCGATGGGGCATAAAAGGAACATCAAGCCTATTATGAAGTGCAATTTTTTCCATGTCTACTTGCAAGTAAGTTCCACTGGTTTGCTCCCAGTAAGTGTTTCTAAGACTACAGCTTAAGTATATATATTTTGCTCTGAACATGATTAGGCATATGAGATTTAAAAGCTTGCTTTTCTTATTTTAATTGCATTATTATATGGATTAAAAGAAGATCAAATTCCGCTTACTCTATGCGTTCCATGTGTCCCAAGACACAAATATTATTAACATTTCAGGCACATGTCATATACTGCATTAACCAGCAGAGGGTTGCACAATGCTTTGAACATCTGTTCAACTGACTGGGCATTTCTCCATATTACATTAACATGATGTTTTGGATTTCCTGCAGCGTTAATGGATTTTCAGTGGCTAGAAAGTACATTCAAATTAGAAATGGATCGCTTCTCATTAACACTGATGCATATTGTACATTGTTTATTTATTATAGCATTGGTTTAGAAGCTATTGCATAGGTTTCTTTTTAATAAAAGGATGGCCATATATTGTTTTGGTAGGAAGTGCTGTCTTCACATTGGGATAACAGATTACAGAAGGAATAACAGTGGGGTGCAACATTCTATATACTATCATAAGCAAAAATAATAATATGTCAGTTTGATCCAGGATCAGAATTTTCTTTCAATGGCAGTACTCTGCCAGGGGTCTTGGGAAGTAGTATCCAGTGCCTCTGAGCATGTTGAAGAGGGATGAATTAGTTTGCTCTCAACAACTTTAAATAAGTCAGCATCTGGATAATGAATCATGGAATGCTGCGGTCCTTCCTGAAGGAGTGTCTCCACCCCCATCGTTCTGCCCGGACACTGAGGTCCAGCTCTGAGGGCCTTCTGGTGGTTCCCTCACTGCGAGAAGTGAGGTTACAGGGAACCAGGCAGAGGGCTTTCTTGGTAGTGGCGCCCGCCCTGTGGAACGCCCTCCCATCAGATATCTGACTTTTAGAAGACACCTGAAGGCAGCCCCATATTGGGAAGTATTTATGTTTGATGTTTTATTGTGTTTTTAATATTCTGTTGGGAGCTGCCCAAAGTGGCTGGGGAAACCCAGTCAGATGGGTGGGGTATAAAGAATATATTATTATTATTATTATTATTATTAGTTCAGGAAGAAGATCAATGTGGGTGGAAGCAGACATGGTGTGAACAACAATCCAGTTAACAACAATCCAGTTAAGAGCCCTCCAGTTTCTTAACTCAGGGACATCACAGCCTCCCGTGCTACGTGTGTGACTTATTCATTTCCTCTCATCATTACATTTTATTTCCATTTTTCCTAGCAAAATATTGCTATTTTTCTAAAGAAAACAAAAAAGGCTCCCCTTGGACCAGAAACTTGACTGGGACAATTAAGAGATTCAGTTACTAAAAGTATTGATCACTCATTCCCCCACCCCCATGCTTATTAAAGGTAAAGGTAAAGGGACCCCTGACCGTTAGGTCCAGTCACGGACGACTCTGGGGTTGTGGCGCTCATCTCGCTTTTTTGGAGATGGAAACGCTGTTTACCTTCTTGCTGGAGCAGTACCTATTTACCTACTTGCACTTTAACATGCTTTTGAACTGCTAGGTTGGCAGGAGCAGGGACCGAGCAATGGGAGCTCACCCTGCCACCAACCTTCTGATTGGCAAGCCCTAGGCCAGGCATCCCCAAACTGCGGCCCTCCAGATGTTTTGGCCTACAACTCCCATGATCCCTAGCTCAGAGGACCAGTGGTCAGGGATGATGGGAATTGTAGTCCAAAACATCTGGGGGGCCGAAGTTTGGGGATGCCTGCCCTAGGCTCTGTGGTTTAAACCACAGCGCTACCTACGTCCCATGCTTATTAGGAAGCAATAAAACAGGCTGTGTGAACCTACAAGGGGGAAACTTTTAATTAGCATTGCAAATGGCCTTTCCTGGGTGGGATTGATTTGTGAATAGGGTTGCCAGACTCAATAGAGGACAGGACTTTTGTGCCTTTAATTGCCCTGCTCTCTTTTGAGTCTGGAAACCTTAAAGAGAAACCAGCAAGCCCTTTGTTTAATTTCCAAGCAAAGGGTCTGCTGGTTTCTCTTTAAGGTTTCCAGACTCAAAAGAGAGCAGGGCAATTAAAGGCACAGAAGTCCTGTCCTCTATTGAGCCTGGCAACCCTATTTGTGAATTCACATTTTAAGAGAATCTTAGCTGTGGAGAAGGATGATAATTCTGCTTCGGGTTTCTTGCAGAAAATCAGTTCTACCACAGTGTTAAAGGGCTCTGATGTGGAAGCAACATGAGGATAGAACTACATGTTCGTTGTGCTCTCTGTTTTTTAAAAGCCAGGTGGGTGCAGTCTGCAGAGAAGAAGCTGAGGGGGCTGTTGCAACATTTTCTGTTAAGCAACAGTATAAAGCAGGCATCTCCAAACTGTGGCCCTCCAGATGTTTTGGCCTACAACTCCCATGATCCCTAGCTAACAGGACCAGTGGTCGGGGAAGATGGGAATTGTAGTCCAAAACATCTGGAGGGCCGAAGTTTTGGGATGCCTTGGTATAAAGGATTTCTGCTGGGGAAAATTTTGAGGGGCTGGAGGAGAAATGCACATGGGCAGGGGTCAAACCTCCTCCTTTCCACCACACAGACTAAATCTCCTGTTGCTGTGGGTTTCCCAGACACACAACCGCCACTACCTATGGCACTTTCATCTAAGCAAGAGTACAAAGCAAAACGTGTAGAAAATATGATTGTCAGAAAGTACATTGGTATTGCCCTCCTTTTTTTCAGTGCAGGGACCCAAGTAAGTATTCTATCCTCCTGCCTTCCTTTGCCTGGTAATGTACAGTCTGCTGTTCACCACAAAGAAGCTATGCACTCAGAGGTTTCCCAGCCAGAAACTCTAATTTGATTGCAAAGTTGTTATTCAGTTGGTGGGCGGGAGAAGGGTTGCCAATTCTTGAAATAGGCCTGGGTGGGTTCTGGGGCAATGCTCCTTAGGTCTTTTGGGGGAGCCGACTTTGAGCTGAGAGGTGGAACCCAACTAGCTTTTTCGGGGAGGCAGGTCCTCATTATTGCAGTTTCCGGAGGCAGAGCCCAGCAGAAAAAGATGTATACTCAGAGGACACATCTTTTAAAATTTGCTGGGGAATGGGGGCGGAGGAGCCTTGCTTTTCTGGTAGCTAGCCTGAAAGCAAAGAACAAAACAAAACAAACAACTAATTCTTTTCTTTTCTTTTTTGCCCCAGTCTGTATAGGCAACCAAAAAGGGATGGCCAAGTTGCTGAACCAAAATTTCTTTCCTTCGGGACTCGAGCAGCCATGCACTGTATTTCCCTGAGCAATTACAAGTCCATCGCTGCTGGGCGTGATTTCCTTTGGATGACAGAGCACATGCGTTTCTGCAATAATCCTGAGGGTATAGGCCAGAATGATCTCAGCTTTTGCTTTAATTGTTTCAGCAACTGAGGTTTGAACTGTAAAATACATCCCTGTTTGCTTGCATTACTGTGGAAAAAGAACTTGTGTGTATTCACCGCTACATCCCTGTCCTTGGATTATTTAATGGTCTCAGCATACATGAGTACCTGTTTTTCTGTGTCATAGATCAGACATAAATTAGAGGGGTAGGGAACAGCATGAGCAAGCTGCTTTTGTGGGCTGTGAGGGCAGGCATGTTCAGCTTAAACATTTCTGGCAGCCTTAACTTCAAAGTGTATAATTCCCTACCTTTTCTAGAAAGTACAAACTTTTCCACATTAAGAAACCTGCGTTCTGCATATGAGTTGAGGGCTATGTATACTTCGCTCTCATATATGTACAGTTGATTTCAGAATGTTAAGCTCAGAAGAAACAAAGGAAAGAGGGAGAATTCTGTCTGTTAAACAATTATGTTCTAGCAATGGATATATATTTTGATCCTTGGGAGAGCATATTCCTAAATGGTCTCAGGTCTCAGCACATTCTATGAAAGGCAAAAGCTCACACCGCAGCAGAGTCAACACCCATTTAAATTGTCAGGGAGGAAAGGGCCTGTTGCCAGCCTCTGAGAGTCATTCCTGGATCTGGAGGAGGAAATTATAGGTTGCTTGTCTGTAGTAATATGGTGCTGTGGTTGAGTTTCCTTGTCCTTAACAGCCTCGGAGTGCAAGACAAACATCCAAGAGATTTTAAATCAGCTCTCAGTTTCTATGTAGTGGAGCTGTTACATCTTGTGTTCTGAAAATTAGATACTTTTAAAAGTGTCACTCTCTTTCCTCAAATTTCCAGGGAAGGCCAATGGGTTGCATGATCCCCTGTCATTGATAAACAAGAACTTTTGTTTGGGGCAAGGGAACCTGCCATACAGGTATCATGAGGAGGAGGAAGTACTTTTGGCCAATCTTGCCAAAACTGCGCTGGCTGCCAACAGAGCTAGCCCAAAATATGTTGCTGGCTGAGACAAAGCTTTAAATTGCGGTTCGAGGACCCGCCCCCTGCGAGAAATGAAGACACAGTGACACATGGAATTTGAGTTAATGGGTAAAATAAGGCCACAACTTTATTGGTTAGAGCAAGTGAGAGGTATTGGCTTAGACATTGGACACCCTAGCAAGCATGACTCCACCCCGCTCCGTGGGGGGTCATATAAGGTTAACACCCCGAGGGAGGAGCCTGTTGATGCAGATACAAATGAAAGCTTCCCCTGCTGTCACCGGGGGTCGTGCCATGGCCCTAGCCCCCAGCAGGGCATCGGACGGGATCCATGACCGCCAGATCCCTTAAGGGGATACCCCTATGAGAGGAGGGTTGGATGATGGCCACAAGCAGTCCTCAAACACACCAGACAACTCCACATTCCAATGCCTACTGCCAAATACCGAAAGCAGTTGTGACAAATTGCTACGAGGTAGGCGAAAAAACCAAGAGGCCGGTGCCAATTGGATAAAAAACTCCTACCAGGCCCCTTGGGCAACCAAAGGCGACCAACCGAAGTCCATAGCAAGGTCAAAGCAAACACACTAAGGGAAGATGAAGACCTAAAGGGAGGGTGGGCGGGAGATCCGTTGGGGAGCAGCAGCAGAAGGGGGATTCGGATGCTGCCGTGCTGTTTTAAGGCAGGTAACCCCGCCCATGGACTGGCCCTATTGGCCAGCCAGAGGCCTGAGCGTGGCAGCAGGTATAGGTGAAGCAGGGGGCCGAACACGCCCCCCGGCTTGGCGCGTAGAGCGGGTCCCGCCTGCAAAGTCTCCCCACCCTGGAGAGATCTCCTCTCTCTCTCTCTCTCCCCACCCACCCACCCACCCCAGGTCAAAGTATGTCATACCCAAGGCTGGTTAAGGTATTTTGGCACTTGAGGCAGAAGATGTCCAAGTGCTTCTGTTCCTTTCTGGTAATAAAATTGCCTCCCTCTGCCTGGAGGTGTGGGCTCCCCTTGACATTTGTGGCTCAAAGACATAGCCTCAATGTACCTAATAGTATGGCCGACCCTGGTTGTAGACCTGGCAGCTAGTGGAGCCTCACATATTCTAGTTAAAGGGGGCCCTATAAGTCACCTAGACCAAACAGGCAATGGCATCAACTGAGGAGAGTCACCCCCAGGCAAGCACAATTTGAGGGAGGATGCCTGCTAAGTAACCAACTCTTACAGTCAGGGGTGCCAACTTGAATAATTTTTTGGGGGGGGCGAGCCCCACATAATCGATCACATGATGCACACACACTATTTGAATGGCAATGACCATCAAAACTTTTGGGGGCCAGCACCCTCAAATATGTTATGGGTGGGGCTGAAGACCCCTCTGCCCCTAGGAGTTGCCTCCTATGCTTACAGTGTGGTTAAAAGAAGGGGGTTGCTTTCTGAAAGGCTGTTTGGAAAAGAAGAAGAAAAAGCTCCCTTCAGCTAAGTGAGCGGAAAATCCCAAACAAAATCCCAAACAAGAGTTATACTGAAGCTTTTGGAAACGTCAGGGACCTCTGTGTCCCCTTGCAAAGTCTACTAAGTCGAGGTCCTAAGTTATGGCATGTCGTCTGGCGCCCCAGTTTTGGAGGTTCAGTTTCCCCAAGGCCATGCTGGGGCTTTCTCTGACGCAGAAGCCGATCCTTCAGTGACCTGCATACAGCCTTGAGTATTGCGTATATTTCTTGTTCTCACTGTAAAAAAACCAAACGTGTTAATGGAGGACAATCTGACTCGGCTACGAGTGATCGCCAAAGAAGAAGGTATTGATTGTCTAATAAGTCCTGGCGTGGAGAAGGGGAGCTTAAACCTCGCTGGCTCAGCAGCAACCAACAAAGGCCCTCTCCCTCCAACACTTCCTCTCCCGTAGCCATTTCCCCGTGAGGAAGCGGGTTTTTAAGTGCACCGCACAGCGGCCACGCAAGACAAACGGATCCGCTTCTTCTGTCGCCGCGCCCGCCCCGCCGGGACCGCTAAGCGCAGGAAGGCGGCAGCGCCGAGGCAGGAAAGGGGCGGAGGGCCGTCGGGTGGGCCTGACTTCGCCTCACAGCCCAGGCAACCCTGCCTCTCCCCGCCTCCTCGCAGTCCCCCGGCGGCGCCTGCAGCAGCAGCAGCAGCGCTCTCCGTCCCGCCGGCGGATTTCGGCAGCGATGGACGGCGAGCCGAGCGGCAAGGAGCCCGACGACGCCGACCAAGCTTACGGTAAAGAAGGATGCGCGCGGAGGGAATCCCTCGGCCCGAAGGCAGGGCCGGGGCTCACACTGACCGGGGACCTTCCTTCCTCCCTCCTCTCCCGGCCGCTAGCCGCTGCGACAATGGCGCCCGCCCCCTGTGAGGGGCTTTGCCGGTGGTGGCTCTGCCCGGCTAGGGCGTCGGCCCAAGGCGGGGTGGTGGCTCCTCAGACCCCGGGCTCGAGCAGCCGCCAGCTTCTCCCCTCGGCGCTGCTTCCAGCAAATAGGCAGGTGCCCGCTACCTGAAATCCAGGGCAGGTGGATGGGTCGTTGCCCCTCTCCCAGGTAACAGGTGTGGCCGGACGAGGGAGGGAAGGGCGGCTGCTGGTTTCTTCTTCTTTTGGGGGTGGGGTGGGGCGGGGGAGAGAAGATATATTGCTTTGTTTGTAGCGTCCCTCTATAGCACTGCTTCTCAACCTTTTTTTTTTTTGGCTATGCCCCACCTAAGCTTCTCTAAAAACCTGATCCCACCCCTGTGACATATACCGGTAGCTAATTCTTATTATTCCAAAAGCAAAGTCCTGTTCACGTGGATGAAGCCTAAAAGGCCATTCACTGTTAATAACTCATTCTCGAATTGCCCCCCTTAAGAATCAAATTCCCCCCACTGTGTGCCCCACATTGGGAACCAGGGGTCCATAGGTAGCAACCTGTTTTGGACTTGAGGTGCCATGTTCCTGGGGCAGGATAGGAAGCGGGGGTACCAACTTGAAATTATATTTATGCTTTTCAGGTTTATACATTTCGCTTATTTTACAATCATTTTAACATTTCAAAACTTGACTTCCTTGAATAAACTATGGGGTGGGGACCCAGGTAAGCCCCGCCCTGCATAATCAAACACAAGATGTGGCACACACAGACCATTTGAATGGCAATGCCCATCAACTTTTCGGGGGGAACAGTCCCCTCAAATGTTTTACTGGGGGTGGCAAAGGGACCTCAGCCCCTAGGAGTTGACTCCAATGGTGGGGGGCTTTCTCATCTCCCCGTGACCACCAGCTCCCTCCCGATGCGAGGTGGGTCGACTGTTGTTCGGGTGTTCATCATCCTAGCTTCTGATTCTCCATTGACCCAGGAATGTCTGCTGGTCTCCCTGGCTAATCCTGTGACCCATTAGAAGATGAGCAAATTGATTATGGCATGAGTTTATGGACTGCAACTTATGCCACAATCCATCCAGTGCGCCAAGTCTTTGTTGCCTTTCCTGCAACAGACTAAGGGGGCTGCCCTCTGGCCAAAGATGTGTGGGAACCTCTATATAAACAGGAAGCAGACAGAAGCTGTGAAAACAGCAGTGCTTGTGGGTGAAGAAGCTGTCTTAACAGGCAGGGTTTTTTTTTTCAAACGCTGGGGGAGGAGGGCATCTATCCCTGCCCACCAGCTTGAAGGAGTTCTCCTCTGATTTAAACTACTGCAAAGCAGTGGTTCTCCAAGGGTGTTGCAGGAGAGGATGGCAAGTGTGATGGGGAAGATTCTAGAGAAATCAAAGAAACATTTAAACATTTCTGAGTAGTGTGGATGTACAACCAGAAACAGTATCCACGCCTCTCTTCGATAGAATTGGCTATTCCTCTACAGTTCTTCATCGCATATTGTTGTGAACAGGGATTTTCAACTCTGATGAATATGAAAGATCAGAAAAGAGAAAGGCTTTTTTGTGGTGATGAGGACATGAGGGTTTGTCTCAAATTGGACCTCACAGAAATGAGATTACCTGGCAAAAGCAAGCTTGCACCTCTCATTGAGTTTGTATACATACATACTTAAGGTGCATGTGTAAGAGGTTCGTTTAATCATTACATTTTGGGAAGGATTTATGTTCTTATGTAGCTGCATTGTTTTATACTCCCCGGATGTCCCATGATCATATTATAAAGCAGTTGTGTTTGATGTTATAAAATATAAATCAAGCACTGCTAGGAGTTGTTTCTTTGTTTTGCAATGTATTTCTTATCAAGAAAAAGTTCAGTGTGGCACTAGAAAATTTTTATTCTGAAAGTGTGGCCCAGGGGAAAGAAGTTTGAGAACCTCTGAACTAGAGCAGCAGGCAGCTCTCTTTTATCTAGGCTCCATCAAAAAGGCCTTTTCTAAACTAACCATTTGATGGGACATTTGATGACAAACTTAGTTGGTCTCTAAGGTGCTACTGGAAGGATTTTTTCATTTGATGGGGATGAAGGAAGTGATAGAAGAGCGTGAGGCTGAATTGGTTGATTGTAAGCTACTACTTTAGGGACCCAGGTGGCGCTGTGGGTTAAACCAATGAGCTTAGGGCTTGCTGATCAGAAGGTCAGCGGTTCGAATCCCTGTAACTGGGTGAGCTCCCGTTGCTCGGTCCCAGCTCCTGCCAACCTAGCAGTTCGAAAGCACGTCAAAATGCAAGTAGATAAATACAGCGGGAAGGTAAACGGTGTTTCCGTGTGCTGCTCTGGTTCGCCATAAGTGGCTTTGTCATGCTGGCCACATGACCTCGAACCTATACGCCGGCTCCCTCGGCCAATAATGCGAGATGAGCGCGCAACCCCAGTGTCGGTCACGACTGGACCTAATGGTCAGGGGTCCCTTTACCTTTACCTTTAAGCTACTACATTACCAGGAGGGCCTGTGCCCAAATATGGTACATGAGGGGGCAGCCTGCCCCTTCCACCAGTACCAACCAGAAAGGAAAGGGGTTTGTTGTGGCCGCAGAAAGCACGGCACTTTGGAAGGCTGGCCCAATTCCCCTTGCTCAACTTTTCTAATTCTCCACTAAAGGCCCCCAGTACAGTATTGGCACTTGCTAGCAAGTGATGCCCTGACTCTAGTTGCTGCTCTCAGAGAAATGTGGGCAGTGGGAGTTCCCCTTTCCTTGAAGGAAGTGTTGCTGTGCTTACATCATGTGCTGAAGATGTCGACGTGACCGGTGGGGTGCCGGGCAGGCTCCTTTAAGGCCTTCCGCCACTGTTCCAGTGAGCTGCTTTCCCTCTGAATTGGGCTTTGCTCTGGGTTTCTCTCTCACACACACTGCCTTTCTTCCACCCACATCCGCCCTAAAACCATTCTTGCTTCTAATCACTCTGTCCTCACTCATGACTTCACTTTCGTTTTCTTAAGACAAAAGCTTGGGCAGTGACTAGATCATGCATCACCAGCTGAGGAGCACAAGCTGCGACAGCCATGCAGTGTTAGAAACTCAGATATAGTAATAATAATAATAATAATAATTTATTTATACCCTGCCCATCTGGCTGAGTCTCCCCAGCCACTCTGGGCGGCTCCCAAATGAATATTAAAACAACACAGCATTAAATATTAAAAGCTTCCCTAAACAGGGCTGCCTTCAGATGTCTTTTAAAATTAAGATAGCTGCTTATTTCCTTGACATCTGATGGAAGGGCAGGTGCTGCTACCGAGAAGGCCCTCTGTCTGGTTCCCTGTAGCCTCACTTCTCGCAATGAGGGAAGCTCCAGAAGGCCCTCGGTGCTGGATCTCAGTGTCCGGGCTGAATGGTGGGGGTGGAGACTCTCCTTCAGGTATACAGGACCGAGGCCGTTTAGGGCTTTGAAGGTCAACACTAACACTTTGAATTGTGCTCGGAAACGTACTGGGAGCCAGTGTAGATCTCTCAGGACTGGTGTTATGTGTTCCCGGCAGCCGCTCCCAGTCACCAGTCTAGCTGCCGCATTCTGGATTAGTTGCATATATAAAGCTAGGCACCAAATGACTCCTTAAAACCAAGCTTACAGTTGCAAAAACAGAACTTTTAGGGAAGCTTTTAATATTTGATTTAATACAATATTTTGTTGGAAGCTGCCCAGAGTGGTTGAGGAAACCCAGCCAGATGGGTTTTAAGCCTAGCAGGTAGCGACTGGTAGAGGAATCTATGTCAGCCAGCCATTGGGATTGAAGGGAGGGAGAGGTCTCTAGCGGGCTATAGCAGAGAGAAGAGGGAATCTTCTAGAGGGGTCTAGTGAGTTCCGCATCACTAAACTGAGCCGCCCGCCGCAAAACTGAGCCGCCCGCTATTAGTTTACCTTCTTATTTACATTTAGAAGACATCGAGGCTGCCTAAATGGATATAAGAAACTGGTTCCAAAAGGGTAAGTTAAGTAATTTCTGTAGAAAATTAAATTTTAAAGGGTAAAGACCTGGCTCAGAAGTACAGTACAATAGGAGAGGACAGACTGACTGGGTTGTGTTTGATGAGCGTCCATTGGAAATTCTTCAAGGAAAATCAGGACTGGATTGAAACTTGTTTTCAACAAGTTTTCTTCAAACCCAAGAAAAATGATATTAGTATAAGACAGGGTCCCCAAACTACGGCCCCCGGGCCGGATGCGGCCCAATTGGCCTCCCAATCCGGCCCGCGACGACCCCCGCCGCCCGCTGCCGCTGCCTGCTCTTACGGCGCGCAGCGCGGCGCCGATCTTAAAAATCAGCAAAAAATCGCCGAAAATCCTTTGTGCGCATGCGTATGGGCCTCTCCCGACCCAGAAGAGGTCATTTCCGATGCACTTCCGGGTCAGGGGAGGCCCATACGCATGCGCACAAGCGATTTTCGGCGATTTTTCCCCGACCGTGCGCGTGTGCGCATGCGCACGGGCGCGCACTCCCCCGCCCTCCGGCCCGCTGCGCGCGCACTCCCCTGCCCTCCAGCCCGCCGCGCGGTAAGTCTGGGGACCCCTGGTATAAGACATGTAACTAGAATAAAAATTTTAAAAAATTCCAAGCAAATAATTGTAATAGCTACTGTAATAAAGCACTGCTATAATTATATATAATTTTCTTAAAATTTTGGTTTCATTCGCCTTTTTCCGTGCTGAAATGTCACAACCTGAACGACCATGGCTCGCCCCCCCCCCTAGTTTTGATCCTGGGTACGCCCCTGATTTTAACTCCTCCCCTTACTGTTTTCCCAATCAAAGCCATCCTCCCAGAGTTGCTGTTCATTATCTTTTCTCTCAAGATAAGCTAACAGAAAGTTCTGAGTAGTTGGGGGGGATTTTTATGAGGGAAATGGGTCCAATTTAGTCTGCTCCCCGCTCTGCACCCCATTGATTGCTTTTCAGCTCTGAAAAATAATCTAGGTGGTCTAGTTGCAGGTCTCTGACATACAACTACAAGAATTACACCCTCTGCTTCCCTTTCCTTCCACCTTCAGGGAGACTACAGAGCATTCTCCCTGTGATTTGGCACAAGGAGTGTGCCAAGAAGACCTGGAGTAGTTGTTAGAACCAGCAAAGGCCTCCATCAAGCAATTGGTGGCTCTTTTGATCCTGGCTGAGCAGCCGATAAAAGATAAAAGCCTTAAAAGCTGTCTAGAAGCACATTTGCTCCTTTTAATTAGCTAAGCCATTTTCCATTTAGTTCCTCGTCTGTTTTGTCAGCCTCATGACAAGTGTGTGGGACGGCTCTTCTCCCTCCCTCCCATAAAAACTGAGGAAGCTGCCGCCTCCAGATGGGTTGGAGAGTTTGGGACTGTTGAAAGCAGCTGAAACTTTGACATTTGCACATGTGAAATTTGCATTCTGTTTGCAAGCAGCAAAATAGAAATTTGCAGTGTGTTTATGTGCACCTGGTACCTACTGGGTTTTCCTGAAAGCGTTTTATTTTACACTTGTATCATTTGTGACTGGTTGAAGTTGCTCTCGTGGTGCATGTTTCTCCTCAGCACAAGGACTTTTTAAAAAAGAGAGCTTTCATGTCACAGAGCAACACTCACTTGTGCCATATAGACAACAAGCTGCATTGTCTGTAGCCACAGAATCTGCATGCAGTTGGGCCAAAAAGACACCCTGTGTGTCACTGTTGGGCTGCTGCTGATTCCCAACAAAGCAGGGCTGGGAAAGCGGGTAGAGCTTTGAGGCAGAGCATTGGCGAGCAAGAATGGAGGAGCTCAATATTTCCCCTGACTCATACTTTCCCAATTGAAACTGATACCCGCCCCCAAGCTGTGTTTCTTTGTTGAGACACCATTACTGGATGTATCCCCTCCCAGTACGTTTCCGAGCACAATTCAAAGTGTTGGTGCTGACCTTTAAAACCCTAAACAGCCTAGGTCCAGTATACGTGAAGGAGCGTCTCCACCTCCATCGCTCTGCCCGGACACTGAGTTCCAGCGCCGAGGGCCTTCTGGCGGTCACCTCGCTGCGAGAAGCCAAGTTACAGGGAACCAGGCAGAGGGCCTTCTCGATAGTGGCGCCCTCCCACCAGATGTCAAAAAGAAAAATAACTACCAGACCTTTAGAGGACATCTGAAGGCAGCCCTGTTAAGGAAGCTTTTAATCTTTTAGAAATTAGTGTAGTGGAGGAGAGACATGGCTTCCTCTGCCATGGGCCTTCTTGTTTGTACCTCCCTGCTTTGTAGGGATGCGTTCTGGGTTCTACCATCACATTTAGCTTGCCCCTCCATCCTTCCTTGCCTCCAGCTACCATGGCTGCTAATGCCTCTTGGAGTGGTCCTTGATTTTCTCCTCTACTCACCTAATGCCTTCTCCTTCCCTTTGTTGGGCGACTTGACCCACATGGGGAGAACATGCAGTGCCAAGGGGGTGGCAAGGCAGGATTCTGGGCTGAGTCTGAGTGCCCATTTTGAAATTTCCAGAAGGACTATAACTCAGACAGATAAAATAATCTTGGCATACAAGACCCTAGAGTCAAACACTGGATTCTCCAGCCTTGTTGAAGTTCCCATTGGAGCAGGGTAGAGAGGACCAAGGGAGATGGAACCATCCAAGTGGACTCCGGTGGGAGGGCCTAAGCCAGGCTTCCTCAGCCCTCCAGATGTTTTGAGACTACAATTCCCATCATCCCTAACCACTGGTCCTGCTAGCTAGGGATCGTGGAAGTTGTAGGCCAAAAACATATGGAGGGCTGAGGTTGTGGAAGCCTGGCCTAAGCAGAGATTTTGGGAAACAGAGGTGGATTTAGGCGAGCACAGCTGGTTCGCCCAGACAAAGCCAAGAGGGTGCTGCAGGGGGCGCTGCAACAATGATGTAGGACAGGAGCTGAAAGGCAGGGTGTGTGTGTTGAATTTTGGTGAAGGACAGCAAGGGCTAACCTGGTGAAGCTGATTTAAAAGGAGTTACCATGCTGCAGCAACAGGATGTCCAAACCCAGGAAGGCAGATATGGCCCATCAGATATCCTGGCTCAGGACAATGAGGACATGAGGCAGGAAATAGCGCCTACTCTTCCCATGGTACCAACCTCTGGTTTCCTCAGATGCTCTCTTCATAGGTTCCTCCCCCGAGTTTGCCAATTCCCGGCATTGTTGCTTCACGTCCGGTATTTTTTTCTCACTATTGGATACCAGTGGTGTGTGAGAGTCATGGGCTGGCTCATAGCTGCATGGCCAAATGCAGGTGGTTCTTCTGCGGCAGCTTTCTGTCTTTCCTCACACTATTCTACAATTGATGGCTGTGGACACACTCAGTTTCCAGGAGCCTTGGCAATTCCCTGGGCTTGATGGGAGTTGGAGTCCATTGACTTATGGAGGGCCACATCCATGCCCTAGCCGCTTTCTGGCTTTGCTTATCCTATCTGCTGACCAGTCCTACAAATCATGCCTTAAGACAAGAACATGATATGTCTCTGACAGTTTAAGACAGGGATTCCCAACCTTCTTTTTAAAAAATAAATAAATCTTTTAGCAGCAGCTAAAAAAGCCAATGCAGTTCTGGGCTGCATCAATAGGAGTATAGCATCTAGATCAAGGGAAGTAATAGTACCACTGTATTCTACTCTGGTCAGACCTCACCTGGAGTACTGTGTCCAGTTCTGGGCACCACAGTTCAAGAAGGATACTGACAAGCTGGAACGTGTCCACAAGAGGGCAACCAAAATGGTCAAAGGCCTGGAAACGATGCCTTATGAGGAACGGCTTAGGGAGCTGGGTATGTTTAGCCTGGAGAAGAGAAGGTTAAGGGGTGATATGATAGCCATGTTCAAATATATAAAAGGATGTCATATAAAGGAGGGAGAAAGGTTGTTTTCTGCTGCTCCAGAGAAGCGGACACGGAGCAATGGATTCAAACTACAAGAAAGAAGATTCCACCTAAACATTAGGAAGAACTTCCTGACAGTAAGAGCTGTTCGGCAGTGGAATTTGCTGCCAAGGAGTGTGGTGGAGTCTCCTTCTTTGGAGGTCTTTAAGCAGAGGCTTGACAGGCATATGTCAAGAATGCTTTGATGGTGTTTCCTGCTTGGCAGGGGGTTGGACTGGATGGCCCTTGTGGTCTCTTCCAACTCTATGATTCTATGGTGCTGCATGTAGAACTCTAATAAACTTGTGGGCATCAGAAATACCTATGTTGCAGAAGAAAAGCAGGTGATGCTCAGACAAAACATATAAACACAGACTGAAATAAGACTCCAACAGCCCCCCCCAACTAAACAACAGGTAAAAAGGTAAAGGTAAAGTTGCGGCACTCATCTCACTTTCAGGCTGAGGGAGCCGGTGCTTGTCCACAGACAGCTTTCAAGGTCATGTGGCCAGCAGGACTAAACCGCTTCTGGTGCGATGGGACATCGTGACGAGTGCCAGAGCACACGGAAACAGCGTTTATCTTCCTGCCACAGCGGTACCTATTTATCTGCTTGCACTGCATCTGCTTTTGAACTGCTAGGCTGGCAGAAGCTGGGACAGAGCAACGGGAGCTCACTCTGTTGCATGGATTTGAACCACCAACCTTCTGATTAGCACAGCGCCACCTGCTCCCCCACAACAACCCCCCCCCACAAGAGTGCCAAAACCTCATTTTTAAAGAATAATAACATTGGGAGGAGACTGGGTTATGGGTGGTTTGAATTTCCCATGTTATCCATCGCTGCCTCAATGGGGACTCTTGGTTTAAGGACTTCTTGTGCCACTATCTCAGAATGGCTTGATAAGGGTTTGTATCTTAAGTGTGTGAAACCAGCAAGGAACAGTGGTTCTAAAAACAAATTGAGCCTTGTGGGTAATTCAGTCAGGCCCCATCTAAGCACATAAAAAGATCCCATATGTATCAGTTCGAAGGCCTAAGTGGTGCAGCATCATGCTCTTACAGAAATGCAAGCAGAACCTGAGCACATCCTCCTCATTCCCAGAAACTGCTATTTAGAGATACACTGCCACCTTCTGCATGAGCTTAGTTAACAGCAAATGATTGTGTTTGCTTGATGCTGTGCATGGGTTACATCAGTTACAGATATGGCTTAGCTGTGAGGTAGGTGATTGTCCCTGGGTAATCCTCTGCCTCTTGGCCACAGTTCTCCAATTTGTACAGCGGGACTGATAAAGGTAAAGGGACCCCTGGCCATTAGGTCCAGTCGTGACCGACTCTGGGGTTGCGCGCTCATCTCGCATTATTGGCCGAGGGAGCCGGCGTATAGCTTCCAGGTCATGTGGCCAGCATGACAAAGCCGCTTCTGGCAAACCAGAGCAGCACATGGAAACGCCGTTTACCTTCCCGCTGTAGCGGTTCCTATTTATCTACTTGCATTTTGACGTGCTTTCGAACCGCTAGGTTGGCAGGAGCTGGGACCGAGCAATGGGAGCTCACCCCGTCGCAGGGATTCGAACCGCCGACCTTCTGATCAGCAAGCCCTAGGCTCAGTGGTTTAACCCACAGCGCCACCTGGGTCCCTAGGTAAAGGTAAAATCCTCCTCATCATCATCAGTGGGACTGATAGTGACTTGTCTAACTGGGTAAATGAGAGAAGTCCATGAAGCACTTTGTATGGCAAAAAAGCACTACAGAAATGGCCAATAATAATTACAATTAAATGCGTATGATCATTTAGTGCCACAGAGTGTCGATGCTGGCAGATAAGTTACTTGCTTTTATATACCTTGGGAATCTTGGGAAGACTTTTTCTCAGGCGGAGGGTGGGGGAAAGAGGGGGAAAGTATAGAACAAGATTTGTGAAGTCCCAATCAAGTAGTTTCACGATCTGATCCAGAGCTGCAGCTAGAGGAAGACCCCATCTTCTTTGTTGGGATCATAGGTGCAATGGGCCACCTTGGGAGTTTCAGCGCATGTTCTGCTTTGTTGATGTTCAAGCAATCTACATAAATGACACCTAACAAGTAGCGTTTCACAAACAATAAAAGATGCATGAATCTGTTGACTTCATGGATGTTGCTATCAGCCGCAACACAAGTCAATTGACTTCCTGGGTAGTCTAGGGTGGGGGAGATGGGCAACCAACTGTTCCTCCTAAAAATAGATAGTGGGGTTGAGGCTCTTGTTGTTGTGGCTCTTTGAGGAAGTGCTTCTGCCACACCTGCTCCAGTAAAGGAGATGTCAGCAGGAGTGTAGAGATGCAAACATATATGTTCTCATTCCCAAAAGATAGGCATCAAAAGATAGACAGAGGATATCAACTAAAGCCCTGGCTTGCTCTTGGGCCTTTAACAGCAAAAATCAACAGAAGAAGCTATTCAAAGTGGTGAATATAAGCATTAGCAGGAGATAATGTCTGCAGTCCAAGCTGTTGTTAATACACATACCGGTAGTTTGATATAAAGTGGTAGTTTGATATAAAGTGGTAGTTTGATATAAAGTTATCTGAAGAAGTGTGCATGCACACGAAAGCTCATACCAAAATAAAAACTTAGTTGGTCTTTAAGGTGCTCCTGAAGGAATTTTTTTATTTTGTTTCGACTCAGACCAACACGGCTACCTACCTGTAACTTTAAAATGGGACTGTTATTCCAGGTTTGGCTGAGTTTTATTGTTGTTTTGTTTTTGTGCTGGTTTCACAGGGCTCACTGCTGATTGCTGGACCAGAGCAAATGTCAATTGGGTTTTCTGCAGATTGACGGTTGATGGGTCAAGCTTGATGGGAAAACCCTCTTGGACATGTGACTAGAAAGCGCAGGGCAAACGGAAGTGCGGATGAACCCATAAGCTTGCAAAGTAGATAGTGTGATATTTTATATTGGGAGATGGATATTGCAAATGTTTTTTATCTTGTACAGTGGTACCTCTACTTACGAATTTAATGCGTTCCGAATGCACATTCATAAGTCGAAAAAATTTGTAAGTAGAATCCCATAGGACTGCATTGGGAGAAAAAATTGTAAGTTGAAGCAACCCTATCTAAAAATTAGTAAGTAGAAAATATCCTATCTAAACCGCATCCAAGATGGCGGACGGAGCTCCATTCGTAAGTAGAAACATTCGTAAGTAGAGTTATTCGTAAGTAGAGGTACCACTGTATCTTGATTTGTATTTTATACATGTTTTGAATTGCTTTGTGGGGCCAAAAAGGCAGATTTGAATCTGTAAATCCTTTAAAATATTCAGATGTGAACTGTAGCCCAAAAAAATCATATGGGGAAGTCTCATAGCTTAGTGCTTGGCCTGATGGCTCTCTGAGGGGAAAGGCTGTGGCTCAGTGGTAGAGCTTATGCTCTGCATGCAAAAGGTGTCAGGATCAATCCTTGATGTCTCCAGGTGGGACAGGAACATACTTTTGCCTGAAACCCTGGAGAGCCTCTGTCAGTCTGTTGGATAATAATGAGTAATCCAGCGCCCTCCAGATGTTTTGGGCTACAGTTCCTATTGGCTTGGAGCCAGTAGGACCAAATGTCAGGGATAATGCTAAGGAAAAAAAGGCAACAGATTAGGAACGGTCAGAAAAAGACTGAGAAAATGTATCCAAAGGCTCATCTGTAAGTGACTATGAAACAAGATGAATGGAAACTGGGAGCAGTTCCCAGCAATGTTTGCTTTGGGATGGTGGGTGCTTCCTATGAAGCTGAGCCCTCTGGGTCCTCTGACAATAGAACTTTTTCATAGCAGAATAACTTCCTTTTTCAGTGGCTGAAAATTGTGCTGCAGATTGACCCGTCCTGACTCTTCTTTCCTGCACTTGGTATTTGCATTAAGAAGAAGGAGGCACATTGCAGCTGCAGTTGGTTGTTCAAGCTAAACGGGAAACCCTTCTTTTTAAGGATTGGGGGAAGTTGTCTAGTTTGGGTGGGTACCACAAGGTTCCACCTGGCTGTCCTCTCTTAAGATTCCTGCCTGCCCACTTAGGTTAGAGAGCAGGGCTTTACTTGTTTTCTGGGCACGAAGTAAAAGCACTTTCGAAAGATTTCTGTGCCTTAGAATCTTCTCCCCCAAGTGGACCTGCAAAGTCACTTCCTTGCTTGTGTTTAATGTCATGGGAAAGCCTTTGGTTTACTATAGCTTTTCCTTTTTATTGGAAACTCAGAATCTTAGAAGTTCCTCCTGCTCTTTTGTATTAATAGAATCCTTCAACATTGGTAGTTCTAGCTGTTTTAATGGTGTTACTGTTTATGTAAGTCTCTTTCTGTGTTTCATTTTACATAAAAGTGACTCATTTTATTTATTTGTTTACTTCCTTACTTGCAGCATTTATACCCTGCCCTTAAGCCAGAAAGGTGTGGTTTGGGGGGACGGAAGGACAGTCAAATAAGACAGTCCCTCCCCTCAGGCTCACAATCCCGAAAGACATGACACATGAGGAGAAAGGAATAGCAGGGAGGAAGCAAGTCCAAGCGACAGTTCTTAAAGTTACAGACAAGGTTCAGGTTGCCTAGCCCTTGATCAAGAGCAGCCCCTCCCCAAAGCACTCGCCCAGCCCCAAAATCAGAATCGGGAGCAGAGCTGCCGACAGCATCTGGGTCAGAAGGGCTGGGCAGCTCCTGCCATACAGTTCTACTCATGTTTCATAAATAAATGATCAGCTAACACATTCCCAGCACGGTAGCATATTCCATCCCATCATTGCAGCTGACTTCTGTGGGCTGCTTTGATTGCTGCCCCAGGAACCAAGGCCTCCTAAGATGGATGTTTCCTTGCTGCTTTCATACCTGAGGCACAGGTTATCTAAAATTAGGTCAGGCGCTTCACCCTTGCCTTCAGAAACATGCAGATATACTTTCTCAGTCTGTTCCTAGAATAATGGGCCGGTGGTCTCCCTCGCCAGGAGCGTACCCAGGATCAAAACTAGGGGGGGGGCAAGCCATGGTAAAGTCATCTGGAAGGGAGGAGGGGGAGGGGGATGGGGATTAGCACTCCTGCCGCTGCCCAAGGTGCTCCGCGATCCTTCCTGGGGGGGGGGCGGCCTTAGGGGAGCCTCCGCTGCCGCCTTATTCACGGCTCCTCCTTGGATCTCTCTCGGAGGGGGCAGGGCAGGCGCGACATGCGCAAAGATGGCGCTGGCTGGACGGGGGGCCTCCGGCTTGCCTCCCCTTTGTGTGCCATTTCCTTGGCACACAAGTGGCACTTGGTGAAGAAGGTGCGCCATGGGAGCGGAGCGGGGTCCTCCTTTCTTCAAGCTTTCTGGAGCGGAGGTGAAGGACGAGCGGGGGTGGTTAGAGACCCTCTCCCTCCCTCCTTGCTGGCGTCTACGAAGAGGCTTGGTGGGGAAAGTTGGAGCGAGGTGCAGCATTTAAATTTTTTTTGCTTCGGGGGGGCAGCTGCCCCCCCTGCCCCAATGCTGGGTATGCCCATGTCCCTCGCAACTGTGAGACAGCCCAGGGGGTTTTGCCTGCTGGCATCCCACCTCCCCTTTGCCCAGCCAATCAGGTTTCAGATATAAGACTGTGCTTTCTAAGCAGTGGTGATGCAAACTGTGATAAGTACTGCGGGAGGCAGTGGAAGACAGGAGTGCCTGGCATGCTCTGGTCCATGGGGTCACAAAGAGTCGGACACGACTAAACAACAACAACAAAATGTAGAGAGGAAGGGGATTCAGATTCCCTTCCTCCACTAGAGGAGAAACTTCTAGCCCCCCCCCCATGCTGTCAGCTGTAGTGTAGGTTGCATCATGAACTTCCAAGGCATTCTTACCACCCCCACCCCCGCTGCTGCCATTGTTCATGCAGTAAGAGAGAGGGTGGGCTCAAACTATCCCAGGAAGCATGGGATGTGTGGCCATTTCATTTTTATCCCCAAAGCCCACATCAGCCCCTCGTGTAGTACATGACTCTCGCCTTGACATACAGTTTGAGGATAACACCTATTCACAGGGGCGTGGAGACATTGAGACCTTGTGGGACGTGGGTGTCGCTGTGGTCTAAACCACCGAGCCTCTTGGCCTTGCCAGTGATTGGCGGTTTGCTCTGTCCCAGCTCCTGGCAACAAACGCCAGCTCCCTTGGCCTGAAAGCGAGATGAGCGCCGCACCCCATAGTCACCTTTGACTGAACTTAACCATCCAGGGGTCCTTTACCTTTACACACACACACACACAGAGACAGAGAGACAGAGCTACAGTTCTGGGAGTGCTTGGTGCAACTTTCACTTCTACCAGAAACCCAGTGGATGGCTTGAAGCAAGCTGTTATCTCCCAGTTGCCAGTCCCCACTATCTGCAAAAAAAGAATACTGGTAGCAATGCTGGCCTTTACACAGTGTGGTTGTAAGGGTTACACAAAATGTGCGAGAAGCGTTTACCGTGCTCAGAAGTTGCGTACATAACAAATGCGGGAGAATATTATTAGGTGCAGGGCGGGAAAGTGTTTCAGATTCCTGGGTGATGTTTTCAGGTGTCAGTGCAAATTTCTAAATGTCTGAGCATGCTGAGTTCATTGGATTTCTCCAGGCCTAATTGTTGGTTTTGGTTAATTTCATGAAAAGGCATCCTAGCACTGTTCATCTGGTGTGTTTATGGTAGTTTTACAACTTAAGCTAATGACATCTCCAACTCTAGTAGTGCTTTACAATTTAGTAAAGGTAAAGGGACCCCTGACCATTAGGTCCAGTCGTGACCAACTCTGGGGTTGCACGCTCATCTCGCATTATTGGCCGAGGGAGCCGGCATATAGCTTCCAGGTCATGTGGCCAGCATGACAAAGCCGCTTCTGGCAAACCAGAGCAGCACATGGAAATGCCGTTTACCTTCCCGCTGTAGCGGTTCCTATTTATCTACTTGCATTTTGACGTGCTTTCGAACTGCTAGGTTGGCAGGAGCTGGGACCAAGCAACGGGAGCTCACCCCGTCACAGGGATTCGAACCGCTGACCTTCTGATCAGCAAGCTCTAGGCTCTGTGGTTTAACCCACAGCGCCACCTGGGTCCCTGCTTTACAATTTAAGGAGCAGCAAATCCTGGAAACTGCCCTAAGAACATAATAAGAACCTTGCTGGATCAAGCCAGCTGCCCATCTCCTCCAGCAATCAGTGGCTAGCCAGATGCCCAGGAGAAGCCCACAAGCGGGATCCAAGCACTACAGTGGTTTCTAGCAAGTGGTATATGCATAGCTGCCAAGTTTTCCCTTTTCTCACGAGGAAGCCTATTCAGCATAAGGGGAAATCCCTTAAAAAAAGGGATAACTTGGCAGCTATGGGTATATGCAGTGTGGATAGTAAAGGATGGAAGAGAGAGTGGCTGGAAACATAGACCTGCCCATTGCTGGCAGCCCACATTGGGCTTCTTCCTTCGTCTTGCTGCATGGCTCCAACCCATGGGTTGCAGTCCACACACAGATGTACAGCAGCGTTTCTCAAACTTGGTCCTCCAGCTGTTGCCGGGCTACAACTCCCATCATCCCTGACTACTGGTCCTGCTAGCTAGGGGTGATGGGAGTTGTAGTCCGGCAACAGCTGGAGACCCAAGTTTGAGAAATAATGCACTGATGTGCACACACCCTTAGGGGACGCGGGTGGCGCTGTGGTCTAAACCACTGAGCCTAGGGCTTGCCGATCAGAAGGTTGGCGGTTCAAATCCCCGCGACGGAGTGAGCTCCCGTTGCTCTGTCCCAGTTCTTGCCAACCTAGCAGTTCGAAAACACGCCAAAAAGTGCAAGTAGATAAATAGGTCCCGCTCCAGCAGGAAGGTAAACGGCATTTCCATGCACTGCTCTGGTTCGCCAGAAGCGGCTTAGTCATGCTAGCCACATGACTTGGAAAAACTGTCTGTGGACAAACACCGCTCCCTTGGCCTGTAAAGCGAGAGTCATCCCCAGAGTCATCTGCGACTGGACTTAACTGTCAGGGGTCCTTTGCCTTTACCTTTTTACACATTGCAACTGTGATGAACTCAAGGTACCTGCTCAGGGCCATACTAGTGCATCCTGGCCCCCTGGTTAGGTAGAAGCTGTAGATGGATGAGTGGTGGATGTGGGAACCAGGCTGGGGCAAAGTGTCTGTGTGTGTAGCTTGGAAGTGAAAAGAGAGAGACAGAAGGGAAGATCAGGTGCCCAACAGAGGGAGCCTTGCATTCTTTAGACTGCTAGCCTGACATAATTATTTGTTCCAGATTGCTCAAGGCAATTACCGTACTTGTTTGAGAAAGTTTAGCTACTCCAAGGCCACACAGTGAGCTTGGTGGCTGGAAAGATATTTAAGCCCAGTGCCGCTGCCCCCACTGCAATTTCAATCCCACCTTGTCGGAATTGGCTTTCTTTTTCTTGTCTTGAACTTAAGGCGTTCTTTCTGAGCTGCTCCGTGAATAGGAAGCAACCCTGTTGGTTATGGAGAAGCGAGTCGCACGTGCAACGCCTCCCTTGTGCAAAAAGGCTTTGATCCAGAGAGGGTCTGCCGGAGGCAGCTTCCCCCCGCTCGGCTGCTTCTGCTGCTTTTTTGTAACAGGTCCTGGATTGGGGGTGGGTGGAAAGGCGCCTCCGAATACTTTATTTGCAAATAAAGAAACCTCGGTCGAGCCGGCTCTTTCCGAGGCAAGGGCGTGCCGCCTTTTTATTTTTTCTTTCTTTCCTCCAAATGTATTTTACAGGTTTGGCCAGTTCGGCCCCCGAGGCGCCTCATTGGGTGGTTGTTCAGCAGCTGACTGGGGAAGGAGGGAGGGGAGAGAGAGAGTGAGAAGGAGTGAGAAGGAGAGAAAGAAGGAAAGCAAGCCAGCGAGCAGGAGGGGAACTCGGCTGGGATGGCGAGGGAAGAGGAGAGTTACTATGGCAAAAATGGTAAGGCCGCCAGGCTGCCACCCCCACCCCTGAGCCCAGATAGGAGGGAGGGAGTGCGGGCAGCAGGTGGCCATGCGCAGCCCCGCTAAGGGGGCTTCGGCGTCCAGTCGTCCACCATCGGGAAGCTGCAAACCCTCGAGGCGGGGCTTGGCCTTGGGACACAAGACAGCTCGGCCTGGGCGGCGTCTTCCCGAGGTGCCCCAAAAGCTGCGCCAGATGCTGTTTGTGCAACCCGGGTTGTTGTAGCGAGCACCGCCGTCCCTCCCGTCTAAGACCGGCCACCGAGCAAGTTCAAATTCTGGGCAGAAAGAAGCTGCTGGCGCCAAACGCGTCGCTTCAATCATTGGGGCAGGGGGGAGGGGAGCTAGTTCAGCTGCCGAGTAAATAATAATCATAATAGTAATTAATAATAGCAGTGGGTGTGGGGAGGGCGTGAAGGGAAGGGAGAGCCCCTTCGTCTCCTCCTGGGCTGAGGACGCCCCCAATGCGCCTCCAGGCAATTTTAAGTCCTTGCTGATGCAGTTTCTTTCTGTGCCTCGGGAGTGGAGGTTAGGAAACGGGCTTTCTAAAAATACTACTACCGCTGATCCATGGGTCATCCCGGCCGTGGGTGCGCGCCTCTTACGGCGGGACGCACCACCGGGCGCTCAGTTCCGCGTAACCTTAAACCGGATTGCTATCCCCAGCGGGGCTGCGAAGCTGCTCTGGAACGCAGACGCCTTCTGGAAGTTCGGGGGAGCGCAGGAGCCGGGGAGGAATGTCGGCGAGCGGCCGCCTGCCTTGCCCAAAACATGCGCCCTGTCTAAGCAGAGAAACTTGCGAGTTCCGGAAAGAATGTTTCCAAAACTACGCGCCGCTGTTATCTCTCTATGCGCACCCCCAGCAGAAGGGATGTGTAGGGGGCAGCCAGAGGTTAGCTATGGGGAAGGGAACCAGGATGTCCCTGCAAGGCTAAGGAACTACAAACTGCCATGTACTGTATGTATACATATGTGTATACACACAAACACACACAGTCAACAGGCCCCTTTGCTTATCCCAACTCCCTCCTCTGCCTGTCGGCTGGTGTACTCCTGGCTAATAATAATACTGTAAATGTAAAGGTAAAGGGGCCCCTGACCATCAGGTCCAGTCGTGTCCGACTCTGGGGTTGCGGCGCTCATCTCACTCTATAGGCTGAGGGAGCCAGCGTTTGTCCGCAGACAGCTTCCGGGTCATGTGGCCAGCATGACAAAGCTGCTTCTGGCGAACCAGAGCAGCGCACGGAAACACCATTTACCTTCCCGCCGGAGCGGTCCCTATTTATCTACTTGCACTTTGATGTGCTTTCGAACTGTTAGGTGGGCAGGAGCTGGGACCGAGCAACAGGAGCTCCCCCCATTGCAGGGATTCGAACCGCCGACCTTCTGATCAGCAAGCCCTAGACTCTGTGGTTTAACCCACAGTGCCACCTGGGTCCCTAATAATACTGTAATACAGTATTATTCCTGTAGGGAATAATACTGTATTTACAGTGTGGGGAGGGAATTCAGCCCTTAAATGGCAACCATTTTTAGATTGGCCCCTGGAACAAAGTATCCTGAGAGTAGCAATAAAGTCTCCTCCTTCACATGTACTCTGGGGCCCATGGAGAAACTTGGAGAAACAGTGACAGTGGAGGTGTCATTGTTTGTTTGTTTGTTGTTTACTTTTATATACAGATGAAACTCGGAAAATTAGAATATTGTCGAAAAGTGCATTTATTTCAGTAATACAACTTTTTATTTTTTTATTTTTCTTTTAATTTTTACAAATGCTTTCTTTTGGAAATTCCACAGTAATAAAACAAATAGTTACAATAATACAAAAATAAACATCGCTATTACATTTCATTAATGACATTCCATTTATAATTGACCCACCTAACGACAAATAATTACAATTACAACAAATAAAGGCTTGACATATCTTGCTTTGCATGTCATGCATCTATCTCATATATTGGTTTCACCTTTTAAGTTGCATTCCTGTGAAATAAATGCACTTTCCAACGATATTCTAATTTTCCGAGTTTCACCTGTATATATAAAACACCTTTTCTCCCAAGGAGATAATTGGGACTGCGGCAATCAATTAATTGGAACATTTTAAACAACTTTTAAAAGTGCCTCAGATTAACTGAGGAGCAGGTTTAAATATATATCTGTGCTTATAAAATTGGCAGATGACTTGTGCGTATCTTGAAGGAGGCAGGTTCTGCCTTTTCTCACACACAGTAGAAATCCCTCTTCTGATACCTCTATGGCAAATGCATGCCTCATCTGAAAACAAAGTGTTCTGCTTCAGAAATATTGAAGGGCGTTTCTTCCCCAACACTGAACCATTTTCTTGAGCATCTGTCCCCCAAGATAAAGCACAGTCTTTAAGCCTGGCCAATGGTGTTAGATGTCAATCAGAATATCCTCCTGCCCACCCCAAATGTCTAATAAAATATTTTGTACCCTCTTCTCCACAACATAGATGAGGATGTTGTGCTTTATCTTCACCTCATCGTACCCCAGGGGTCAGCAAACCTTTTCTGCAGGGGGCCAGTCCACTGTCCCTCAGACCTTGTGGGGGGCTAGACTATATTTTGGAAAAAAATATGAACGAATTCCTATGCCCCACAAATAACCCAGAGATGCATTTTAAATAAAAAGACACATTCTACTCATGTAAAAACATGCTGATTCCTGGACTGTCCGCGGGCCGGATTTAGAAGGCGATTGGGCTGCATCTGGCCCCCGGGCCTTAGTTTGGGGACCCCTGTCTTACCCCCAAAACCTTAGTATAAGGTTATTTTCAGCGGCATTACTTCCATACTAGTCCTTTTGCTGAATTGACATAATTCATTTGCTCATCCGGATGACGTTGTTGCAAGTGAATATAATTCATTTTAACTCTTGGTTTGAATTGTGTTTTGATTTCTTCTTTTTTAAATCCCATTTTGAACTTTGCTTTAATTTTTGCCAAACGTTTTTCTGCGTACGAGGAGGCGGTAAATAAATAAAATAATAAAATAAATATTGGCCAGGGAGACTTCAAGTAAGACTTCCAGGACTTCTTTTACTACATTATGGCTACTATGTGGGTGCAAAGATGCTGAAGTGGAAGTGGCTTTTTCTTCTGGACATACTTCGGAACTCGAGTCTATTTGATTACTCTTGGCAATTATCCCACCAGAAGTTAAATGCGTAGATCACTCATCAGTCCCCAACCCGCCTTTCCTAACAGGGAGAATTGGCTATCTTCCAGTCTTCCCTTCACTGGCTGAGAGTGCTGCTAGTCCATGATTTCTTTGTGGCTCATGCTAAGATCAACCACAGGCTAATTTTGAGCCACACTTTTATTCTGTATGAAACCTTGAATCTGGGTGGAGGGAATGACTAGTGGCTGTAGTTCTCATTGATGTGCCCAACTTCCTTTCTGCAAACTCCCCAAAACTCCCCTGAAATAGGATGGCTGTTTTGGAATGCAAAGCTGAAGTGGAGAACTGTGTGTCCCTTTCTACCTCTCCCTGAAACCTCTGTTTTCTTGGAGACCTGCGGAAAAGGGAGTTTTCCACCCAGGACAGGAGGAGGTGTATATGCAAAGCCACATATAATGGGAACCGAACCAAGAATTTCCTCAGGGTTGGAGAGGATGCTTTTGCTGGAACTGCCTTGGCAGTGAATACTCTGGCAAAAAGAAACAAGAGAGTTGTTGAAAGAAATCAATAGAGCAGTTGAATATCTGACCTTACCTCTAGCCCTGGAGTCCCCAGTCATTTTCCTGAGGTGCTAGTATTGTATTTTGCCCAATATTACTTATAAGGAACCCATTCTAAGCAAAGGGTAGCGTTCACAGTTGCCCAGCTAGAGTGGCTTTAAGAAATGGTATCAGTTATCTATAGGGGTTGCTTTTAATTGAAATCTGAGGAATATCCACCCCCCCCACTTGAAAAGAATCGTAAAGATGTGTGTAGCTGTGAAAAACAGATACCATGCTGCATTTTATTTGCATTCTAAAGTAATAACTGATTTAAGAATCTTGAACAATGAACTTCAGCTTACTCAGAATTTCCCCCTTTTGAGTCAGGGTGGATGGGGGACATGATGCCATTTTGGAGGGCGTAAAATTAGGCTGGCAAGACTCCCATCTCTATTTGCAGCAGGGCCTTTGCAAAGGGGAGGCAATAGTAGTGATGACAGAGAAGGCCTGTGCCTACTGAAAGTACAGCTGGGAGGCGGAGCAAAGTAAAAAAAAGATGTTGGCTTTACCACCAGCCTGTCTGTTTTTCCTGGAACCTCAGGGCTGCCGTGCAGATGCATTTTATAGCAGATAATAATATCTGAGTTTTGCAACGATTCCAGGCCTTTTCAGCCAGGGAGTCTGTGCTGGTATAGAGAAAAGTATTTTGCTTCATTGGCTGGTGTCTAACCAGAGAATGCTTATTTGGTAAATGAGAGGCATTGCCGCTTGCGGATGAAAGGAGTGACTGTTTGCTGGGCTGGGAAAGTGCAGTTGGGGTGAAGGAGGTGGGGATCACTCCGGTTTCTAAAATGAGAGGTGCTCCAGTCTGCACCAGAAGGCATACCTAGAAGATGGGCCTGCCATTAACCCATGATGTGTGAAGGCCTGTGGTTTTGGCTTGCCAGTGTGGAAGAGGAACTCTGCACATGAGGAGAGGCATTCTCTTCCTTATCATTACTTCATTTATCACTTGCCCCTAAACCCATACGATAGGGCAGGTTATACATTTACCGGTAAATAAATAAATATGTGTTCTGGAGGATAGCCATTTAAAGACCAAATCCTGGGTAAACACAGATTAAGATGTAGTTCTGATGAGAATCCCTCGTTAAGATATATTTGTCTGCATTTCTCTCACTGAAAATTTCCAGTAACAGCCTGGAAGCACCAGCAGAGAACCTGTTCTGCAGCTAGTCCTCGGATTATTCACTTGCTTAGCTTAGAAACACAGACTCCCTGCTTCACCTACTCCTTTGTCTATCCGTGCAGGAGCGTATCCTGAGTGGCTTACTCTTCTCCATTCAAATTTGCAAAGAAGTTTGCTCCTTCTTTGCAGGAGGAATCATAGAATCATAGAGTTGGAAGAGACCACGAGGGCCATCCAGTCCAACCCCCTGCCAAGCAGGAAACACCATCAAAGCATTCTTGACATATGTCTGTCAAGCCTCTGCTTGTTGTTGTTGTTTAGTCGTTTAGTTGTGTCTGACTCTTCGTGACCCCATGGACCATAGCACGCCAGGCACTCCTGTCTTGCACTGCCTCCCGCAGTTTGGCCTCTGCTTAAAGACCTCCAAAGAAGGAGACTCCACCACACTTCTTGGCAGCAAATTCCACTGTCGAACAGCTCTTACTGTCAGGAAGTTCTTCCTAATGTTTAGGTGAAATCTTCTTTCTTGTAGTTTGAATCCATTGCTCCGTGTCCGCTTCTCTGGAGCAGCAGAAAACAACCTTTCACCCTCCTCTATATGGCATCCTTTTATATATTTGAACATGGCTATCATATCACCCCTTAACCTTCTCTTCTCCAGGCTAAACATACCCAGTTCCCTAAGCCGTTCCTCATAAGGCATTGAGGTTCCCCCCATTTCCCTTCCTGCTTCTTGTGCGCATTGACAGGGCATCCCCATAGCTACTGCATTGCTTTTGGCTGGGATGACTCCTCTCACTTTTTTTTTACCCTCCCTGTAGGTTAACCAGGGAGGGAGAGGGGTTAATAGGTGACTCAATGCAATAGACTAGCTGGGCACAGGGTGCAGGATGTATGCCTTAGACTTCAGGCTGCTTGGGACTGGACTATAACAATGGCTGAGGGTGCTGACGCAATGGAGGGGAGAGAAATGCTAGCTGAGACTGACAAATCTAATTGCATGGACATGGGCTGGAGTTTGTATGCAAAGGCTCTTATTTGTTTATTATTGATTTATTTCATAAAATGTATTACACCACCTGATTGTGAAAAACCTCAAAGCGGTTTACAAAAAGATAGAACAATAAAACCAAGGGGAGAAATATACAACAGTGCTTTTGGACAAAGGATGAGCTCTAAAGGTGGTGGGTGAGCAAACTTCACGGATGAAAGACTGGGGCTAAGTTGTTCCTGGAGGCAAGGGACAGCAGATGGGAGAAGTTTAGCCCGTCAGTGATTCTTTGCAAATTTGTGGTTGGTGGACTGTGTACAAATTTTTATTCTGCAGAAGGATGAATGCTGGCAGCAGCTTTTTTCACCTCCGATGTACTAAGATACTATAATCTGCACCAGCCACAATTTCCATATCTTATTATAGAAATATTCCAGGTTCAGAAGCCCTGCCTTCCTTACTGTCTGGTATCTGTCCTAGAATAATGCAGAAGGTAAAAGGTAAAGGGGTAAAGGGGCCCCTGACCATTAGGTCCAGTTGTGACCGACCCTGGGGCTGCGTGCTCATCTCGCATTATTGGCCAAGGGAGCCGGCGTATAGCTTCTGGGTCATGTGGCCAGCATGACAAAGCCGCTTCTGGCAAACCAGAGCAGCACATGGAAACGCCGTTTACCTTCCCGCTGTAGCGGTTCCTATTTATCTACTTGCATTTTGACGTGCTTTCAAACTGCTAGGTTGGCAGGAGCTGGGACCAAGCAACGGGAGCTCACCCTGTCACAGGGATTTGAACCGCCGACCTTCTGATTAGCAAGCCCTAGGCTCAGTGGTTTAAACCACAGCGCCACCTACTGGATAAACTTTCTCTTACGCAGGTCTTTTGTTCCTTTAAATTTGCACAGCTGTTAAAATCTGAGGCTCCAGGAGAGGAAGTGGTGGTCCAACTCACTGAAAAGATGATTATCACATTTGCAAAACCTCAGTGCTGTCCAGGTTCCTGAAACAATTATGTAATATCCCTCTCCCTCTCACATACTGCTCAGAAGGCAGGGTCCTGTTCATTTTAGTGGAGCTTCCACCTTAGAACGTCCCAGAAGATGGATGTACTTAAAATCAATATATTTCCCTATTATCCTGTTCCTGCTTTCTGTAACTGCTTAACTTAGTACATATATTCTTTCTCTTTTTCTCCCTAGGGACACCCCAAAAATATGACCCAACTTTCAAAGGCCCCATATATGACAGGTAAGAGCAACCTGTTGCTGAAGGTGTGTGATGGTGTTTTGCAAAGTACAGGTGAAACTCGGAAAATTAGAATATCGTTGAAAAGTGCATTTATTTCTGTAATGCAACTTAAAAGGTGAAAACAATATATGGGATAGATGCACGACATGCAAAGCAAGATATGTCAAGCCTTTATTTGTTGTAATTGTAATTATTTGTCGTTAGGCGGGTCAATTATAAATGGAATGTAATTAATGAAATGTAATAGCGATGTTTATTTTTCTATTATTGTAACTCTTTGTTTTATTACTGTGGAATTTCCAAAAGAAAGCGTTTGTAAAATTTAAATAAATAATAATAATACGTTGCATTACTGTAATAAATGCACTTTTCCACGATTTTCTAATTTTCCGAGTTTCACCTGTATGTGTGGAAGGGAACACTGCCAAGGGAAGCTGTCTCCCACCCCCATTTTGGAAAGTCAGAGGGGCATGCTGCTGTATATGCAAATCCTGAAGTCCTAAGACTCAAAATACAAAATGGAATGATTCTGTGCTGCATAAAATGATTCTGCTGCATGGGACCTGGCAAGCTTTTGTGTCTTGGTGTGTGGAGGTGGCAAAGGGAGGCCATTCTTCCTGTGTACTTTCTTGGACCTTGCTTCATGGGAGTCAGGATGTTTGCAATGGGACTGGGTTGTTTTCTTGCCTGGACCACTCAGCTTCCATGGAGTCTCTAAGCCATGGGGGCTCTTCTTCTCTACTGCCTTCTGTCAAAGCTTATTTATTGCCTCTTCATTGTTGCACAAATATAGTTTTTATTCCTTCAGTAGCACCTTAAAGACCAACTAAGTTTTTATTTTGGTATGAGCTTTCGTGTGCATGCACACTTCATCAGATACATGCACACGAAAGCTCGTACCAAAATAAAAACTTAGTTGGTCTTTAAGGTGCTACTGAAGGATTTTTTTTTATTTTGTTTCGACTCAGACCAACACGGCTACCTACCTGTAAATTGTTTTTATTGTCTTTTTATTGTCTGATCTATAATACAATATTTATAGCATATATAATTGTTGTCGACATAGGCTGCCACATGGCACATACTGTAAGAGATTCAAACATTTTGGGGTGGTATTGAACTAAGTTTTACTCAGAGTAGACCCACTGAAATTAAGGGACGTGACTAAGTTAGGTCCATTAATTTCAATAGGTCTATCTTGAGTAAAACACCCGTTGAATTAATGTTTTGCCAAAATGTTGAATTAATCAAATATTTCCCTTTTAACTTTACTTTCATGGACCTACATGTGATATGCCACCTTAAATTGCTCAGCTTATAATCACTATTCAGCTTTATTGCCTCATGTTGATGGATGTTGCTGTTTTAAAAACGAGAGATTTCTTCTTCTTTTTTGAATGATATTTATTTATTTTTTCCCATCACCAAACCTGAACATTGTTCTTCATGCTTGTATACATATACATATACATACATATACATACACATATACATTTATGTTTGTTTGTTACAATTTTTCGTATCGTATTTCTAATCCTCCTTTCCCAGAGAAAAAAAGGGAAAGGAGAAAAAAAAGAAAAAAAAGAAAAAAAGGTAAATTTTATCTTTGGACTTCCTATTATCTCCATCAGCATACTCTCCTCTTTTTGTCGCAGAGTGTATATTCAATCCATGCTATCTCTGTTTTTACATATCGTTTGACACTCCCATTTCTTATGTTTCATATGTGGTGGACCTGTGAGAATATCAGGAAATTTTGGGATAAAATTCATGATGAGATCCAAAAAATTATAGGTAGGAATATCCCAAAAAGACCAGAGATCTTTCTACTAAGTATCACCTTTCAAAAAGATATTCCCATACAGGCAAAAGAACTCCTTCTATATTCATTAGCAGCGGCTCGTATTGTTATTGCCAAAGGATGGAAAGAAAAAGAAGCTCCAAGAATTATAGATTGGCAAAATAAACTTCAAGAGTTTGCTGAAATGGCACAGTTAACAAACAGTTTGAGAGGAAAGGTTAAAGAAGAATTTCTAAAAAAAATGGGACAGGTACAAGAAATATGTTAGAAAATATACTGAGAACAAAATTTCTATGATAGCGTTTGAGTAAAAAAGGGGGAAAATCTGTTTGGATTTGCAGAAATCAGTTTCCTTAAAAACGAGAGATTTCTGTTCTGCCTGGGAATATGATGGAGGAGCCTTTCCTCGATTATGGAACCGAAGTGCTAGAATGATCAAAGGTCAAGAGGTCTAGTCCCTTTGCCCAAGAGGCAAGACCACCTGCCTCCAACCTCCTCCCTCAGATCAAGCCACACAAGCACAGCCTAGGCCCCAGCAGCCTTGTCAGGAGAGAGTGACAGGTGACTCGAGCAAAGGCTTCAAACACACCTTTCCACCCAGAGGCAAAGAAATGCCAGAGCGGTGGAATGGAAACACAGCTTTGTGTCATAATATAGTAGCCCCTTCTCTCTTGTGGCAGAACTGCCCTGATGGAAACTAAGGGATTGCAAGATATCCTTCAGAAATAGATTCTGACTTACACCCAGCGAAGCTGTTTGTTCTCCTATCTGGATTTACTTTGTTTGCTTTTTCTGTGTTGGTTTCTTTTGATTTAAAGGACTAGGAGGACTGAGTTTTTACACCCACACAAACACACCCACGCACCCTGTTTTAAGAACCCGTAGCAGAAAGCAGCAGCAAAAAGCGTATACAGATATCGCTGAAAACAGGAACATGCACCTTTATCTCCCCCACAGGGTGAGCTTTTCTTCCTGCCTTTGTACTGCAGTTGAAAGGCACTACTTGTTTCCACTTCAGATATGGAGTTACTTCATTTTTCCCATCCCCCGTGATTCAGGTGTGCTTTCTAAAACTATTTAAATGCTGCTTGTGTATTTTTATGATTTGAAAGTATATACCAGGGCTAGCGTTGAGGGTCAGTATCGCTGGGCACTCGCTCATTCCCCAAATCTTACAATAAATAAATACATTTTTCACTCCCAGTCTCCAGACATGCAAAGAAGGACCAGAGTTGATGGCAGGAAGCCTCCTCCTCTTATTGCCTTGCCTTTTCCTTCTTGGTGGCTTGTTTGCATAGGTTGGGCCCAGAGGAAGAGGGCAAGTGAATAGGCAGCAGGGACAGTGGCAAGGAGAAAATGTAGGGAAGGACCCATATTGCCTGAGAGGCCTCCAAAACCTGGAGCCAGTGCTGGTTTATACTGTGCTTTTGTTTGGTTCGATTCAGGGCTTATAAAAAGCCACCAGACTGCGGGGAACAGAATACAAGCAGAGCATGACTGTTGTATTGCTCTCAATCCTTTTGCTTTCTCCTTCAGGGGTTGTACCGATATCATCTGCTGCATCTTGCTTCTGGTTGCCATTGTGGGCTACATCGCTGTGGGAGTCGTGGGTATGTGTTCTAGAACTCTCCATCTCCCTTTCTCTGGCTTTAGGCAACAGCTGAGTGTTGCTGATGATTGGGCAAGTAGACGTAGGGTTGCCATATTTTGAAGAGCAAAGAAAAGAGGACACATTTGCCGACTTCTTTGTTTAACTATGGTTTACTAGGATGACTCTCATTTTACATACCCATGAAAAAGTAGATGTGTCCTGGGAAAAGAGGACATATGGCAAGAAGGTGCACCGTTATGAAAACAGGGGATTTAAGCAAACTCTTTTAAAAGTGTGTGGAATGCACATCTTCACAGCCATGAATCATAGAATTGTAGAGCTGGAAGGGAACATGAGGATCATCTAGTCCAACCTCCTTTAATGCAGGAATATTTTGCCCAGTGTGGGGCTCGAACCCACATCCCTGAGATAAAGAATCTCGTGCTCTATCAACTGAACTATTGGTGAAACATTCTCTTTTTTTAAACAAAGAAAATGACGACGACAAACCATGGTTCTTAGGAATCCACATGAGCTGTGGGACTGGAGGTGAAAGCATGGTGCGCCATGAAATTGCCCTGATAATATCTTATTGGGGACCCAGGTGGCGCTGTGGTTAAACCACTGAGCCTAGGGCTTGCTGATCAGAAGGTCAGCGGTTCGAATCCCTGTGATGGGGTGAGCTCCCGTTGCTTGGTCCCAGCTCCTGCCAACCTAGCAATTCAAAAGCACGTCAAAATGCAAGTAGATAAATAGGAACCGCTACAGCGGGAAGGTAAACGGTGTTTCCATGTGCTGCTCTGGTTTGCCAGAAGCGGCTTTGTCATGCTGGCCACATGACCTGGAAGCTATACGCCGGCTCCCTCGGCCAATGATGCGAGATGAGCGCGCAACCCCAGAGTCGGTCACGACTGGACCTAATGGTCAGGGGTCCCTTTACCTTTACCTAATATCTTATTGCCTCCTCCCTCTGTCTCTTTTCGGAGGGGTTGCTCATGTAGAATAATGTGGTGATGGTGTCTGTGCTGAGTGCTGTCTTAGTTGGCCATATGTTGCCATTTCTCACCCAGGGCAGAGTCGCATGGGGTGATATGTGGAAGCCCTTTAATATTGTGAGTGGCTGCATGCAGATTTGGGAGACTCTTGACAGAGAGGCAGTTTAACACAGTGGGTAGAGACTTGGGCTTGGATTCAAATCCTGAGTCACTGCACAGTCTTGAGCAAAACACCTTCTTTCGTAGGTTAACATAGCTCATAAGTTGAAGGATGAAATGCACATGTGAATAACAGAGATATAGTCATAGTTCATAGCAGTTGCTGGTGAAACTGGGTGATGTTGCACAATGTGGAGCGGAGCACGTTGTCAAGCTCTGGACTTCTGTCTTTTCAGCATGGACACAAGGAGACCCCCGGAAGGTGATCTACCCCACAGATAGCCGTGGGCAGTTCTGTGGCCAGGCTGGAACCCCCAACGAGTAGGTGTCTTTGAAAAATCCTTTGTTATCTGCATGAGTATGGCCAATGAGGCACTTAATATTAAGAGAGAATTTTGCGCCTGCATCTTCCCTTTCCGGATTGCCTTTCCATGTCATCTCTTCTGGGTAGAAAAGGGACAGCTTCATTTCTTTCAAGGCCTACCCCTGCTTGTTTTACTCATGAGGCAACTCGTTTTCCCCCTTAATGTGGAATTCTGGAATGTTCTGAGGCATCTAAAGTCCCCCTTGGAATGTTCTCCTGAGTTGCCACAGTCAGTTGGGGCCAGTTGTGTCACATGCCAGATGGATGTCAGGAAACCCCAGTTAGTGGTATTCTGGGCCAAGCAAAACCTGGCATGGAAATCTATGCCTCTACAGCAGTGGTGGGATCATTCTGACCCACAGGCCTAATTAGGCCCAACTGTTCTCTTGCTTTGGTTCACAAGAGTGTTTTGGGTGAGCCACATCTGACATCAGATATGGGCCCATTCAAGAGCAAGCTCCTGGTACTTCGTTTGCAGTCATGGCTTGAAAAACCTGGTGTCATATAACACTCCTGAGGTGATTAGCAGGTGGGCAACCCCACTTGCCCATCAAAGTAACCCATGGAGGATCGGCCATGTTTGATTCCAGCCTTCTGACCCAAATCCGGCCCGTCGTTCTGCCTGGACACTGAGGTCCAGTACCGAGGGCTTTCTGGCGGTTCCCTCATTGCGAGAAGGCAAGTTGCAGGGAACCAGGCGGAGGGCCTTCTCGGTGGTGGCGCCCGCCCTGTGGAATGCCCTCCCATCAGATGTCAAAGAGAAAAACAGCTACCAGATCTGTTTAGGCAGCCCTGTTTAGGGAGGCTTTTAATGTTTAATAGATTATTTATTTCATTTTTCTGTTGGAAGCCGCCCAGAGTAGCTGGGGAAACCCAGCCAGATAGGCGGGGTATAAATAATAAATTATTATTAAAATGCACAATAAACCCATTCCATCAAAACAGTAAAGCATGCATAGCTAAAACATACAACAAAGCAAGCCCATTAAAAAGCACAGCAATTAAAACAGTTAAGAGAGCAATTAAAACAATTAGATGAGGAAGTTCAATTTGAGAGGAATGCTTGTCTATACAGGTGTGTCTTTAAGTACCGGCAGAATGCCAGTACTGATGGGATTTCTCGTATTTCAGCAGGGAAGGCAGTTCACAACAGTGGCGTCACCAGTGAAAAAGCCCACTCCCGTGCTACCCCAAGCCAAAAATATCCAGGCCATGGAAAAGCTATCCGGGTTCCATTTCCCAATCTTAAATGCCCACACTGGGCAGTGGAGGATAAGGGAGTGTTTCTGGTATCCTGATCCAGAGCTGTTTAGGGCTTTATATGTAAGCAGTAGGATCTTAAAACTGGGTCAGTAGCTAATAGACAACAAGTGCAAATCCCTTAGCACTGGCATGATATGTGCTAATAATTCACATTTCTGAATTCAAAGTCAGGAATTATTATTATTATATTATAAATGTGTTCCTCACCCCTGCTGTACAGGAAATCTGGTGGGCCTTTCCTCTGACTCTCCTTGTCACCCTCTCCAATGAGGTGGCATTGAATTCAGTGAGGGGGAGGAAGCCAGAGCAGCGTGAGAGGATAGAATAAGGAGAAGTGGCTCCTCCCCTTAGCTGTGTATGAAATTTCAGGGGCAATTACATAAGACAAGGGTGTATTTCAGCATTTGCAGGCTCCATTCTCCTCCTGGTAGGCAACCACATTGAGTCTTCATGCAGCATGGGTTAGGTGGTGTCACTTCCAGATAGGCCTGAGCTGTGGCAACTTTCATTTTAAGAATTGGTGATGACTAAGGCTAGTAGCCCTTGGCACATCGCTTTGTCTGTGATCCCCAAGTAGTGCTGGCTGGACTGCGTAGAGCAGGAGTCAGCAACCTTTTTCAGCCGTGGGCCTCAGACCATGTGGTGGGCCGGACTATTTTTTGGGGGGGAGGGGGGATGAACGAATTCCTATGCCCCATAAGTAACCCAGAGATGCATTTTAAATAAAAGCACACATTCTACTCATGTAAAAACACGCTGATTCCTGGACTGTTTGCGGGCTGGATTGAGAAGGCGATTGGCCCACGGGCCTTAGGTTGCCTACCCCTGGCGTAGGGAATTCTAACCTATTCAGAAGTGGTTCAGGAGAGTCTGCTGGCATGAGTGATCTCCTTCATCTTCTAGTTCTCCACAGTATGTCAGACTTGCTGAATTTTTGGGACCCATCTGCTGATAGAAACATATGCTGGCTTGGATGTTCTTATGGTCCTTTCTCTGTTTCCAGGAATAAACCTTTCTTGTTCTACTTCAACATCGTGAAATGTGCCAGCCCTTTGGTGCTGTTGGAGTTTCAGTGTCCCACCACACAGGTAAGGCTTTTCTCCTTGTCAATTCCTTTGTCCCAGAGAGGTCAGAATTGCAAGAGCTTTGTGCTCGTCTGCATAGGGCAAAACTTCATGGACAAAACGGAAGGTGGGTTGTTTTTGCTCTGTGATAATCTGGATATAGACAGGGCCGCCTTGAGCATGCCAGGTGCCCTGGCGCCGGATCCCTCCGGTGCCCCCGCCCCGTTTCCCAGCTGCACTGCACCACCCAGCCTGCCGCTGCCTGCCCCCTGTTGCGATGCCCCTGCACACGGCGGAGGCGGCCCCAGGCCCGCGCACCTCCGGAGAGTGGCCTGAAGCTGCTGAACAGCGGAGGCGTGCCTGGGGCAGCCTCAGCCGTGCCTCTCTGCGGGCGCAGCGGCGCCCCTGGCACCCTGGCGCCCCGCGCCACCGGGAGCGGGCCTAGAGCCGGCCCTGGATATAGACATGCTGTTGTGTAATGTTGCCCAATAAAGTGCATGGGGAGAGAGTAAGAGCAAGGATGGCTTATTTATGTCCTCTCTTGGTCACATTGGGGAAATGGGAAGGGAGGGCAAGGACTTCAAAGAGTAGCTGCCCAAAGAAAGAAAGCAGCTTTGAACACTATCCTGGTTGAATGGGTGATGTTTGCCTTTTCTTTGAAGTCCCTGAAGCTGTTTGCTGCCTCGCTCTGTGAGACTTCAGCTTCTCACTAGAACCCCAGCACAAATGGACATGGAATCAGTAAAATTAAAAGGATGTAAATCTGTGACCTGTCACAGAGGTTGTGCTCTTCATGTTGAAATTGCCTCAATTTAATGTGATGCAGGGATGTATGAATATGAATATATATATTTTTTTGTGTAGGTCGGTCAGAATAACAAATATTATTATTATTAAATCGGTATATCACCCTTCATCCAAACATAACAGAGCGGTTCACAAGATTAAAATGCAAAATGAGAACTCAAAATACCTAATAAGACAAAAACAGAAGCAAACCAATGACCTGGCCTCCCACAAATACATTTAAAAGGTAACAGAATTGCAAATCAGCTAAGGGCCTGGTTATAGAGAAACATTTTAGCCTTGCACCTAAAGATATGTACAGTGGTACCTCTGGATACAAACGGGATCTGTTCCCCGTACGCATCCAGAGCAGTACTTACCCTGAAGCGCCGAATCTGCGCATGCTCCCTGCGCTTTTCGGTGCTTCTGTGCATGCGTGTGACGTCATTTGGCGCGTCTGTGCATGCGCGAATCGCCGAACCCAGAGGTAACCCGTTCCGTTACTTCCGGGTTCAGCGCATACATACCCCGTTTTGAGTGCCACACTTCCGTTTTCCGAGTGAGGAAAGGTGGGCTGGGTGGCAAGTGAGCTGGCACCTGCCGCCCTCCAGCGCTGGGTTCCTCCGTTGCCACAACAGCAACCACCCATTTCTCCAGCCCCGGCGCTGAGTGAGGGAAGGCTGGGCCGGGGCGGCAAGCAAGCAGGCAAGGGATGTTGCTGTCACACACACACACACACACACACACACACACACACACCGCCTGCTCCTGCTTGCAGGCAAGTAGGAGTGGGATCGGGCTGCTCCGCTAGGCAACGTTGCTGCTTGCACGGGAACAGAAGCTGGATCGGGGCAGCCCAGCTGGGGAGGTGCAGGCTCCATCACACTTTCCGTTGAAGGGTTCGTGGCTGCACTCCCCTCAAGGAAGAAGTTTAAAGGAGCCCTCACCTCCCCATCAGAGCCCCTGCACCACCTGTTTTGCGTTACTTTCTATGGGAAAGTGTGCCTTGGTTTTGGAACGCTTTGGTTTTGGAACAGACTTCCGGAACCGATTAAGTTTGAGAACCAAGGTACCACTGTAATGTAGAGATTTGTCACTGCTGCTGGGAATCAGAACCCTACTAGACAAGTGGTGTCTGAATTGAGACACTAAATTGCTATGCTTCTTGTGACTGTTTCAGATCTGTGTTGAGAAGTGCCCAGATCAGTACCTCACCTACTTGCAAGCCTCAACAGGTGGCGCAGCCAGCAAGGATCTCAAATACTATGAGCAGTTTTGTGTCCCAGAATTTAAAAACCGGAAGACGGTGAGTGAGCTTTACAGATGCATAATGGCTGGGAACTAATTCAGACTTAAGGGGGATGTAAGGGGGTGGGCTTACAGGGAACAGCCACCCCTCATCAAATCCAGCTCTTCGAATGGCTCTGACAACAGCGGAGGGACAGGAGACAGGAAGGAGGAAGTGAGCGGAGCGGGGCAGGACTCAGGCAGCATCCAAGAGCACTACCTGCAGCCTGTGATACCAGCAAGGAAGGAGGGGCCAGCAGAGAGTTCTAGCGGGAAAACAGCAGAGGGGCGTCCTTTCAAAATCACCCTGGAACTGAGGCGATCAGCGGCTCGCAAACTCAGGGGGAGGAGATTTGGGGTCCCCAAACTACTCTGCTGGGGGAGGAGCCGAAAATTGCCATTGGGAGAATCTGATAGCACGGAGTAGACATGTTTTCATGAAGCTCTTGCACTGTAAATAACTTTCACAATAAAAGTATTAATTGGAGTGTCGTTGCTCAAGGGTAGCCAGCAACCTCCCTGACAGGGGATCTTTCGTTCTGCTTTTGCCTTTGTTTTCCTGGGAAGTTTTCCTTCTTTGGGCAGGAATAACCCATTCCTTTTTCCCCTCTCTCAGGCCCTGAGTGCACCTGAAGTTTTGAAAGATGATCTGTGCCCAGCCATGCTCACTCCAAGCAAACCCTGTAAGTCTGTCCGAGGGAGCAAACTAGTGGCAGAAAGCCTAGGGATTTTATTAATAGTTTATTGAACAGCTCAGTAGTCAAATCTTAATGCAGCTCAAGCTTTCAGTGGCTGTGACTCCCAGCCACTTCCATTGCCAGAAAGAACCTCGCCTTAGTCTTTCCACACAAGGACTACCACAATGGTGGCTCTGTTGAGACTTCTTATCTGGGGGGTATGGGAATCTGAAATTTGAAAACAGTAAGCTTCTGAGGAACCAGCCCACTTGTTCTGAGCTAGTGCAGAGCCTCAGACCCAACATATATTATCCCCCACTTAATGCACTGAACCAGTTGTTATCTCTGATGGCACCTATTGTTGCCATGGAGGCCATAATCTTCATGGACCTTGCCAACTCTCCAAGGGGGGGAAATGGCCTGGCTGTTTCTAGTTTCGTTTTAACCTCTGAGCCAGTTGCCACAGGTTTTTAGGAATAGAAAGCCAAATATTGGGGACGGCTGCCAGCTTTTTTCTAACAAAGCTATTCAGTTTCTATAACTATTTGAATGGAAGTAACCATCATTTTCGAAGGGACACAGGTGGGGCTGTGGGTTAAACTGCAGAGCCTAGGGCTTGCTGATCAGAAGGTCGGCGGTTCAAATCCCTGTGACGGGGTGAGCTCCCGTTGCTCTGTCCCAGCTCCTGCCAACCTAGCAGTTCGAAAGCACGTCAAAGTGCAAGTAGATAAATAGGTACCGCTACAGCGGGAAGGTAAACGGCGTTTCCGTGTGCTGCTTGGTTCACCAGAAGTGGCTTTGTCATGCTGGCCACATGACCTGGAAGCTGTATGCCAGCTCCCTTGGCCAATAACACGAGATGAGTGCCGCAAACCCAGAGTCGGTCATGACTGGACCTAATGGTCAGGGGTCCCTTTATCTTTAACCATCATTTTTGCCATTAGTACACTCTACATATCCACTAGAGCAGTGTTTCCCAACCTTGTGCCTCCAGATGTTTTTGGACTACAACTCCCATCATCCCTAGCTAGCAAGACCAGTGGTCAGGAATGATGGGAATTGTAGTCCGAAAACAGCTAGAGGCACAAGGTTGGGAAACACTGCACTAGAGCACCAGATAGTTGACTTCAGACCTTTCACACCATTTCAGCCATGGCTGCAATTAAGACTGTGGGGTTCATTTGTGTTTTTCCTTTGCTGCTGCCTCCTCCCCCAGGGTTTATTTTCCCAAGGTGGGAAAGTCAGAACAACCTGGTGATGTAGCAGCCACAGTTGTGGGGAATTGCACTTGTGCCCATTTCCTTGTGTGGCCCTGCCTCCTGACCTACCACCAGAATTTTTGAAACTAAACATTGGCAACCAAACGTGATCCCTGAACCCCCACCCAAGGAGGTTGGCTCGGTGTGAATTTTGAATATCAACCCCCTCTCTAAGAGAATCGGATTAATTCTGAAGGATCATAAGTAAGCAGAAACAGGTGTTTGGGTTGCGTAGAAAGGCTGTGTATTTCCCCCAGTAACATCTGGGTATACTAGGTCGGGAACTCCTTGCTAGCTCCCCTCACCCCACCCCTAGGGCTTGGCTTGTGAGCTGCACCCTTTGTGGGGATGAGGGAGAACTGTGGGCCATGCAAGAGGATTTGAACATGAAGGACAGCTACAGCTGCACAAGGAGAAAAGGAAGTAGTCTGATCACACCTGTCCCTCTGACTCATGTCGAATGTCTGTGGCAAATAAAGCATCTATTAAATCACACCAGAGTTTGAAACAAGTCTTCTGGCTAGTCATGTGCATTACAAACACTTGGATGGGAGAGGCCTTTGGGGTGCTGATTACTCAGCGAGTTATCAGTTAATTCTTGGGTGTTGGGGCAAGGGATGGAGATGCAATGATCTATAACGAGGTCTTGTTCTACACCAGGCATCCCCAAACTGCGGTCCTCCATATGTTTTGGCCTACAATTCCCATGATCCCTAGCTAACAGGACCAGTGGTCAGGAATGATGGGAATTGTAGTCCAAAACATCTGGAGGGCCGAAGTTTGGGGATGCCTGTTCTACACTAAGTATCCTGACACCAACTCAGGATATGCTGAGTGGAGCCCTGGTTCCTGTAGTAGGTTGCGGGAGGTCACTCCAAGCATCAGATGAAATCGCCAAGCATACATAAAGATTTAGCCAAGTCACAACCCCCCCACTTTGCCTCTTCAGTTGCCAAATCTCACTCTTCCCTGCATGAAAGCAGCTTAGTGGGTGTGGGTGTGTTGCAGTTTTCCTCTTGGCTGGCTGATTATAGAGGGTCTTTTAAGCAGAGAACAAGGGGTGGGGTGCATACTAGTCTTCCTGCTGCTTAGATCTCTCTCATATGTTGTGATCCTCAGTGGCTCGCAGATGTCTACCTGCAATCAGCTCGAATAAAGGGGTCATCATGGTTGGGAACAAGACCACCTTTAATGATGGGAAAGGACATGAGAGGAACGTGACCGAACTTCTGGAAGGGGCCAAGTGAGTTTTAAGTGTGTGTGTGTGTTGGATGGCAATGAGCAGAGCGGGGCTTTGTAGATCTAGTTATTCCAAATTTGGCCAAAGAATACTTTTTGCTGACTTTGCTTAATTTACTTGCGTTCTTCTGGTTGCTCGGCCTGGGGAGTTGGTCCCCAGTAATTTGTAATTTTCTTTTCATCACAGGTGGCAGAAACTGGGACATTAGATAGACAAGGGTTGTGTTGAGACAACAGATGGGGCTGGCGGGGGTTGTAGAGGAAAAGGTGGGGTATGTGCTGAGAAGACCTCATCTGACTACGCTTCTAATCCGTTAGGGGAAGTCACATGCCATCTTCCACCTTACCCTGGCCAAGAAAAAGTTCCAGTTCTTCTAGGAGACTTGCTATATTCCATGTTTTCTGGCAGCTACAAGGATTTTCCAATTCCTTTTCTGGGATGCTGCCAAAGTCCTTCTGGACAGCATGATGAAAATGCTTCTCAGGTCTTGACATTTAGAACCTTAAATGTGCTGCATATATGGAACTGCCCTCTGCTTGTCAACCATCCTTCTCCCCATGCAAAGGGAAATCCTGTGCTCACAATTATTGAGACTCTCAGTAGCCCTAACCCAGTAGAAGTGAAGTTCCTACAGTGCCGGTGAGCAGTTAGTGCTCTACCTAACACCAGACTCCGTAGCTTTCTTATCTCAAATAAAGCTCCCAGTACGTTTCCGAGCACAATTCAAAGTGTTGGTGCTGAACTTTAAAGCTCTAAATGGCCTTGGCCCAGTATACCTGAATAATAATAATAATAATAATAATAATAATAATAATTTATTATTTATACCCTGCCCATCTGGCTGGGTTTCCACAGCCACTCTGGGCGGCTTCCAACAGAAATATTAAAATACAGTAATTTCTTAAAGATTATAAGCTTCCCTAAACAGGGCTGCCTTCAGATGTCCTCTAAAAGTCTGGTAGTTATTTTTCTTTTTGACATCTGATGGGAGGGCGTTCCACAGGGCAGGTGCCACTCCCGAGAAGGCCCTCTGCCTGGTTCCCTGTATCTTGGCTTCTCGCAACGAGGGAACCGCCAGAAGGCCCTCGGCCCTGGACCTCAGTGTCCGGGCGGAGTGATGGAGGTGGAGACGCTCTTCAGGTATACTGGACCGAGGCCGTTTAGGGCTTTAAAGGTCAGCACCAACACTTTGAATTGTGCTCGGAAACATACTGGGAGCCAATGCAGGTCTTTCAAGACCGGTGTTATGTGGTCTCGGCGGCTGCTCCCAGTCACCAGTCTAGCTGCTGCGTCTCCACCAGTGTCAGATTTACGTATAAGCTAAACAAGCTATAGCTTGGGGCTCCACTCTCTTGGGGGGGATTTCAAAGAAAAAAAACCTGGATGTACATTTCCAAAATATAAGATAAAAAACAAAATAAAACCTACATACACTTAGAGCTTAATAATTATTTCACTATTAATATAGTTCTTATTAATACATTTCTTCTTAATTGTATTTCAGTTCAACAATTACTTTGATAAAATACATATTTTGTCATGTTCAAATGTCTTTAGATACCTAGTAGGTCCATAAATTACCATATAGCATATATGCAACACAAAAAACAGTGACAATTTGTTGTTGACACAGGACAGCTGGACATATAAAGGGCCCCATTACCTTCAGTAGCTGAGGGCAGGCATCCCCTCCAGATGTTTTGGCCTACAACTCCCATGATCTCTAGCTAAGAGGACCAGTGGTCAGGGATGATGGGAATTATAGTCCAAAAGAAGAAGAAGAAGAGGAGGAGGAGGAGTTTGAGTTTGGATTTGATATCCTGCTTTATCACTACCCGAAGGAGTCTGAAAGCGGCTAACAATCTCCTTTCCCCTCCTCCCCCACAACAGACACCCTGTGAGGTGGGTGGGGCTGAGAGACTTCAGAGAAGTGTGACTAGCCCAAGGTCACCCAGCAGCTGCATGTGGAGGAGCGGAGACGCGAACCCAGTTCCCCAGATTACGAGTCTACCGCTATTAACCACTACACCACACTACACCACATCTGGAGGGCTGAAGTTTGGGGATGCCTGGCTTAGGGCCTCATCAAACCTAAATCTGGCCCTGGTCTCCACCCCCATCGTTCAGCCTGGACACTGAGATCCAGCTCCAATGGCCTTCTGATGGTTCTCTCACTGCGAGAAGTGAAGTTACAGGGAACCAGGCACAGGGCCTTCTCGGTAGTGGCACCCTCCCTGTGGAACGCCCTCCCATAAGATGTCAAGGAGATAAAGAACTACACAACATTTAGAAGGCATTTGAAACCAGCCCTGTTTAGGGAAGTTTTTAATGTTTCATGTTTTATCACAATAATAATAATAATAATAATAATAATAATAATAATAATAATAGCAATAACAATAACAACAATAATATTCTGTTGGGAGCTGCCCAGAGTGGCTGGGGAAACCCAGCCAGATGGGTGGGGTGGTATTATTTATTTATTTATTTATTTATTTTAATTTATTTATCAAAGCTATACCTTCAAAACCATGAGGGCTAGAAACATGTCTCTAAAAAACAATGAAATAAGAAAGGTGCCTAGATTTGAGTTTGCAAATGACAGACATTTCTAGCAAGGTCCAGGGATAGGAAACTTCACAACTAAACAGAATCCAGATGGATAACTGAGCCATTACTATTGTTCTCATCCTAGATCCAGAGCTAGGCCAGCATAAAACAAACTAAGGACTGTATAAAGCACTCTGTACACTGAAGGTTGGGTGGGTGAGCTCTAGACGATGACAACCATGACTGTTAAAAAGGACCTGGATAAATAGAAATGGGAGGGATGGAGGAGAGGACCTAAGCAAGCCAAACACCTGTGAAGAACAAGGCCTTCTCCAGGAAGGTTACTTGTGAATTATAGGCTAATGTCCCACTCTGAAAATCCCTGACTTTGGTTGCTTCTTCACCTTTACTGCGCTTCTCACTTCTTCCTACTTTGAATTCCAGAAAAGCAAATGTGGTTCTAGAGGCGAGACAAGTGGCTATGAAGATCTTTGAAGATTACACTGTTTCCTGGTACTGGATAATAATGTGAGCAGAGAACGGAATAGTCCAGCTAAGGGTGGAATGAGAAGTCTAATGGGAGTAGCAAAAAGGAAGTTCTGGCTCTGTTCCAAAGGCAAAGGACCTTTCGGACTTACAGACCATCTTAGAGGTTTTTCCAAGTTCTGGATGTCCAGCTGAGCATTTCACCATTGTGAAGACCTGTGTCTTCTGCTGTATTTTCCCCTTGATAGTAGTGAAAAGCAACACCACAAGAGTCTTAAAGGGCCACCTGGCACTTTTCTCCATTATTAAAGATGGATATACTGAACTGAGGTTGGGAACTAGAGGGTTTTTCCATGATTGGTTCAAATCACTGTTTCAGATTCAGCCCCACACCCATGTATGTATGTATGTATGTATGTATGTATGTATGTATGTATGTATGTATGTATTTGTGTGTATAATATATCACATCACTGTTCCAATGGATTAAGGGGAACGGTCTCAGAGCTGCTTATATGGCGTATCGAAGGCCCTCAGACCATTCTCCAGGATTCCTACCCCTTTTTTGCCCATGCTTATCTCTTTGGTTTCCTAGTCTCTGCAGTTCTTTGCCTGTCAACTGCCTTCTTGCTAATGGTTCATAGCCCCTTTTGTCAGCTTTTTATGACCCATAATGAACTTAGATTTCCTTGATATAATTTGCACTGTTCTCCTTCATTCTGCTACTGATTCATTTACCCCAAGTAGTTAAAATGTTTGTGCAATGCAGCATCTTCCCCCAGTAGCTTGTGAGTTCAAGTGCTTGGTAGTTCAAGAACGTCTTGAGAAATCCCTTGTTGTCTTCTATCTGCAGAGGTCTGGTGATTTCCATGGTGGTCAGTCTCATCTTTATTGTCCTGCTCCGGTTCCTAGCAGGGATCATGGTCTGGGTGATGATTGTGCTGGTGATCCTGGTGCTTGGATATGGTGAGTTTGCTATGGTGAGCCCAGGGATCTGGCAGGTGGGCTGGATCCCTACTGGAATTAATAATAATAATAATAATAATAATAATAATAATAATAATAATAATAATAAATTTATTACTTATACCTCACTTCTCTGACTGGGTTGCCCAGTCTGAGCAGCTTCCAATCAATTAAAACATCAAACACAGTAAAACATCAAACATCAAAAAACTTCCCTATATAGGATTGCCTTTATATAATAGTTTATTTTCTTGACATCTGATGGGAGGGCATTCCACAGGATGGGTGCCACTACTGAGAAGGCCCTCTGCCAGGTTCCCCGTAACTTTACTTCTCACAGTGAAGGAACTGTCACAAGACCCTCAGAGCTGGACCTCAGTGTCTGGGCTGAACAATGGGAGTGGAGACACTCCTTCTGGTATACATTCTCACTAATGGTCTTTCTCAGCACCGTATGCTTCCTTCCACCCACCCTTGGTGGTGAAACGTCTTCCTTTCCACTTGTGGCAAGTGGCACAGCTTGCTTACTGTCACTCAGGTGAGCCTTGCTAGACCTCTCTTTGGGAATCCCCTTACTTGTGACTTTGCTCGTTGAGGCTAGAACTGGGCCTGGGGTAATGGCATTGTTTTGGGATCTTTGCCTCAGTTTAGGAGATGCTCTAAATGACCTCTATAGATCTTGCTGTGCAAATTATAAAATTGTTTCCTCTGTGAATCCAGGGAAGGTGAGCTGAGCATCAGGTAGACGTTAGGAAGTTTGATGTAGCACCAGTCATTTCTACAGTAGCCTCTTCAGTTATCCTTCCTGTCCCCCTTAAACAGTTTTTGTTTTTTTATGTTCCACTTGGAAGTAACTCACGTCTTGAGGAAGAGGAAGGGAAAGTTGCCCAGGTGAACAACTTAGTTGTAGTTGGAAAAGATTGCAACAGAGTCTGTAATTTCTGAATAGATGATAAACCCGTCCCTGTTGCAAGTTAATTGGTCCTTCTAATTCTGCGTTAGAATATCACTTCAGAAGACCGTGCTCTTTATGTTATATTCAGACCGCTGACATATTCCCCCTCTCTGCGTGTAAGGAGCACCTGGTGTCCACAGAACGTGTGTGGACACGATGCCATTAAGCAGTTCATAAATGATGATTATGAATAAGATCCCCTTCCACCTTTTCATTCAACTCCCCCTCTACCCGCAACCTGACACCTTGAAATGAACTGATCCAAATCCTTTTCAAACTGTGAATAATTCTCAAGAACTGTTGCAACAGAATTGAACGCAGGAAGTCAGGTAAAGCCTTGAGGACAAGCCTGGATTGCTCCTTCCCTAAGCCTTTGATATGACAGGCACTTCTGAACTTGCTTCCCAGTTGGTACACTTTGCACTCTGGTGTTTAACACCGGGACAGCTTTCAACCATTTGGTATGTTGGAGGTGTTAAGCCAAGGCATTCGGCAACTGTGTTCACTGTCCCTTTTAATGCCGCCTTCATCTTGCAGGGATCTTTCATTGCTATATGGAATATGCCCAGCTGAAAGGACAGGCTGGTTCTGATGTTTCCCTGAAAGAACTTGGGTTCCAGACAGATCTCCGTGTCTACCTCCATCTGAAGCAAACGTGGCTGGCCTTCAGTAAGTCATCTGCTCAGCCGAGGGCTTCACAATGAGTGTGTCTCTTTGTTAGCCATGCCCTCCTATGTGTTGATGAAAGACCAGGAGAAGGACTTCCTCAGGCCTCTGTGCAGACCAGGAATGGGAAGTCTGTAGCCCTTGAGGATTTATTGAGCTCCATCTTGCCTCATTCCTGACTATTGGCCATGTTGGTTGAGGCTGATGGAGTCCAACATCTGAAGAGGCAGATGATCCTTACACCTGATGTACAGTAGACAAAAAAAAATGTAACTTGCTACAAGAACCACCCAGAGTCACTTGTTTGGTGTTTTACCCTGCTTTGTGGAATCAGAGCACAGAAGTGCTCGGGTTCCTCTCTCTTGTCTCTCTCTCCCACTTTGCCTCTCTCTGTTTTCTTGCCCAGTGATCATCCTGTGCATTGTGGAGGTTGTCATCATTTTACTGCTCATCTTTTTGCGCAAGAGGATTCTCATTGCCATTGCATTGATAAAGGAAGCCAGCAGGTGAGCCTGATGTGGCGTGTGCCCAATAGATTGCCTTGCAAGGGTGCTTTTATCTCCCCACCCTGCCCACCCCCCTAATGTTTGCAGATCTCCAGAGAAGTTTGCTGTTCTGTCTGATTCTGCTGCTGGGAAATCTAGCGGGACTAGCCAACATCAAAGAGGCAAAAGCATACAGTTCAAGGGTTCAGGGCAACTACCTTCTAACTAGAAATACTGTACAGTCGTACCTTGGATCCTGAATGCTGCAAATCCGGAAGTGATTGTTCTGGTTTGCGAATGTTCTTGTGGAACACGAACGTCCGTCAGAGCTTCCGTGCTTCTACTTGGCTTCAGGAGCCGCGATTTGGTTTTTGAATGTTTTGGAAGTCGAATGGACTTTTGGAATGGATTCTGTTCAACTTCCAAGGTACGACTGTAGTTAGTGAGAATGTCCATCTCAGACACAGCCTGACCCGCCACTTCCAGGGTTGGATAATCGTTTCTAGTAGAAGTGTGAGAGGAGAGGAGCTGCAGTGAATCGTCACTCCTAAAGTGGGATCTGATAAGTCTTCTTGGTGGGACAGGAAGCCAGTCCATAGTGAAGCTAAAGGGAAATGTGACAAAGGCCTAGACAGAGTTGGGGCCTTGAAACTGACTCGTTTACCTTTTCTTTCTCCTGTCCCCTCTGACAGAGCGATTGGTCACATCATGACATCCCTGCTGTTCCCTCTCTGCACTTTCTTCCTGGTGTGTCTCTGTATTGCTTATTGGGCCAGCACAGCTGTGTATCCTTCCTCAGTTTCCCACCACCACCCCTGCTCTCATGGAAGAATGGATTGTGGGGTATGGTTGGGTGGGTGGGATTCCAGGAAACTGCCCAGTGTTCCAAGTGTGATTTCAAGCAGGCAAGAATGGGGCGTAAATTTCTGCAAAGCTCCTTGACTGCTCCCAGTTTCTTGTCTACCTCCAATGAAGCTGTCTACAAGGTGTTCAACGAGACAGAGTGCATTTACGCCAGAACGACCTGCAACCCAGAGGTAAGAAATCTGAAATAGTCACTAATGGAGTTGTCTTCATTGCATAATGGGCAAAAAAGGATGTGTCCAGAATTATTGTCTTGCTTTCTCCACGGGGCTTCTCTTGAAGGTTCAGCTGGGTGCAGAATGCAGGATTCTGTTTCCTGCTGGAATTGAGACTCCAGGAGTCACGTTGCAGACTTGGCCCAAATACTCTGGAACAGGCATTCATTCCCAAATGCTTCCTACGCCCCTGCCAGACTGCTCAAAAATCTGCCGAGGGCCTTAATTATTTTTCTGCCTATTATAGCCATTGTAATGTGATGTACTATGTGCCATGTGATCTTTAATTGTATTTGCATTGCTGCTTTTATTTCTTACAAATTAAGACATCTCATAAACTCGATAATGAATTCAGATTGTAATACATACAGTATAGGAAATAAAAGAAGCAGTAAAAAATGCCATTAAAAATTGATACGAAAATTCACTCACAAATCCACAGACACACTGTGGGTCACCCGAATAAAGCTTGCAGGCCACAGGTTGGGAACTTCTGTTGTAGAAAGCTTAAATTCTGAGTGGCCCATGGAGGCTGTGGGATCTCCCTTGCATCCTGATTCTGGGTGGATTCAGACAACCTGTGTGGTCTGATGGTCACCTGCTTGCGTGGAGGTGAAAAGCCCACTTCGGTCTGCGATTAAAGTTTCACAGAGTCAGGTTATTTTGTGATAGCTGCAAACCTCTCACATGGTGTCTGCCCAAATCTGGACAAGACCAGATTAGGGAACTACAGTAGTTCTCAAAAGAATGAGGCAGGGGAAATGCCTGTACCTGGGAGAGGCATAAGTCCATTGATTGTGTTTGTATATGGCAGGGGTTGCCAACTTCCAAGAGACTGCGATCTACTCACAGAGTTAAAAACTGGCAGTGATCTACCCCCTTTTGGGGGGTTCAGGTTGAGGTTGAGCTTTTTTTAGGAAGGAAAGCCCTGTTTGGCGGGCTTCAGGGCAAACATGTAGAGCTTTTTTAGGGGAGCCAAAGTTGCTGAGCTTCTTTGGGGGGACCCAGTGATCTACCACAGACGTCCAGTGATCTACCAGTAGATCACGATCTACCTGTTGGACATGCCTGGTATATGGAATCACCTGGTGCCTGCTCCCAACTTTCTGATCAGTTGTACATGCTACATATTCTCCCCCCCCTTTCACATTGTGGTTTTGCTTCCCTGTGTTCCTACCTCATCCCCGCCAAATGCCATGAAAGCTATGCAGTGAGAGTCTTCTCTCTGCTGGGGATTTGCCCATCCCTTTGAGGAGGTAGAAAATATGGCTTGACCCAATATCTCAGTTTCCCGTGCCTGCCCACCCCTGTGGAGAACTGAAAAGGGAAGCCCCACATGACACGTTTGCAAGAATGACCTGACTTCATTTTTTTCTGGCAGGGTCCCAACTCTAAAATACCCACAATTTGGGGGGAGGTTTCAAAATGTTAACGTCACAAGCTGCAGCTTCCTCCCTTCAACCTGCGCAGATCCAAGTACTCGTATCCATTTCTAAAATAGAACACGATGCAAACAGAACTGCCGCACACCCTCATTCCTATGGTTCCCCTTTATCACATACACAGCCCAACAAGACAACAAGAAGAATCTGCTGACAGCGTACAAATCAATCTGGCTAACCTGATCCAAACACACACACACACAGACACACACACACCCCACTCTCGCACAAAAACAAATCTCACTACAGACAACCAAAGACAACTAGCCACACCCTAGGTAGGCTGCCCCCAACCTCTCTCACAACCAAGGAAATACAACAAGCAAATAGTAAGAGTGTAGGGTCACCACGCAGACTGAAGAAACTTTGCCACACAGCCATAGAGAAAAGGAAAGTAAATTTTATTGCTTGCTGACAGCAAGCAATAGCTCAGAGGATACTTCCTAAAGCCCGAGCCCAGAACAATGGGTGTCTCAAACATTTATACCTTCGGGTAGCCATACATTACAGAGTAACCAATCAGATTGGCTCATTTAGAACAAAGAACTACCAACCGGTGAAGGCAAGGCCCATTCCGTTTACCATTTATGAATTTCATCTCCTCCTCCTTAGAAGAGCTCAACCCCAAACCAAATTTGGGACATCCGGGATGGCTCCATGTTGGATGAGCACATCCCAACCATATATGGCACATCCGGGGTTACTGTGACCCAGTGAGTTGCGAAAGATGCACCTCTGTCCCAGATCCGGCATCCTATGAGGCAAGCTGCCAAGGCCCTTTCCTGTGTGAGCTCATGTCCAGCGTCTAGCTGTCACACAGGCAGTAGCGTCTTAAGGTCATCGGGCGCCCTGGTGCAGATCCCTCGGGCGTCCCCCCACTCTTTAAAAAAAGAAAAAAGAAAGCTCCGCTGCAGAGCGGAACAGGGTCCTAGTGCCCCTGCTCCGCTCGTTTACCCCTCTCCTCCGAGTGGCACGGCTGGCGGTCGTCCAGGAGGAGGGAAAGGGAGGCCGCCGCACAGACGGCGCCCTGGCGTCCCGCGCCACTAGGGCCAATGGGTGAGCCGTCCGTGCACACAGGCAGAACCTAGCATAGGTGCATTCTCATCACAGATACAATTACAATTAAACATTGACAAACATTAAAAAGCAATACAATACATAAGGAACACTTCATCAATGCATAGGGTATCAATAGCATACAACAATTGGCAATAGAGCTTTCCATACATTTCCAATAAGCACAATGGGGTCTAGAAGGCTCCTTAGGCTGAGACGGCGAAAAGACATTTTTACAGTCTGTTCCAAGCCATAGCCCACTTCTTATGGAACCTAACCTTGCGCCAAGAACATCCTTATCAAGGTCTCAGGCGTTCCGCCAGCCGGACACAGGAACAAGAACATTCTCTGACCAGGTGGCTTTATGTAAACATAGGCACAGCATCTTAGTAAGACAAAGGGAGACAGAATATAGGATTTTTCAGAAAGGCAAAATGGCTTATATTCCTGAAGTTATATACCTGAGAAGCATAGGCCCATTTCACATACCCGTGGCCTATGCCCACTCACTTCAAGAGAACCCACACAAGCAACGCTGACACAAACCCCACACATACACTAAGTAGAAGAATAGAAGCATTGCCAACCGACCCCACTCACCATTCCCTCCTCCCCCTCATTTCTTCCTAACCTAGGGTTGCCTAACACTGTATGCAACACTAACGTCTCACAATATATGAAACTGATCTGTAGAAAACACAACTTGAAAAAAGAGACAACGCATATATTTTTTGTAAACATAAGAAATCCTTAATAAAAGTATAATAAAAAAATTCCTTCAGTAGCACCTTAAAGACCAACTAAGTTTTTATTTTGGTATGAAGAAGTGTGCATGCACACGAAAGCTCATACCAAAATAAAAACTTAGTTGGTCTTTAAGGTGCTACTGAAGGAATTTTTTTATTTTACTTCGACCCAGACCAACACGGCTACCTACCTGTAACCGTTAATAAAAGTATGTTCGAGTGGAATTCTGAAGCTGCCTGTCTGGCTCCCATAGCGATGAAAGTAACATCATTTTCTTCTTCCTTTTTTAGACCTTCAATACTTCCAACGTCACCAAAGTGTGCCCAAGCGCTCGCTGCCTCTTTGCCTTCTATGGTGGCGAGAGCACCTACCACAAATACCTCATCATCTTCCAGATCTACAATGTCTTTATGTTCTTCTGGCTGGCAAACTTTGTCATTGCCTTGGGCCAAGTCACACTGGCTGGAGCCTTTGCCTCGTACTATTGGGCCTTTAAGAAACCGGATGACATGCCAGCCTTCCCTCTGTTCTCTTCCTTCGGCAGAGCACTCAGGTACAAAGACTGGGGTGGGCAGGGGGGTTGCAGCATGCAATTCTTAACAGTCGGAAGTCCCTGCATTAGTGTTTCTCATGCTTGGGTCTCCGGCGTTGTTGGACTATAACTCCCATCATTCCCTGGCCACTGGTCCTGCTGGCTAGGGATGATAGGAATTGTAGTCCAACAATAGCTGGAGACCCGAGATTGAAAAACACTGCTCTTCACTCTGCAGGACCAGGGAAGGATGCAGGGTTTGTTGGCTGAACAGGATCCTAGATAGACAAGGCAGGTTTCTGCACAGTGATTTCAGCTCAGTATCGGATTACACTGGGGAACAAAAAAATTGTTGCATTGACATCTACAGTTGTTCTAACCTAATTTCAACGTGCTGATTTCATATCTGAAGTTGGTTTTGTTCTGTAAGCTCTAGGTTTTTTTTGCAATTCATGTTTTTCACTTTTCACTATACTGTATCCCAAGGGAATACATTTTTTTTTTGCATACCTCCAACTGTACATAGATATACATGTCATTTTCAATGCTATACATGTCATGTTCACTTACATTTATAATCATATTGTTCTACTTTGGCTATGTGTTTAATAAAATATTTAATTCTTGCATTATTTAAAACGAATATTATGGTGAAAAGTGAAAAACATGAATTGCAAAAAAACTAGAGCTTACAGAACGAAACTGACTTCAGATATGAAATCAGCATTGAAAAAACATATAAGAGCAGTTGAAAAATCTCATGCAACAGAAAATTAAGGGGGGGAAAGTTCCCCAGTGTTATCTGCACTCTGGGCTAGATAGGGCATCCAGACTGGAAAATGGCAGAGCGTTCAAGTCATTGTGGTACAGAAAAGAGCTTTGATATCCTAGGAGCTGGCACACAGCAGAGGCTTGTTATTTCCAATTGCATACAGAGAACGGAGCCTTAACATCAGGGCTGGGCAACCTGTGGCCCTTCAGATGTTGCCAGGCTACAACTCCCATCATTTCTAGATATTGGCCATGCTGGCTGGGACTGATGGGATTTGGAGTTCAGCAACAACCAGTTACCTAATCTCTGGTTGACATCTTTGTCTGAATCAGGATAATTTTGTGGTGGTTGATTTGCATGAACTGTGAGGGATTCCCATGGAAAGAATGAGAAGCATTTAGAATCAAAGCAAGCTCAGGAAGGTGCTTAGCATGGCTGCATGGCTGAAGGGGGCTTCGGTGATTTCTTCTCAGGAGGAGGTCAGGCTCAGGGCAGAAGGAGCTTTATTGCCAGTAAATGAGCCTTAGAGGTAGGCCAGCAGCCCATAGGGATATGCTGCAAAGCCAATATGGAAATTGGGGTTCAAAATGGAACTTGAGAAACTCAGGCCAGTGTACCTAGTGGCTACACATGCATTCTCTCCTATCCCACTGTACAGGCTGATACAACGTCCTTTGTCAGAGTTGACAAATGCTCTGAAACCACAGCAAATGCAATTTTTCTGCTCCCCCAACAGGTATCACACTGGCTCACTAGCCTTCGGCTCCCTGATTCTTGCTATTGTCCAGGTCATTCGAGTCATGCTGGAATATTTGGATCACAGGCTAAAAGGTACTGAACAGGGGGAAGGATTTAGTACAGGAAGTGTGTTAGGAATGAGAGTCCACCTCTTTCTTTTGGCCACACATCAGTAGGCATGATTCCCCCCCCCCCCATGTTTAGACTGGGAGCTCTTCTCCCTTTCCCTCTCTTTCTCTGCCACCTAGCTAGACACCCTGGGGCTCTCTTTGGATTCTTGAGTCTCTCCTTTTGTATTCTTAGAGGGATTTTTTTTATGCTCCTGGGTGCTGCTGAAGGATGTGTCTGGCCCAATAATACAGTTAAGCCTATGGCTTATAACTCCCAATAAGCAAAGTAAAAATTGTGCCAAGAAAACAAGCTATGGAAATAATGTGAAATTGCTGCAGATTTCTCTTTCTGCAGTTTTCTCACATCTTTGTTATGCAGCCAGAGCTTGGAATTTTTGCAGATTTGGGGAATTTTTGTCAGGCAGTTGAGTAGCGGCAGCAGAATATCTCAGTACAGTCGTACCTTGGTTTTTGAACAGCTTAGTTTTCGAATGTATTGGCTCCCCAACACTGCAAACCCGGAAGTGAGTGTTCTGGTTTGCAAATTATTTTTTGGAAGCCGAACGTCCGATGGGGCTTCCACGACTTCTGATTCGCTGCAGGAGCTTCCTGCAGCCAATCAGAAGCTGTGCTTTGGTTTCCGAATGTTTTGGAAGTCAAATGGACTTCCGGAACAGATTCTGTTCGGCTTCCGAGGTACGACTGTATATTACAGGGTGGGGAAGAGGGAACTACAAATAGCTCCAGCCCTGACCCCTGAGCACTGCAGCTCCCCACCCCACCCCACTCACAGAGACAGAAGCTTTGATCCAGCAGGTCTGGTGCACACACACATCACTGGCATGCTGAGATTTCCTCCTTGTCTTGAATGATGCTTTCCACTACACTCTGGACCAAGAACATAACTCTTGAAGTTACCCTTTTTAAAAAGCTGTCCTTTTTAATAACAAAGGCTAGGTTCCTTCAAGTAAGTGTTAGTGATAATTCCAGATTCTGTGCTTGTGAGCAACTGTGCACATGGGTTCCTGCCCAGTCTGACAAATAGATCATTTTTTCTCCTCCTCTCCCTTGATGCTATCCTTTCATTAGCTGCTGACAACAAGTGTGCCAAGTTCTTCTTGACCTGTCTCAAATGCTGCTTCTGGTGCCTCGAGAAATTCATCAAGTTCTTGAACAGGAATGCCTACATTATGGTGAGGAATCTGACTGCTCTCAGGGAATTCATGCAGAGTTGTAGATGCTCAGATGATCGTGGGGATGACTTCCAAACTAGTTAGCCAAGCCATTAGCAGGAGAGGCTATTAGATGCCTTAGACATTCTTTAGACTAGGGGTGGACCTACATTTTGGGGGACCCAAAACCTAAACTGTTATGGGGGGCCCTTCGCAATGAGGTCTGGGTAACCACTGTTGGCTTCTTCAGTGGGGTCGTTTACAACAACCTTTACAACATCTGTGCTACAGAATCTCAAACTTTGGGATTGTTGAAATGTATACAGTGGAACCTCAGTTTTTAAACTTAATCCATTCTGGAAGACCGTTTGGCTTCCGAAAAGTTCAAAAACCAAGGATCAGTGGGCTGGTTGCAAAGTCAATGGGAAAAAAATGAAAAACGTGGCTTGGAAGCCGGAAATTGTTCAAAAACCGGAGCTGTTACTTCCGGGTTTTTGGCGTTCCGGAGCCGAAATGTTCCAAAATGTAGGCGTTCAGGAACCGAGGTTTGACTTTACAACAAAAAAGTACTGTAATCAGTTTAAGTCGTGCGACTCAAATTGCGCCTACTTGACCCATTTTTTTAAAAAAGCAATGTGCACTTAAATTGCTTCTGGGGCCCCTCCAGGATTAGGGACCCTGAAGCTTAACCTTCATTAGTTTCATAGTAGATCTGTCCCTGCTTTAGACCTTGAAGAAGCCTCTGACTAGATCTACACTCACCTTTTAAATGTTATTAGAATGATATTCTAATATCATTCTAATAATATCATCATGAGGGACCCAGGTGGCGCTGTGGGTTAAACCACAGAGTCTAGGGCTTGCTGATTAGAAGGTCGGCGGTTCGAATCCCTGCGACGGGGTGAGCTCCTGTTGCTCGGTCCCAGCTCCTGCCCACCTAGCAGTTCGAAAGCACATAAAAGTGCAAATAGATAAATAGGGACCACTACAGTGGGAAGGTAAACGGCGTTTCCATGTGCTGCTCTGGTTCGCCAGAAGCAGCTTTGTCATGCTGGCCACATGACCCGGAAGCCGTCTGCGGACAAACGCCGGCTCCCTCGGCCTATAGAGCGAGATGAGCGCCGCAACCCCAGAGTCGGACAAGACTGGACCTGATGGTCAGGGGCCCCTTAACCTTTACCCTTTAGAATGATATTAGAAATATTGTTCTAAAACGTCAAGACATGGAAGGTCCTCTATTGGTTTCTCCTTTGCTTCCCTTCCACACCATCTTCCAGGTTTCCAGTAGCTCTGCAGCACCCTCTGGTGTCACATTTTAATAACACATTATGAACGTTAAAAAAGAACGTCATATGGCTATATGGTTACCAGAATCATCCCTTAACTCTTTTTTTTAGCATTAAAAACCATGAGCGTTGGTCCACCCTCTGTTTTGAGGTGTGTTGAGGCTTGGAATGTGTCTAGGTCAGATCTTTCCAAACTTTTTCATGCTGGTGACACACCTTTTAGACGTGCATCATTTCGCAACGCAGTAATTCAGTTTTACTAGCAAGCCGGAAGTTAAACTAACCCCTCTCCTGCCCTGGGAGGACTGCGGGGAGCAGTTGCATTTGTGTAACACACCTACACACTGCAGCCGGCACACTAACGTCGCGACACACAGTTTGGAAAGCTCCGGTGATACCTTTGATTTGGGGAATGCTGTAACATGGCATGTTTGGCGCTGCTTCCAGACCTTGTACTCAAGACATCCCTGTTCTTTCAACCTCAGCTGGTTCTTCTGATGACAAGGGCATGAAGAGGAGACCTCAAAGATGCAGAGAGGGTGTTCTGTTGACTCAAAAGTGTTTTGAATCTGTTGACATTATGGTTTGAGCTCTTATCGAAAGATAGTCAAATATGGCGTGGAGGATGATATGACTAACTTTTTTTAAAAGAAGAAGAAGCTGTGTTGGTTGTTCAACAGACAAAACATTTTGTGCCATGCCAATAAACCACCCTTTGTTAACTGTTGAGGTATTCAATCTATATTCTTGCATTTGGTGTCATCCTACCCTTGGCCACAGTTGACAAGAACCAGCACGGAGAGGCATCATAAAGGAAAGCACAGTAGCTCCCAATATGCTCTTTCCGCCTGCAAGTCCACTTTGCATTCTGGAAACAGAGCAGCACTGATGCTGAGCAAATGTCACATGGTCACGATCAATGTAAATCACCCATCTGGTCTGGGGCATGAGGTCAAAAGCTCCTGATTAAAGTACCCTGGACAACTTGACATAATGTTCATATTCTCTCTGGTGATTTCCCCCCACAGATCGCCATCTATGGCACTAATTTCTGCACTTCTGCAAGAAATGCCTTTTTCCTGCTCATGAGGAATATCGTCAGGTGAGGGCCTGCCAATGAGTTGCCTGGTTATTACTGCTTCAGGGCTTTAAACAGGGATAGCCAGCTTCTTTGGACCGGTGGGGGAGCATCCTCCTTGGCTAAGCTGCTTGGGGATGAAATTCTTCCAGCTTTAAGGTTCCCTCTCATTTCCCTCCCCACTCTTTTAAAGCACTTTCTTCAGAGATAGCCTGCCCACTCGCCCCGGCCCCATGCTGAAGAATCCTCTCAGAGCTACAAGAGAGGGTGCGCAGCTTCTGCCAATTGGCACAAAATGCAAATTGACATGGTGTCGTATCCCATATCTTTAGAACTGGGAAGGATCTCAAGCACCACTGACCAAGCCCAAATGAGCATATGGGCAATAGGGGATAGATATCAGTTGCCTGGTGCACAGGGTCTTCTTGGTAGTGGCACCTGCCCTGTGGAATCTCCCCCCCTCCAGATGTCAATAACTATACAACTTTTAGAAGGCATCTGATTAATAACTCTACAACTTTTAGAAGCCATCTGAAAGCAGGAAATTTTAAATATTTTATTGTGTTTTTATTACTTTGCTGGAAGCTGCCCAGAGTGGCTGGGCCAACCCAGTCAGTGGAGTGGCATATTAATAATAAAATTATTATTACTAACATTGTGCAGGCTTATAGGCAAGGTTTGGGGATGTGGTCAGGGCTCTATATTTCCTGCGCAAAGAAAGCTTCAGTCCTAGATTCAAAGTTGGGAATGGATCCCTTTCTTGCAAACTTTTTTTTTTAAAATACATTTTATTCCGATTTTCCAAATTCAACAAATTAACAAAACCAATCTTTTATACAAAATCTTATATTCACATCTTTTACCTTGCTCCGCCGAGCTATGACTTCCCCCCCTCCCTTCATGCGGTTTTCTTGTTAATTCCCTTTTTTGCAGTTCCTTTTTTAACATATTGGTCAATTCGTAAGGTTTATTTTAATCCTGCGAGAGTTTTTAATGATCTACAGTTTTTCTCCATATAGTCCACATATTTACTCCAGTCCTTTTGAAACCTTGTCTCCCCCTGGTCACGAATCTTGCATGTCAATCTAGCAAGTTCAGCATAGTCCATCATTTTTATCTGCCACTCCACAATTGTAGGTAATTCCTGTAGTTTCCATTTTTGGGCTAACAAAGTCCTAGCCGCGGTTGTTGCATACATAAACAGTGTTTGATCTTCTTTTCTAATCTCTCCTCCTATTATTCCTAACAAAAATGCTTCTGGTTTTTTTGGGAAGGTATATCTAAACATCTTTTTCAATTCATTATATAAACTTTCCCAAAATCTTTTAACTTTTTCGCATGTCCACCACATATGATAAAATTCACCATCTTTCTCTTTACATTTCCAGCAACTTTTATCACTCATTCTATACATTTTAGCTAACTTAACTGGAGTTAAATACCATCTGTACATCATCTTATATACATTTTCTTTCAAGGCAGTACATGCTGTAAATCTTAAAGTTTGATTCCATAGTTTCAACCACGCATCATATTCAATATTATGCCCCAAATCTTTTGCCCATTTAATCATCACTTCTTTTGTCAACTCATCTTTTGTATACCACTCCAACAACAGATCATACATCTTTGTCAAAAGCTTTGTTTTGCCTTCTAGCACTTCTATTTGAAATTTGGATCTTTTATCCTCAAAACCTATTTTTCTATCTTCTTTAAGCACATCATTTATTTGATGGTATTCTATCCATCCTGTTAACACTCCTTTAATGTCCTCAAAAGGTTTTAAACTCCATCCTTTTTCAGTTTTCGTCAAGATTTCCTCATACGTGGCCCGCCTCTTTTCCATATTTACTTTCTTAACTGTTAATACCTCTGCTGGTGAGACCCACCAGGGTGTTTTAGTCTCTAACAGCCTTTTATTTCTTTCCCACACCTCGTACAGAGATCTTCTTATCACATGATTCGTAAACCCGGTATGTGATTTCTTTTTGTCATAACATAAATATGCATGCCATCCAAATCTATTGTTAAAACCTTCCAAATCTAACAAGTCCGTATTCTCTAGAGTTATCCATTCTTTTATCCAACAGATACAGGACGCTTCGTAATAAAGTCTCAAGTCTGGCAGGGCGAATCCACCTCTTTCTTTCTTATCTACCAAAATCTTATGTTTTATTCTAGGTTTTCTCCCCTGCCAGACAAATCTTGATAAAATCTTTTGCCACTCTTGGAATTGCCTCGTACCTTTAACCACAGGTATAGTTTGAAATAGGAATAACATCTTAGGTAATACATTCATTTTTATTGTTGCAATTCTTCCTAAGAATGACATTTTCATATTAGTCCATCTTTCCAGGTCTTTCTTTATTTCCTTCCATACTTGTTCGTAATTATCACTGTAAAGATTAATATTCTTTGCTGTCATCCATATTCCCAAATATTTTACCTTTTTAGCCACGTCGAGTCCATGTTTTAACTGTAATTCCTGTTTTTCTTCTTTCGACATATTCATTGCCATAACCTTGGTTTTTTGTCTATTTAATTTGAATCCTGCCAATTGACCAAATTTCTCCATTACTTCTATAGCTTCTGCAACACTTTCCTTTGGATTTTCCAATGTTAAAACTAAATCATCTGCGAAGGCTTTCACTTTAAATTGCTTTGCACCTACCTTAATACCTCTAATTGTAGATAGGTCTCTTAATCTGATCAATAATATTTCCAGGACCATGATGAACAATAACGGTGATAAAGGGCAACCCTGTCTAGTTCCTTTTGTGATTTCAAAATATTCTGTTAGGGTGTTATTAATTATCAATCTTGCCTTTTGCTCTGAATAGATCGCCTCGATCCCATTCACGAATGTATTCTTCCCAACCATTGATTCCAAATTCCTCTTCATGAATTGCCAAGATATATTGTCAAAAGCTTTCTCAGCATCTACAAACATCAAGACAGCTGGTTTATCTATCTTGGTCTCCAGATATTCTATTACATCTATTATGTGTCTTACATTATCCTTTAGCTGTCTACCAGGAAGAAAACCAGCCTGATCCTTATGTATTATTTGATTTAAAACTTCTTTCAATCTCTTGGACATTATATCTGCAAAGAGTTTGTAATCATTATTCAATAATGAGATTGGTCTATAATTTTTGACTTCTAAGCCATCCGTATCCGGCTTTGGGATCAATGTTATGTATGCCTCTTTCCATGTATTTGGGATCTTTCCCCCCAACAGAATATCATTCATCATTTCCTCTAAAACTGGAACCAACAGTTCATTCAGTACTTTATAATATTTCGCCGTTAAACCATCTGGTCCTGGTGCTTTACCTTGTTTCATTCTCCCTATTGCTTGTTGTAATTCTTGTGTCGTTATCCTGTTATTTAGCTTTTTCCTCTCTTCTTCTGGAATTGGTTTCAATCCATATTTTCCTAGATACTCACTGATCTTCTTCTCATCTTCTTTCTTTTTGCAATACAAATCCTTATAGAATTTTTGAAAGGTTTTCTTAATCTCCTTTGAATCTTCCGTCGTTCCTCCCTCTGTTTTAATCTTAGTTATTATGTTCTGATTTTGACGTTTCCTTAACTGCCAAGCCAACAGTTTTCCTGTTTTATTCGCCGATTCGAAATTTCTTTGTCTCATTTGTTTTATTTTCCACTCAATCTCCTGATTGATCAACATGGAGAATTGTGTCTGTAACATCTTTATATTATTCTTTATTTGCTGATTCTCGGGTTTATCAATCAGGTTCTTCTCATTTTCCATGAGACATTTCAAAATTTCTTCTTTCTTCCTTTCTTTCTTTCGTTTCAGAAAACTGTTTTGCTGTATTAGAAAGCCTCTCATCACTGCTTTACTTGCATCCCATACCATATCCAGTCCGGTATCCTTGTATAAATTCCAATGAAAATAGTCTTTCAGGGTCTTCTTAGCTTTCGAGACCACCTCTTTATCATCAAATAAATCTTCGTTCATTCTCCACCTGAAGGACTTTTGGTCTTTGTTTTTCAATTCCATGAATATAGAGTTATGGTCTGACAGTGTACGTGGTATTATCTCTGTTTTACTCACCCTGGGCACTAGTTCCTTGGAGATCCACATGTTATCTATCCTTCCCGAACTCTGATTTGGTTCTGAGAAGAATGTAAATTGTTTAGTTGTAGGGTGCCTCAGTCTCCAAATATCCACTAGACCCAGGTTTTCTACTAGTTCAAAGAAGGATTTTGGTAATTTACCTTCATTCTTCCTTTTCTTGGTCCTATCCAATTCTGGCACTGTCACTCCATTGAAATCGCCCATAAGCATTATCTTTTGATCCATATATTCAGTCAACCTTTCCTCCAGATTCTTGTAGAATTCAGCCTTATTTTCATTCGGTGCATAGATTCCCACCACTAACATTTTTTCTCCCTCAATCGATATTTGAGCCGCGATTATTCTTCCTTCTTCATCCCCTTTCTTGCAAACTTGGTGGTTTTGATGCGAACCAGCTCGATTCATGTGCTCTGTTTGAACTAGCTATTTGAGAGAATGCAAACTTGAGAATTTCCCTGCACAAAGGAGAAATGTGGAGGGAGGAGAGGCATGGAGAAGTCCAGTTTTAGCGATGTGAATGGGGAAGCAATATAAATCCTGACCCATTTACCTATAATCTAAAGTGGCCTTCTCTAACCTGGTACCCTCCAAATGCTGTTGGGACTGCCTGATGTTCTGGGAGTTGTGGTCCAACAACATCTAGAGGGCACCAGGTCGGGAAAGGCTGCCTACAGAAACTCTACTCAGGAGTCTCTTCTAGGCATTTCTAGAAATTTCTCTAACATAATTCCACAACGGTGAGGAGGCTTGGAAAATTATTGTTTCTCCTTCTGTCTGCTTTCAGGGTTGCTGTTCTGGATAAAGTCACAGACTTCCTGCTTTTCCTTGGCAAACTCCTGATTGTGGGAAGTGTTGGTAAGTTTTTTGGGATATTTCAGGCCTCCTCTCAAATATCCTTCATCTTCTGTACTGATTTATTCAGCTTCTCCTCGGGAATGAAATGCCTTCCATTTGCAGAGGCCCTCCGCCCCCTCATTCCCAGGATTGTTTTGCTTCTTACTTTCTTTTTGCTCAGCTTGTTCCCACTACACACAGATAGAAAACGCAAGGTCCAAGTGCTAATTTTGCAGAGAAGGGGGGTGTTTATTTGTCCTGAGACCTTGTTGAAAGATGCATGGGCCACAGAGGGAATAGCTTCTGAGGTGGAGGAGGGGGAGAAATGGATTCAAAAGTTTGACTTGAAGATCAGACAGAAAATTCTGAGATGAAATGATTATGTTTTTCTTTCCTCTTTTAGGTATACTTGCCTTCTTCTTTTTCACCCACAGGATAAAAGTGATTCAAGACACAGCACCACCCCTCAACTACTACTGGGTCCCCATTCTGGTTGGTATCTAAGCTAAAGACTTCTTCAGTTTTTAACCGCCCTGCTACATATCTTGAGCACAGAACAAATCTAAACCGTGAAAGACCCCTGAAACGAGATGTATAGAATAAAGTGAAGAATATAAATTACAGTGGTACCTCTACTTATGATTAACTCTACTTACGAATGTTTCTACTTACGAATGGAGCTCCGTCTGCCATCTTGGATGCGGTTTAGATAGGATTTTTTCTACTTACGAATTTTTAGATAGGGTTGCTTCGACTTACGAATTTTTTCTCCCAATGCATTCCTATGGGATTCGACTTACAATTTTTTTTCTACTTACGAATGTGCGTTCGGAACGCATTAAATTCGTAAGTAGAGGTACCACTGTATAGTGAAGCTAAACTAATTAATGTATAAATACTCAAAAAACATAAAGTACTCAAAGAAACCTTAACGAGTTGCCGGCTAAAAATCTCATTTCACTGTAAATGATCTATCAGTTTCCTCAGAAGGAAAAAGGAACTTATAACATCCGTAAAGACTCAAGGTCACTTATCAATTATTCAAGATAAGGGGAGAATTTATGAACTTTAAGAAGAACTAAAAACTCCCAGGCAGTCAGGGGTAAATTACCCAGAATAGAAAGTCTATTTTTTCTTAAACCAAAAGGTTAAAGAACCTATAAGAAAATTCTAAGCCAAGATAACATAGCTTGTGGAAAAGATTCAGCAAACAGCTATATAAGCTCCCATAGTCTCATTGTTACAAAGCCATTGCAAGGACTGCATTGTTGAGGACGCAGGGGAAGGGAGGAGAAAACCACTATTAATTTGCAGTAATATCTATATTGGACTCTCTTTCTTACATTTATTTCACCAGCAACGAGTTCAAGGTGGTAAATGTGGTTCTCCCTGCCACCTATTTTATTCTCACAACAACCCTGTGAGGTTTGGCCCAAGGTCATAATCTGACCTCTTATGAATCCAGGTTTCAACTCTGACTTTTTGCGAGATGATTCTCTGCTTTTTCTTGCAGACGGTGGTTGTAGGCTCCTATCTAATTGCACACGGATTCTTCAGTGTGTATGCCATGTGTGTGGACACACTCTTCCTGTGTTTCTGTAAGTATCCAGATCTGGTGCCATTCTAGTGAAATAAGCACGTTTGGTCCAAGCACTGTAAACTGTAAAAGAAATGCTCTACAGTCACGGTGGTATTAAACCAGCAGCTGCTGAAAATGCCCTGCAGGCAGTTTCTCCTATCCCCCCCCCCCCGCCCATAAAAGAACCACAAATTCCTGATTCCTTGGGCCATAGTGCAAGATGACCCACAGAAGGCATGATGCAGGCCAGAAAAAATGGTCCTGCAGGGGCCTTGCTTTTGCCAAAAGATTGGGCTCTAGTGATATTCCATTCCAGATAACAGCCGTGTCAGTCTGTTACAGTCTGTTACAGCACAAACTGCTGTTGTGCATTGAAGGCTAACAGATTCATTGTGATCTATGTCATGTCATCTATCACTGACTTCTCTTCTGGGGGACACATTCGGATAACCTGACTTTTGAATACTAGTCATAGAAGCTGCAGGCTACAAAAGAACCCTCAGCCCTTTTGCCCTTCTTTTGCCTCTGCATTTTCCAGCACTCGTTTGCTAATCAATTGGATTGCGAAGTTTAATTGGTAGATTTAATCAGCTGAAGCTGATTAACTGAAGAGGGCAATTTCTAACCGGAAAGGCTGAGAGATTTGATTTTGAGCCTACTTTGCATTTTAGTATCTTCTTGTCACAGGGAATGCTAAAAAATGAAGAGTAGTAATTTTAAATGTACAGCCCGTTCCTATTCATGCTTATTCAGAAAGATGCCCACTTACTGTATTGGGGTTTGATCCCATTGCCATGCTAGTTTATGCTTCCTTCCTATAATATCTGAAAAGGGCACCTCTGGGGCTTAGGTAACTTGCACATTTGTTTTGATTTAAGTAGTTGCCCTTTTTGATCATTTAATTCCTAGAGTGCCCCTATACAGTATGTGCGTGTCTTTTTGTTGCATTTGCATTGCAGCAAAATTGCATATTGACTTAAAACAGGGCTCAGCAAACTTTTTCAGCAGGGGGCTGGTCCACTGTCCCTCAGACCTTGTGGGGGGCTAGACTATATTTTTTTGGGGGGGGGGAATGAACGAATTCCTGTGCCCCACAAATAAACCAGAGGTGCATTTTAAATAAATGAACACATTCTACTCATGTAAAAACATGTTGATTCCCGGACCGCCCGTGGGCCGGATTGAGAAGGCGATTGGGCTGCATCCGGCCCCCGGGCCTTAGTTTGGGGACCCCTGACAGCCAATCAATTCCGTTCCCAAGGGAGAATTTCCTTCCCATACCCTTGGTCATATTCAGCTCTTCTTGTCTCCTGCCTCTTTCCCGATTCCTTTTCTTTCTATGAATTAGGAACCCTCTACCTGGCTGTGACTTTCCCCCATTAGGTACTGCATTTACCACATCAGTGCTTCTCAAATTGTAGGTGCACGTGAGAGAGATCTTCAACAAAGGCAGAAAGGACTGCCTACTTGGCTGAGTTGTTGCAGTTTTATTTAGCTGAGAGAGGCTAGCTGTAACCATCCCAGTCTTCCCTATTAGGTAGCAGTCAAGGACAGGCAGAATGTGCCTTCCTATCTCAAGTCTTTATTTGCTCTGCCTCCCACACTGTGAGGCACTCAAGAAGCCGGGGGGTGGGTGGGGTGGTGGTGGAGAGAACTAGGGTTTAGGATTGATCAAAGGAAGGACTTATTCTCACACAGTTGGCTTACGGAACTCACTGTTCTAAGATATGGTCATGGCCATCGATTCAGCAGACTTTAAAAAGCATCAGGAGAAGTCTGCCATTCACTATTTGTCAGAACAGTGAGCCACAACCTCCCAGGTTCACAGCAAGGATACCTCTTGGCTACCTGATGCAGGAGAAAGAGAACTTGGGGCAGCTGTTGTGTTTATGCTTGGTTTGTGGCTTTCCCATAGGCATCCAGCTGGTTTGGGAGGGGATGCAGTGTGGGAATAATTGACAGCTTCATGGCTGCGTGAGGATTTGAACCTTGGTCTCCTAGATCTAAGGACAACACTTGTAAGCACTACACCATACCAGCTCTCTGGTTCTGGAAATGGCTTGTTTCCACTGTAATGTGGGTTTTAGCCCCGTGGTAGCAGGGTAGCAAGAGCTGATTCCTCTTGCAATTGTGAAACTATTAACTTCTGATTTCTCCTTCATGTCTCCATCGTCAGCTCAGTTAGCAACTCCTCCGCTTCTGCTATAGTAGCAAGCATACTCCATAGCATAAAAGCAGTTGACTGCCTAAGCTGCCTTACTCTTTTTCTGGGTGGAGGAATCTATTTGCGACTAACTCCAAATCTTCCCTTTCTCTCTCTCTCTCCCCCCCCCACTCCCCTTTTGTTTTGTGTTCCTTTGCTTTTGTCTTTATTTGTTTTGCTTTGCTTCTCTCTTGTCCATCCTTCTGCGGCTGCTTTCTCTGTGTTCCGTGGGATCCCAAAAGGTGAAGATCTGGAAAGGAATGATGGATCTCCTGAGCGGCCTTATTACATGTCCCCCGAACTGAGCGAAATCCTGCTGAAGGGAAGCCTAGAATCTTCCAAAAGTGCTGAGAGCCAGGAATAGGGACTGGTGCACCGAGTGGGAGAGGCACACACAGGTTGCCTGATCCGTGTGCAGGTGCTGTTCCTTCGTGGCTGCCCTGAGAGCTGGTGCAAACCTTCTAGTTTTGCTGTTCTGGGAAACAGTGCTTCCTCTAGCAAGTGGGAGGCAAACATTCTGGCGCCAGAGGAGTGGAAGCTGAAGTTCAAGGCTGAATGTGTTTAATGTCAGGGAAACTCACCACATCTCCGCTGTTTGCACCACGAGGTGCTGTTTTCTGCTCTCCCCAAAATGCCATCCCTATAGCAAGTCTGGCTATTTAACCGGTTGCATAAATAAGCAGAATGCATACAGTACAGTACAGTACAGTACAGTACAGTACAGTACAGTACAGAGTGAGTGATGCAGATATTTACATTATGTATTGGATCATTTCTTGGACTTTCCCTTTCCTTGACTAGGCAGATGTAGAACAGAGCCATTTCTTTGGTTACCAGTGAATTTTGAGAGCAGATGCTTTTGTCCAAAGGGACAAAGGAACCAAAATTGCTTGAGATGCTAGGGATATCTTTGGCTGGTTGGGCTGGTTTTGAGTTGATGGGGGGGGGGGGGCTTCGAATTGCCTAGGACTTGCTTCCAGGCAGAAGTAAGTGGAGGAGGATAGGGATTCTAGCAGAGCAGCAAAGCAGGTATGCAAATGATGTCTTGCCGAAGAGTTGTTTCTTTGTTTTGAAGTTCCTGCTGCAAATTTGTGGGACTCTTTCCATATAGACTTACAGATCTGTATGGCTATTTTTCCCAGTAGTTTTGAGTTTCCTTCATTTTCAGTTCCTTATTTTGTTGTAAAGCAGTATTCTGTGCAACCTGCAAGCTTGCTATCCTGCTTGATGATCCCTTTTACTGAACTGTTCTGACACTCTAGCATGCCATTGAAATTACAGTAGCTTGCAGAGTAATCTTATCAAATATACAACATTTGCTTGTTTGTAACTTCTCTACAGCTTGTCTTGATGTGGAAAGTAATGACAACTAATTTCCCTAATGGCTCTCTTCCTAGGCTACGGTCCCAATATCCCACATAGCTATGTATGCCTTAAGCCCATTGAAAGACATAAGTTTTAGCATACCATACTGAACTATACTCAAAACATAGCGTTGAAATTCCCAGTGTAGCCTTGAAATTCCCAGTGTACATCTTTGCAAAGTCCTTAATTAAGCTAATAATAATCTTGAAAAATCTGTGACTGATATCTCCTTCCTATGGCAGATAAAGTATTAGATTTCCTTCCTCAAAATACACCCCCCCTGGGTTTTCAGTATTGTATAAAGCTGGAGCTTATTTTTCTCTGCTTTACAAAAGTTTATTAGCTGAACATAGTATGTCAGGATATTTTTTCCCTGTCCCAGAAAAACACAAATCTGGCTCCAATCATTGTAAAACTAAAGGGTGTTTTTTTGTGTGTGTTTTGGGTGGAGATGGGGAGGGAAGGTGAGTTAGCAAACAATTGTGAATTTGCTTAGGAAAGGATGAAAAGGAATTATGTGGGTTTGACAGAGGCTAGGCAGACAGAAAGGAAAGTGGGGCAGACAGAACACTGTATTGGGAGGTTTTCTTGAAAACACTTAATATATTCTGCATCTTGCTCCACATGGCATCAAACTTCCAGATTCCATCTCGGAAAACTCAGTGCCTTATTAAAGAGATACTTCCTTTATGATAGCTCTCCAGGTGTCATGTGGAACATTATCCACTTCAAGTTTATGGTCTGGAATTACCTTTGATTAAATATAATTATGATAAGGGTTTTGTTTTGTTTTGTTTCTCCCTGGCTTCTTGGTTATCCCTGAGAGTTGCTTTTGGCACAGATATTCTGTAAACAAGCAAAAGATAGCATAGGGTCAATTCAAAATGAAATTAAATGAATGTTGACAAAGACTCACTAGTGATCTTCATCACAAAGAGATGGAAACTTGTTTTTTAAAGATGAAATTAGAGACCAAAAGGATAGCAAATGCAGCATTATAAATTCTCGCATGTGTAGTGTTTCATGAGACAGTGGCCAGCCTGGAAACTCCTGTGGCTAGTGGCAGGCAGTTGTTTTCTAAAGGAGCTAAAAGTAGTTGGAAGTGCTTTGAGAAAGGTTTTGCTTCCCATAATGTGTGCACATTTCTTCTGCCCCAGGGTTGTCTCTGGGCTAAACGGGCTCTGGAAGCAAAATAAAAGGTGAAAACCATTTTCCAGAGGCAGTACTGGTATGAAATCCAAAAATCTGTGGTCCTTCTGCTGCCTGTTGATGACCTGAGCAGGCAGGGCACTCTTCAAAGTTTTTGAAGACTTCATTGTTTCTGGTGGCCCTTTTTTTTTTTTGAGCAGCCAATTTTGGTTTTGAGCAGATCACTCATACCTGTATCAGGAATGTGCCTCTTTCTTGTGCTGCACCAGGTTGGAATATATATATGGCTGCAAAGACAGACCTTTGTGAAGAGAAGGCCAGGTGTAGGTTTGCTATGCATCTGGCAAATGGGCCAGTATGCTGTTCACATATATTGTATCTTATATCACAAAAGAGGCGTAGTATTTCTCAGTATGTGAGTAGGGGAATGGTACTCCTTACAAAGCTTAATTGATCAGTTTGATGCTAATAAAAAAAGATAAAAGAATTTGCAAAGAAAAAGACAAGCAGAGGAAAACTTCATATAACTTATCACCACCACTGTTGCTGCCACGGCCAGAGGCAGTATTCTTCAGCTTCTCTTCTTGCTTCCCCATGGAGGAAAAAAGATCCTCTTCATTGCCACCCCTTGGAAAAAGAATGCAGGTGCAAAAACTTGACTCTACATTTTAAATATGCAAATAGAACTCCTCATTTTCTCCTCCGATTCTGCTTGCCTGGAATCTTGCTAAAGTTATAAGGCTGTTGAATTAAATTCAGTCCTCAAAAGAAGCTGTGCGGTTCAGAGTTTATATGTACCTGCTTGTTGTGCATTGAAAGGTTCAACTGAGTGCTTCATTCGTAAGTTAAACACTCAAGTTACACGTAGCGAGGAGGGGAGCTAAATGCAAATGTTGCCTCAAATATGAGATTTCATCTAGATCTTAACATCTGTGGAATCATTAGGACACTGCCATAGCCTTGAGAATGGGGTGATACATTCCATCGCACCAAGACATGGTTGAGGAAACCCATCTTGACCTATATCCTCCACTGTGAGGAAGTGTTCAACTTTCCTTGAGGAAAAGTGGAAGGATTGGCCTGTCAATTCGAAATCCTGCTCAGTTTGGGACATGCGTCTGGAGTAGGGTACACTTGCTTGCTTGGGGGGAGTCCCAGCCTCCAGTTAGTGGTGTCAGGTTTCCCAGTATTTTCACTGTCTCAGATTGCTAACACTTTCCCTTTGTTAAGGGCCTTACTTGATCCCAGATACCTGCCATTTGGTACTTGGGAGACAGACATTTTTTCACATCCCTTATGCTGGGGGAATTTGTGTCTCTTTGCAGTGGAAGATCTGGAACGTAATGATGGCTCTACCGAAAAGCCTTACTTCATGTCATCTAATCTGAGAAAGCTCTTGAAGAAGACCAACAAACAGCAAGCAGATGCATAGCTGGCCCTCCCGTTCATTCCTGTTGCTTCCGTTCGTAGCATGCAGCAGACGCACTGAAATTTAACCAGTCTGAGCTTTGTCGAACCTTTTCTTTGAAGAGCAGCAATCTGTGGGGTCCCTCTTCCACTTGCTCAGCCAAAACAACAGTAGCTTCCCTTGATTTGGAAACACTCTTGCCCCCCCCCCACTGAAAAATGAGGAACTTGTGTCACAATAGCTCCATCTTAAGTCTTGAGTGTAGAGGTATCTGCTACTAAGTCAATCAAAGCCTCCCTGCTCACGATCGGCCTGGAGCGGGTGGGTTTCTTGCTTGCTAGTGCAGAAGCAGTTTGTATAAGCGGTAGATTTCAGTTGCCAGCAGTCCATGGACGCTGTAACCCGCTAGCTAACTGAGCTGATTTCATTCCATTAACTTGTTTGAGTAGACTCCAAACTGGCCTCGATCCAAGTGTTCTGGCTTAATCTCAAAACAAATAATCTTGGAGAAGTTGGATCATTCCAATAACAATTTTTTTTAACCATTTGTATTTACTAAGTGTCTTTTCTCCTTGTCGTGGCGTTTACTTCATTATATACACCCCTTGCCACTTGGGATAGACACCTTTAAAGGAGCAAGCTGCCTTTAAGCATGGCACGTTGACTTCGTGGATAATTTATAACCTCCTCCAAATGACTAGCAGCCTTTCATACAAATGCTGTGAAGAAAAGCTTATAGGCAACTGTTGTTGGGGTTGCCGGTGAAAAAGCTAGGGTACTAGTGCTGTTGTTTCTTGAATGAGGATGGGGCAAAATTATTTTAGCAGCTTTGACTTGCAAAATAGGGAAAGGTCTTCAAAAAAAATTATTTGCAAGAAAAGAGCTGTGTGTTTGTTGGGGGGGGTAAACAAAGTAAGTATGAACTATGGAATAGCTAAATATGAGGCAGAACCTAAATATATGCAAAAATGTACCACTAAAATGCAAGGAAGTAGGAGGATTAGTTGGAAAGAGTTCCAAATTGTGGCTACAGGAATTGGTAACTTTCCACAAAGGTAATGATAATACCATCAATCAATTTTTAAATCTGGGCAGTTAATTTTGTGTTTGCTTTTTATAGTCCTTTTCTACTCTCCTATACATCTCTGTATCTTTCAAAAATATTTTATAACTGAAACATTAAACATTTTGTTTTGTACATTTGTTTAGTGTGGTTTTCTTTTTACTTAATCTGTAATTCCAACAAAATTTATGAAGTCTAATGCAATTTGTATTTTTAGAAATCAAAGTAATTAGTGGTGTCTTTCTCCCCCACCCCAAAATTCATCCGCTGCATGGAAGATGTTCTACATTTAAACTGTTGGGGGACTTCAAATATATATTAAAGGAAAACCTATTATATGATTTCTTTATTTAACTGAACTCTAGTCCAAAAAAAAAAAAATTACAGTAATAGAAAGGGGAAATTATGTGTTTGGCACAGCCCTCTTTCTTTTAGGAACTTGAGTAAGCAGATTCCATGATCAGGTTGGAAATCAACACTTTAACGGGAGATAATCCCAGATGTAAATAAATGTATCTTGGCATATCTTAAGGAGACATTCATTTCAAAGAAGATACCATCCAAAATGGTTAATTCTGTGATCTCAGGCATTGGGAACAACCCACCTGTTGAGCACGTTTTCAATAGGACATCACAGTTGACAGGGGGGTTGTCTCACCCCACCTGTCAAAATCCCTTATGTGGGGTTCCCAAGTGCCTGGGAAGCACCAAGCTTTAGTGCTGGCAAAATGTTTCCCCATCAGCTGACAGGAAAATGAGACTAGAAGCCTGCATTTAGCAGGTATCAGATGCACATGGGAGAAATCCCCCCTTGTGGCCAGTGTCTGCAAAAAAACAACAGAAAAAAGGGTGATGGGTGTCCTGATCCACTGCCCCAAAGGAGGGCTCATGGGAGTGGTTGGGTGAAGGGATACCAAAGAAGGATGTCAAAAACACTAGAGGGATTGGTTCTAATGCTTTAATCAAGAAAAGTGTAGACTTACAGCAGATCAGCCTGCCCGATCTCCCAGCCTTTACAGACTCAGGATGGCTACCGCAGCAAGGAGATGGCTTGTCTGCACCCAATCAAACATGCATACATTCTTTATACAAAGCAGCATGTGTCAGCTTGGTCACAACTTCCCATCGCTTTGCCTGACCAGATGAGAGCATAGGTGGCAAACACCCAAATCTTAGAGATAGTTCCTCTTTCTGGGCTCAGAGCACAGCACCCCAAGCCAACAGATAAGGATAACATCAGAGCAAGCCAATTAGCTTATACTGTATCAAAGCAAGTGAATATATATGAGCTCATTGCTGCAAGAACCACCAATTAATTGTGGGGTTATCTTGACTACTAAGATGGCGTAAGCGAAGCTTCTGGAACAGTTCACCTTTGATTCAACACAACTGTTTCCTAGACTGTTTCCTCTGCACAGAAGCCGTGTAGGTTTGTCCCACAGCACAGTTTGGCTCTGCTAGTGATCCCATGCCTCTATAGGGCTTGCACACAGATCCAGGAGTTGGAATAATGCTGCTTTGATTGAATATGAGACTCTACTTATGTTGCTGCATCATTTCCCCTTAAGGGAACTTCAAAGGGACCCAATATAGACCAAAAGTCACAGAAGGCGGTAGAAGCAGGAAAAGGCAAGGAAGTCAGGAGAAAATGAGACTAAACCATTCAAGAGGGAAAGAGATTTTCTGCCCAAACTGGAAACAGGCCTGGGATTTGGAATGCTCTAAAAAGACAGCATGCCTCCATCAGAAAAGTGGATAGAATGGGAGGCAACACAAATGTCCAAATCTCAGAGGGGAAAAGGTATTGGGAAACACCTGGGAGAAACTAATCTTGCCTATGCATGCAGCAGTACAAAATAGGAATGAGGTGGTAGGATGGCTTTGTACCTCATTAATCTGCAGATTGGGGGCAGGGATCGCGTTTCTTAATATCCCCCAATGTACTACACTGTTGTGGTTACAAACCTAATTCATTCAGGAGGTCCGCTCTTAACCTAAAACCGTTTTTAACCTGAGGTACTTTAGCTAATGGGGCCTCCTGCTGCCGCCATGTGATTTCTGTTCTCATCCTGCGGCAAAGTTCTTAACCTGAGGTACTGCTTCCAGGTTAGCGGAATCTGTAACCTGAAGTGCTTGTAACCCGAGGTACCACTGTAATAATAAAGCTACTAACTGCTATTATTGTTTTACTGATGGTTCTTGCAAGTAGCAAACTGTCATAGAAGTAAGTAGGTGAGCTAGAATCCTCCTCTCTGATGTAATATAGGCTTTTATTTGCAGGCAATACTTTGTGTGTGAGAAGAATTAAGCCAGCACCACCTGCAGGGTGAACTGATAGGTCTCCACTCAATGGTCTCATAGTTTTTGGCATCCACCTATCTCGAGAGACAATGGAGTACACCTCTGGGTATGAAATCAAATGGCACCAAAGTGACCTTCCTGGGGTGCGTGTGCAAACTTGGGCCCCAACCAGTGGTTAAAGTCAGCCTCTTAGTCCATAAACCAACAAGGCCTGGTTCACACACAAGGAGCTTGCCACCATTGCTGGATTCCTACATTAACATATAGTAGTTATTTTTCTTTTGGAAAGCTTAACATGTGGAACACAACTCACCCACCTAGAAATATATGTTTCCCTATCTATGTTCCCCATTGACATTTTGTTCTAGTGCTGCCACTCTTCACACAAGGCAAGCAAAACTATGACTTACCAGGAGCATGCGACTGTGCAGGGTTTAGAGAGCAGTTCTCTGAAAGCTCTTTCATCTCCAACCCTGAGCTGCAGCCAAGAACAAAACCTTGAAATACGAAACCACAGTTAAAGGGGATTTGGAATTTATAAACAAGTGAGAAAAGAGCACTGCACCCTTTGCTGTTTCCCTACTTTCAAGCGCCCTGCCAGGGTTCTAATATATGCCTAACTTGGAATTAGGCACCTACGGTAGTTGAGCTTGCCTCTGTCTCCCACTGCATCATGGTCAATACAGACCAGGCCAAGTATTTGGTCCCTACAATTTTGGAGGTGATGAGCATGGTTACAAAAGAGGAATCAGAGACTAGAGAGGAATTTTCAGAGAGAAGAAATGAAAGGTGAAAATAAAAAGTAATTTAGAAACCTCCTAAGAGGAAAAAAAGTAAACTAATAAAGTGTTAGGGTGCCCTTTCAATCTCTTGTGGGCATCCCTTCTCCCCAATTTATTATTTCTTTCAAGATCTGTTTGAGCAAAAATCTGGTAACAAAAGATTAAGCTTTTAAGTGCTACATAACTGTTAGAGGGAATGTTGGTTGGAAAGGAATCAGCACTGCAGTACTTGGCATTCCCAAGAAGTGACCAAAATGCAATTGATGTAAGTGCCCCCTGCATATTGCATTTGAAACGCTGGCTCAGTGTATTAAATGGGAGCTCTTATTTTGCACTGCATTATTCTCCCTCAAAAATGATTTGTGAAACCAGATCATAATTGGAAATATAAACTTAACTTCTATATTTTCTTCACTAGATTTGTTTTTTAAAATATGAGCTTCAATAAATCCCTCTCTTAAGACAATTAACAGGTCAACATAACCAGATTAAATTAACTAAAATCCCAACATTTCTGCTTGCTTGGGTGAGGAATCAATCCAAAAAATATAAATTCTATTTTTTGTAATTGTTGGAATCATGATGTTTTGACTATAATGTTATATGGCTGCTTTTGGATCCTTTGGGAGGAATGGCATGATAACTGTAAAATAATAATGGATCCCCATATTATTGTGGGATGCTGCAGCAAGATCACAAAAGGGGTTCTCTTCACTCCACCACAGACAGCGACAGAGAAGTGGACCATACAAATAATTCTGGTCTTTGCTCCCATGTAAGCTGGCATCAGTGATCTGTAGTTTGGAAGGACTGGCTCCTTAAATCCAATTTTCAGAGCAATCATTCCGCAAAGCCAGCATGTGCAAAAACTCGAACAACTTTATAACATTGCTTGGAACATAATGCTCAAAGGCTGAACGACTCAGAGTCAGGCAGACTAAGTTCTATGGGAGTTCCTATTAACTACTGGTAATTAAAGTCAGTCTGTGAGCAGTTAGAAAAAGAATGATGTGATTACGAAGACCCAGCATGGGCTTCTGAAAAAAAAAAGCAAGTCATGCCAGACAAATCTCATTCCCCCCCCCCTTTTAAAATAAAGTAACAAGTTTGGTGGATCAGGGGACTGCTCTGGACATAGTGTATCTTGATTTCAGTAAGGCTTCTGACAAAGTTCCACATGGTATTTTTCCAGAGCATCTAGTAACACATGGGCTGGATTAGGTAACTGTTGGGTGGATTTGTAGCTGGTTGACTGACCAAACCCAAAGAGTGCTCATTAAGTGCTCATTAATGGTTCCTCATCATCCTGGAAATGAGTGACAAGTCTTGGGCCCATTGTTGTCCAATGTCTTTATAAACAACTTGAAGGAATTGAAGGGATGCTCATCAAATTTGTAGATAACACCAAACTGGGGGGGGGGGGGGGAGCTAATGAGTCAACAGTGGGATGCAGCAGTAAAAAAAAGCTAATGCTATCAACTGGGACATGGGTGGCACTGTGGGTTAAACCACAGAGCCTAGGCCCTAGGGCTTGCCGATCAGAAGGTTGGCGGCTCGAATCCCTGTGACGGGGGAGCTCCCGTTGCTTGGTCCCTGCTCTTGCAGTTCAAAAGCCTGTCAAAGTGCAAGTAAATAAATAGGTACCGCTCCGGCGAGAAGGTAAAAGGCGTTTCCGTGCGCTGCTCTGGTTCGCCAGAAGTGGCTTAGTCATGCTGGCTACATGACCTGGAAGCTGTACACCGGCTCCATCGGCCTATAGAGCAAGATGAGCGCCGCAACCCCAGAGTCGTCCGCGATTGGACCTAATGGTCAGAGGTCCCTTTACTTTAGTATAGTATCCAGATCAAGGGATGTAATAGTACCACTCTATTCTGCCTTGGTTGAATAGAGTGGTACTACTAAGAAGGCTGATCGTCGAAGAATTGATGCTTTTGAATTATGGTGCTGGAGGAGACTCTTGAGAGTCCCATGGACTGCTAGAAGATCAAACCTATCCATTCTTAAGGAAATCAGCCCTGAGTGCTCCCTGGAAGGACAGATCGTGAAGCTGAGGCTCCAATACTTTGGCCACCTCATGAGAAGAGAAGAATCTTTGGAAAAGACCCTGATGTTGGGAAAGATTGAGGGCACTAGGAGAAGGGGACGACAGAGGACAAGATGGTTGGACAGTGTTCTCGAAGCTACGAACATGAGTTTGACCAAACTGCGGGAGGCAGTGCAAGACAGGAGTGCCTGGCGTGCTATGGTCCATGGGGTCACGAAGAGTCGGACACGACTAAACGACTAAACAACTAAACAACAACAACAACAATTCTGCCTTGGTCAAACCCCACCTGGAATACAGTGTCCAGTTCTGGGTGCCACAATTTAAGGAAGATATTGCCACCTGGAACATGTGCCAAGGAGGGCAAACAAGATGATTAAGGGAATGGAAATCAAGCCTTATGAGGAATGGTTGAGGGAGTGGTTATGTTTAGCCCGGAAGAGACTGAGAGAATATATGATAGTCATATTCAAATATCAAAAGGACTGTCACATGGAAGATGGAGCAGGCTTGTTTTCTCCTTCGGAGGGTAGGACTCAATCCAATGGATTCAATTTACAAGGAAGGAGATTCTGACAAACATCAGGAAGTACTTTCTGACAGTGAGAGCTGTTCAGTGGAATGTACTCCCTTGGGACTGTCCTTTCTTGGAGGTTTTGAAAGAGAGGTTGGTTGCTCATCTGTCATGGATGATTTAGCTGTGATTCCTGCATTGCAGGGGGCTGGACTAGATGACCCTAGGGATCCCTTCCAACCCAATTCTTATTTTAATATTTCATTATTCAGCCCAATCTTAAGCATATTCATTTACACAGAAATAAGTCTTACTGAGTTCAGCGGGGGTTGTTTTCTAGATTTTTACTGGTTTTTACTAGATCTGTAGTGTGCAGCTTGTTTTATGCTATCCTTTCCACGCTTACTTCCATTTTTAATTTACATCCCACTAAAATTCAGTATTGCATGTGAAAATACAAGCAGTAAAACAATACCTAGTATCACCAGTTCAGTCTGGACATTCCCCTAGATCCCTTTTAAGTTGCAATGTGGCTACAGCCATGTGACGACCCCCTTAAGGGTTTCCCTTGTATCACACCTGAGAGAGCCACCAGTGGTTAAACAAGACATAACAGGGCAAAGGCATCAATCCCATCCCCATTTTCCTGGTAGCAAATCCCACTAAATTCAACATGACTTGCTTGGGTGTAGACATGGTTAAAATCGCACTGGAAATCCCACTAATCTCAACAGGACTTGCTTCCAAGTAAAGCGGGCAGGACTGCTTGAGCGGAAGTTTGCTATCGGCTTGGCTGCTTCGTCTAACGGGTGCAATTTATAAATGCTACAGGCGGTTTATTAACAAACCGTCCGACTACAAAAGGATTAAGGGCGTGCCTAAACGTGTGTATTTTATTCTTATTTGATGGGAACCGTAGGCACTGAAGAACTCCGAGCAACCATAGCTCAGTGGCAAGCAGGTCAGAGATGGGAGAGGCTCCTGCCAGAAATCCTGGGAAGCTGCTGCCAATCAGTGCAGACAATACTGAGGTAGAGGGACCCCCAATGGTCTGGTGAGCAGCTTCCTGACGTCGAAGCTATGGGTGTTTAGGATCTCAGCTTTATTGCGCACACTTAGCTCCGTGGAAGGAGGTGGGCAGGCCGATGGCTGTTACGACGCTTTGGGTCGCCCTGCCAGTGCAAGATAAAGAGACCGACCAGTTCAATAAATAAAATATATATACTGTATATGTAAAGGTAGTTGCGCCCTCCATCCGCCTCCACAACCCCCTTTTCCTCGAATACTTGGAAGCAACTGTCCCGTTTCGCGTGTGGAGACGCGCGGGGTCGAACGCCCTGCTCATCTCAGGTCGCCGGCTACGCACGGCGCGCGTATGAGGAGACAAGATGGCGGCGGGGAAGGAGGCGGGGCGGAAGGACTAGAACGCCGCGCTCCTCCACCCCGCATGCAAGGCGCGCGCCTCCTCGCTCGGCCGCGATTGGAGGAGAGGGGCGCAAACCACGTGGTCCGGCGACCTGCCTTTCTCCTCCGCGCAGCCCCGCCCCTCCCCTCCCCCCTCCCGCGCGCCACCGCCGCCGCCGCCGCCACCGCGCTGCAGTTAGAAGCTGACGGAGGAGGAGGAGAAGCCGCCGTCAGCGTCGCCGCCGTAGCCGCCACCGCCTTTTGCGCGGGAAGCCGCGAGCCCGATACCGGCAACCGCCCGCTTTCTGTGGCGGTGAGGGGAGCGGGGCGGCCGTTGGTAGAGGCCGCCGCTGTCGACGGGCCCAGACCGCTCGGTGAGTGAAGGGGCTTCGAGGGGAGGGAATGAGGGAGAAGCCCGAGCCTCAGGCCCGCCTCCCACAACACGGGGTTCTCCTGAGGCGGCAGCGGGAGCTTGGCTCGTTTCTGAGGGAACGTGCGGTGGGGTGGGAGGGGGAAATAACGTTTCCCTGCGTTCCGAAGAGGATTCTCTCTCCCGCTTGTGTCTCTGTCTTTGCGCGCGCGCTCCATTGTGTGGAGCGAACAAAATGGCGGCGGCGGCAGCGTCGCCTGGGCCGGGAGGGAGGGGGGAAATTGGAGGGAGAGAAGCGCCATGGCGCGCGGGGCGGCTCGACGGAAGGGGAGCCAGTGGCCCCGGGGACGTGGGTGCGCTCTTCCCCGGCCCCCGGCCTCCATCTCTTCCCCGATGCCTCCTCTCACGTGTGCTGCAGCCGCCGCCGCCGCCTCCCTCTTATAAGTGCCGATCCCGCCCTCGAGTTCCCCTTGAAGGCGGAGAGGAAGGGGACCTTCGCCTCAGAACCCCGGGTGGCACCTTCGCAGCGGCCGCCGCCGACCCGCTTCGCTTGGCGCCCTCTGCCTCCCCTCCGCGGGACTCGCGTTTTGTGCCGACCCCCTTCCCCAAATGAAGCGCCGCCCTCTCTATTTCCTCCCCAACCCCCGGTACATACCGTAATGGCTTTCGCCTGCTGGCTAACCTTGCCCAGGTCAGCACGCGCTCCCTCCACGTGGTTAAAAATGCGGCAAGGGCCGGGTCCCCTTCTTCGGGTTACGGGAAAAGGGTCTTGGGCCGCGCCGGGTTTCTCTTGCGTGTGTCTTGACGACCGTAGGTCTGAAACTGGTCTTCCATCTCCTGGCAGATGTGAGGTTTAAATGGCCGAGCCCCTGCGTGGATTTTTTTTTTTGGGGGGGAGGGAGGGGGAGAGCCACTTTTTGATCGAGTGGGGATCTAATGATTGTAAAGCTTAAGTTTGTGATAAGCAGCTCTTTTCAAAGTCTGCTACTTCTAGGCAACTATCAGCTTTTTGTTTTGTCAGTTAACTAGCAAAAGAGGTGATGGCGTTTCCCAAACTTAGGAGCCTTGGCTTTCCGTTTACAAAAGTAGCGCTACTATTAAGTTTGGCTAGGAATTACGATTTCAAAGCAGTGGGTTAACACCCGAGCCCATGGAAAGAGAGATATTGAGTGGGTGTACCAGCTACTCAGGATTGTTGGGTCAAGAAATCATAGCCCCACTAAACCGTAATTTGAAATAATTTAATGCAAGCTGAATCCAGGATTAGATGCACAAATTGGGGGAAGGCTTAAAGGCAATAGGATGTGCTGAATAGTGTTGTACAGCCTAGGCATTTTCCAGTGTCTCTGTGCTTGCTTCCCCCCCCAACAATGAAAATAAAATATTGTTCTTCCCTGAACTTTGCTGCTCATTTTCCACAAGAAACCAGTTCTGAAATAGGCTTGCAGAGCATTTGAGATTGATGAATACAACTGAATTTGTGCAGCTTCATAAGCTTAACTAAAACAGGTGCTTAATTTGTAGTTTAAAAGCGAAGTTAGACTGAGACTAGTTTTTATTTAATGTTTACAACTTCAATTATATTCTTTCTGTGAAAAGTTGTGCTGGTAGTATTAGTTTAGTGTAGCATCTTTGTTTGTGATCTGAACATTTGTCCAAGACACACTGCTTCTTGCCTCATCAACTTCATGTTGCAATGTAATATGTTGTTATTGATCGGCCTCCCCCCATCTCTAGCAGGTTGGGTCACTTTGGTTTAACATTTTTTAACAGAACAGTCTAGATGGAGTGGGGGGTTGTGCTAAATGTTTTGTTATTGTTAAAAACTGAGAGAAATTTTTTTTCCTTTGGTCCCAAAGATCTTTATCCTGTTGTGCTCAAAGGACCGCATAGCACAAGGTGAACGTCTTCTGCCAGGCCCCAGTATGCTTAACTTCACAAATTACAAACTTAAATCATTCCTGTGACCAGCAAGCTCTGTTTTTAGTTCTTTTTATGTGTTTCAAATGTGTCTGTCCTGCACTTCTCAAAGTTCTTGCTACAATAAAGCAATTTGTTCTCATGGCAACACATAACCCATTACCCCATTCTCACAACACAACAAGCCATGGGCGACACTCCAGATCCTACCGGATCACAGTTCTCTTCAACCATTGCTCATGCTTTCTAAGGGAGCTTGGAGTCCAGGATCTGGAGGACCGCAGGTTTCCTTTCCCTGCAGTACAGTACACCATAGTTGCTGGTTTATCATGAATACAGAGATGGCTCTGGCTTTGCCCCTCCCTATCAGGAACAACAAACCACAATTTCTTGCTTAGCATTTCACTCAAATTATTATCAGAAAGCCAAGAGCAAATCTTGGTTTTGCATTGTGGTTTGATTGGAATGAAACAAACGGTGATCAGCGCTTGTTGCTCACATGGTTTGCAACAAGGATTGTTGATGGGGAGATTAGAATGAGACCTCTATGAACATGATAAATCATGGATTAACATAAAATGTAATGGTATATTTTGTTATAATATAAATTCATAATTGTGACAAGTCCACCAGTTTGTTTTATGATATTATTGGATGAAGATGAAGTGTATGTTTCTGTTGTTAAATTTTCTGTCTGGTCTATAACCGCAATAAAGATTGATTGATTGATTTCTGATATTGTTTATCCTTTTCATTTTCCCAGAGTACTGAACACACTGGGCGAGTACAAATTGGAAGAAGCAAATATTTCTTGAAAAATTCAGCCAAAGGTCAAAAGCAAAAATGGTAAGAGACTGCCATTCAGAGGTGAAAGCCAATAGCATACACTGTTGGTTTACTATTTGTGTTTTTATTTTCAGCGGCCAATGCGTATTTTTGTGAATGATGACCGCCATGTTATGGCAAAACACTCTGCAGTTTATCCAACACAAGAGGAGCTGACAGCAGTACAGAACATGGTCTCTCACACTGAACGTGCTCTCAAGGCTGTATCTGACTGGATTAATGAACAAGAGAAAGGTAGCGGAGAGCAGCCAGAACCTGAGACCATGGAGACTGTAGCTGAAGAAGAGAACAAAGAAGGAAGGTAAGTAACATTTCTGCTCATCAGTCAGCTGCTAAATACTTACAAAGGGCACAATTGCAAGCAGCCATCTCTACGTCTAAAGGCAAATCTCCAGTTGCCACAGTAGGTTAAACAGTAAGCATGACTTTGTTCCTGTTGTCCACAGTTTTGGTTGTTTCATTTACCATAGAGAGAGGAGAACTTGTGGTCATCCATATGTTGTTGGATTCCAGCTCCTATCCTAACTACTGGCCATGCTTCCTGAGACTGTTGCAAATTCAGGTCCAACACCATCTGGAGGACTACAGGTTATCCATCCCTGATTAAGCTGATAGAACAGTCACAAACATTTTAGAACATTTCATCAATTAAGTTAATTGCTGCTGGAGGATTTGCCACTACCACAGAATCTCTTACTGTGCAGTGCTATACACATCTACTCAGAAATAAGTGTCATTTAGTTCTGTTGGGCTTACTCCCAGCTAAGAGTATAAGATTGCAGCCCAACTACATTACCACATACATATATGTGAGTGGTATTTTCTTGAATCTTGGGTAATTGTGTTGAAGTCTTCCTGGAACTAGAAAGTGTCACGTTTTTTCACTAGATTTCCCTATAAATACAGTATAGGGTGGGTATTTGTTGTCAAGGAGAAAACATGGACTGGATATGATACCCCTTTGCATTTCTTGGGGTGTATACTAGTACAGCATAAATTTAAACATCAGAAAAGTGGATTTTTGTTCTGAAAATGTTTGAATTGGAAACTTCTGATGCCTTATGTAGGTTGAGATCTCATTTTGCATCTTTGACTTATTTTTAGTAAGCAAATCTAGAAGTCTGCTATACTAATTTTATCTGTTGTATAACTGTCAAAGAATTTTCAAATAGCCAAAAATATTTGAAATGAAATACTTTGACGAGGAAAGGAAATTGAAAAAAATAATCATGCTTAATGCGTTGTAACTATGTTTAGGGATGTGGCAACACAACCACATATGCCTCCTTAGTGTTTAAATTCTAAAAGGAAATAAAGGTACTGAAAACTTCATATGCTAATTTTTGCACACTAAAGACCTATGTATTTATATAATAAATGCACACAGATATATTTGGGGTAGTCACCCAAAAAAAGGTTCAGGTAAGTTTCCGCAGAAAAAGTCATTCCACATGTGCAGTGTTTTAGTTGCTTCAATTAGTAAAGTACTAAATGGATAATATATATTAGTTGAACCAAGCAAATTAGTAGTAGTAATAATAATTAATAATAATATCCATTTAGTGTATTTACTAATTTAAATGCTTACTGTAAGTGTTTAGTGTATTTATTTAGATGCAACCTACTGAGTTGCATCCAACTAAATCATTGTGTGTGGGATGACTTGTGCAGGCACAATAGAGCTTCTCGTGCTGTGCAGCCACCCCCCTCCACCTTGATGTGGGGGTTCCTCTGGGGTAGATAGGTGAATGCAGGGGGAGTACAATTTCCATTGTGCTCACAGAAGTCATTCCATGTGCAGAGTGGTTTAGTTTTAAAATGGCATTGTATTTTTATTTTTAAACTGAAAATTCCATGAAAAAATGGAGCTGTAGAATGTTTTATGGAATTTTCCTCCCTATATCAAAACCTCAGGGCTAATTTCTTGGTGGGCTGTGAGAAGGCATTCTTGAAGTTGCTGCACCATAGTGGATAAGAGACTGAATTTACAGATAAGGACATTGCTGGGTCAAATCTTGCCTTTGCCGTGAACTCACTAAGTAGCTTTGGGAAGTCATTCTCTCTCAGCCTCTCCAAATACTGTATATTCCGGCGCATAAGATGACTGGGCGTATAAGACAACCTGGGTTAAAAAGTAGTCTTATACGCAGGAATATACAGTACTCTTTAGCCAAACAGTGCTTAACAGATACTCCATGTATCTGGAATGGAACAGCATCCAAAGGTGTCTAATTATTGCTTTTTCCAGTTGGGGAGAAAACTTTCGACTTAAGAGCATTGAAGAAAATAAAAGGAAGATTATCATTGTTGCTACAGTATGTAGACCTCTGCATTTTAATGTAAAGGTGGAAGAAACAATTGAGGAACACATCACAGGATTAGATTAATTGCAAACTAAAATATTCAGTTAAATGTTCTCTGTTTAATAGTTCTGCGCTATAACCATTACACAGGCTGCACTTCTGTCTATTCACTCTAAACTAAGGATACACAGTTCATTGGTACCCAGTGGTCTAGACTCCAGGACACTGGTGCATTCTCCATGCTATCGTCTAGGAGGGAAACACTTTAGAAGAAGGTCTTTGCTCAGGGCTGGATTAGATGGTATCTCCCAGTGCCTTTCTTGACCAGTCATTCTGCCACTAGCTATACTTGAGTTTCCATAATCTTCTCTTACTCGTAGTCCAACTCATCCATTTCCAGGCGCCCATAAGCACATGAAGCCTTCATAGTCACCTAAAATATATGATTGCTACCAGCCCCGTTGCAACCCTGAGAGGAAATGAAGTCTTCCCAATGGCATCTTGCTGAACTTCAGAAACACTTATGAGTGTTTCTAGAGCCCAGTGCAACTTTTCACTTGCCCACACACCAAGCTGGAGGGTGTAGGATGCTTCACTCTAATGAATGTTTAAAAGGCTCAGACAGCAGCAATGCACCTCTCTTCTCCACCCACACCTTTGCCCTGTTTGGGATGGTGGGGAATCTCCTAGGCTTCATGCTGAGTCTCAGAGGCTCTGGAAGCAGTTATTTATTGCATTTACATTCCACCCTTTCCCCCAAGGAGCTCATTTAATCTCCATAGCAACACTGTAAGGTAGGTTAGGCTGAAAGGCAGTGACTAGCCCAAGGTCACCCAGTAGCTTTACGGCTGAGTGGAGATTTGAACTCTGGTCTCCCAGATCCTAGTTCGACACTTACTTCAACACCACACTGGCTGTTATGCCTCACTGCTTCCTGACTTTTCTCAGACTCCATATTCTATGGCAAGGAAGTTCCCTTTTCATTTTTTTTGCTTAAGAGGAGGCCATATTCTATTAGTATTTATTCCTTGAAATTAAAATTTTATTAATACTGTATTTTACCCCTGGCAGGTAGATGAATGCTTTGGGGATTAAAAGACCTGTACAATGGTGCCTCACAAGACAAATTTAATTCGTTCCGCAAGTCAATTCATTTTGCAAAAAATTCGTCTTGCGAATCGCGGTTTTCCATAGGAATGCATTGAAATTTCTTTTTTTGCCCATAGGAACGCATTAATTAAATTTCAATGCATTCCAATGGGAAACCGCGATTCGCAAGACTAATTTTTTGCAAAACGAATTCGTCTTGCAAATCACCACCAAATCTCAAGACACATTCGTCTTGCGAAAAATTCGTCTTGCAGGACATTCGTCTTGCGAGGTACCACTTGTACACGATGATAGACTGGTAGAAACAATGGGCTGATAGAGATGTAATACCTTTGTTTGTTTGTTCTACTTGAATCAACTTTTAAAGATATTTGGGTCCCTCCATGTAGTGCAAAACAGTTTGGTGGCTATTTTGAAACAGCCCAGTGTTTCCATTGTGTGCTGAAAGTTTGATTTGAACAAATGCTTAGCATAATAAAAGAGCAGTTTGTCATTTCATCATTTTCTGTAAAGCTTCTTTTCATCATTTCTTAGTGAGCCGAAGACCACAGAGAACTTGACTCGGACACTTCGTGGAGTGATGCGTGTTGGTCTTGTAGCGAAGGGGCTCTTGCTTAAGGGAGACTTGGATCTTGAGTTGGTTCTGTTGTGCAAGGAGAAGCCTACTATTGGTCTTTTGGAAAAAGTGGCAGATAATCTTGGAACCCAACTTGCTGTGAGTATGAAAAATAGGCAATTTTTAAAAGCTTATAATTGCTACCGCTTATTTTGTTTATTTTTTACTTGTTCGTGCAACAAATACAATGTTATCCTACTTTATTGGGTTATGGGGTTTCATGCCAAAGAGTGCACAGAATTTTTGCTGTTGGATACTCTAATGTAATGCAGTTTTTGCTGTAATGCAGAATTTATGTAATGCAGAATTTTTGCTGTTGGATACTCTAATGTAATGCAGTTTTGGATAAAGTAACTCAATCTGAGTAACAAGCACCTATTTACATATTTTTAGGTGCCAGGCAAAAACATTCCTCTTCTCCAAGGCCTTTGGCTAATTAAACTATGGCTTTTAAAACAGTTGGGGGGTGTTATAGTTTTTGTTAGTTACTATGTAATGTATTTTTGTGGTTTCATATTGTAAAATGCACTGTGCTCCTTTCAGTATAGAGGGCAGTATAGAAATTTAATAAATAATTATAACATCTAAAAATCATGCATTTTGCTATCGTATACTGTAGCATTTAAAGTTTGCTTGTAATCAAAGCATAGCTGATGTGGGATAATTCTGGAGCAAATATTTTATGTACAGTAGTACATTGAGCCTGCAATCACCTAAATAAATAAATAAATAAATGGAGAGCAGGGAAAACCCATCATTCCCCACTCTCCATTTATTTATTTCTGCCCAACCCATGCATCTAGTGGGTTTCTCTTGCAGCTTTGCTTTGGGAAGGAGCTGCCCGAGCCCTTGCTTCTCCTTCCCAAAGTTGAGCAAGGTTTGGCAAGGAGCTGCCATGGCTCTCCCTTGTGCCTCCTTTGCAGAGTCCAGTAAGCAGCCATCCACTTTGCAGGTAGCCCTGTTCCAGGTGTTCCATACTTTGCACTTTGTGCATGGTGCTCCGGGACTGAACCTTTGCATAAGTGTTGGGCCCATTGTAATTAGATCTACCAAGTACTTTGCCTACCATTTGCCAGTTTTCTGTATCCAGTTGCTGGCACCTCTTGTAACTAGCCCTGTGGGTCTGTCCCTTCAGAACTTCCAGAACATTACAAATTAAGCTGGAGAACATTCCTCAGTACTTGGTAGCTCATCTTCATTTGCTACTACTGGCTTTAGCTCATCTTCATTTGCTACTACTGGCTTATTTGAGAAACTATTTAGATACCATAGTATGATTTCATTATCAATATTTCCTCTTTTGAAACTAGTCTGATATTTGAATGGGCTAGATAAACTCATTGCTCAGACAAAATGGGAAGCTTTAGTTAAACCTTTATAAGAGGAAATGTCCTAGTGTTGAAAGGGGTTTTCTGCCTGAAGTACCTTTCCAGTCATTGTGCAAGTTGGGGGTGGGGAGAAATGTGTGAAGGGTAGGGAGATGTGGTGGATTCCATATCTTGGGCAGCTTGCCCAAGGAGCATTTGGGCCCCTGAAGCGAATTTCCATATGTTGCTCTTGGCTATACCAACTACGCCAAAATCAAACAACAACAACAACAATTTATTATTATTATTTATACCCCGCCCATGTGGCTGGGTTTCCCCAGCCACTCTGGGCAGCTTCCAACAGAATATTAAAATACAATAATCTATTAAACATTAAAAGCTTCCCTAAACAGGGCTGCCTTCAGATGTCTGCTAAAAGTGTGGTAGTTGGTTGCCCCAAAGCTCTTAACTTGGATGTTGGCACTGCAGAAAGGTAGAGAGACTGATAAAACTCTAAGGCATTTCTTTGTGTTTCAGGCTATTACTGAAGATAAATATGAAATTATCCAATCTGTCAGTGAAGCTGCAATTATCATTAAGAATACAAAAGAACCTCCACTGACACTTACCATC